>NC_042619.1:289955892-290327685 GCF_901001135.1 Rhinatrema bivittatum
GCGGCCTCGGAGGGAACTCTCTTTCGCCCTCCCCTCACCTTCCCCTCCCTTCCTCTACCTAACCCACCCCCCCGGCCCTATCTAAACCCCCCCCCCACCTTTATCCATGGATTTACGCCTCCTGGAGGGAGACGTAAATCCACGCGCGCCAGCGGGCTACTGGCGTGCTGAGACCGGACCCGGGGGCGGTTCCGGAGGGCGCGGCCATGCCCACGGAACGCCCCGGCCCGAAACCACGCCCACTGGCCCGTCCCCAAATGCCGCGCCCCGCCCCCAAAACACCGCGTCGTTCGGCCCCGCCCCCGACACGCCCCCTTCCGAAAACCCCGGGACCTACACGCGTCCCGGGGTTCTGCGCGCGCCGGCGGCCTATGGAAAATAGGCGCGCAAGGCCCTGCTCGCGTAAATCCGGGCGGATTTACGCGAGCAGGGCTTTGAAAATCCGCCCGTATATGGTGAAGGCACTGAATGGCTTAATGCCTCTATCAGATTACATATCCCCCAAAGAAATCTAAGGTCAAGAAAAAAGGTATCCTATCCATAAATTGGCAGAATTTATGCAGGTCAGAAACAGGGCTATATCTCTCACAGGACCAAAGATATAGAATGAACTTCCTGAAAATATCAGATTGCAGTAGAATGTTCAAATGTTTTAAAAAGACCTAAAAACATGGCTTTTTCGTAAAGCCTATGAGGAATATAACTAGCAGAAGTAGATGGTGTATCCAGTTACAACTTTGTTTAGTATTAGGTTTTATTGTCCTGATTTTTTTCTCAGTTTTTTAACTATTTTTTTGATGCATTGTTAAATTTAATTATTTTTATAATGCTTTTATGGTTTTTTTTATGATTTGAAGTGTAACTCATAGTTAAGAATTGTTCTTTTAAGTTTTCTTGACTTTTATGGTATTGTTTTATGTTTTTTATGACACTGTAAACTGTTGTGATGGAACCTCTCTAAACGATGGTATATAAAATTTTATTAATAAATAAATAAATAAATACATACATATTTCCAGGTTGCAGACCTCGGTAGCAATCTGTAAAGGTTCATCCAAATAATTAAATGTGTCACTGAAATCCGGCGGTGAGATTCTACTGATCCATCATCAGATTCTGTCTTCCTGTAAATTCTGCTCTTCGTCGCCTCAGTTTTTTCACCGCTCTGCTAACACATCTCCACCTCCCATCCATCCTTTCACCTTGCAACTTGTTACAGCTTTGAAAACAAACACCATCACTAGGCAACTATCGTAATTTACTTGTATATTGGAGCTCACTTTGCAGTGACCTGACAAATGTTAATCCAATAAAAATATCCCACTGACAAATTATTATGACCTTAGTATCTACATAGGCTGAGACAGAAATCTCCCTCTAAACATGTTGCACACTACCTGAATGAGCTCATTTTGGTATCGACACAAAACAAGAAAATTCTACCATAGTCATTTTATCAGCAAAGCAATTCATAGGCCCCCTTTTCAGCTCAAAATCTTAAATACGCCAGAACTAATGGATCCAATTATTCTATAAACATCAAGAGCATTCTCACTGGAGATCCAGAACCTCCTACTGCCTAATCAAGTATAAGATTAATCATTATTATTGGCAAAATAGAAGATGTGATTCCTAGAAATGCAATGGCTGCTGTTCTGTACTGAATGGATTGTTGGGAAATGTCACTGCCAGTTTCTTCTCTTTGACAAATATATCAAGGTGTTACGTTCGCCGGTCGCAGGCCGTGACTGGCTCCTTCTACTTACTCGCGCCGCAGCACGGCCCAGGCCAGCCCCGGGAAGCTAGTGGAGGTGGGGAGCCACTGCAGACACAGCTCCCTCGCGCAGGCTCCCTGCCAGACTGACGCCACCAGCACTGCTTCCAGTCGGAGCATGGCTGAATGCTGTCCTGGACCCCTTTCATGCCCCGGGCACCCTAGGCGCGCGCTGTCCTCCAAAATTTAAAGGGACCACGGCAGGAAATTGTCGCAGCCCCTCCCTCCTGAGGCGATGTCCCAGCCTATTTAAAGCAAGGCCTGGCCTGCAGACATTGCCTTGGCTTTTTGACTCCTGCTTCTGTTTCCCAGGAGGTTTCCTGTTCTGCATCTCGCATTTCTTTTGGATCTTGACCTTCACCTGGACTTCGACCCTAGCTGTACTTTGGACCACGAGATTTGTCACCTGCCACAACCCTTGCCGGTGCCCATTGACCACGAGATTTGCCGCCATCCTCAGCCCGTGCCAGAGATCCCATGTAAGTCCAGCCGGCATTGGTACCCAAGGCCTCAAACTGAAGGGAACGTGGGATGGTAGTAGTGAGCTCCAGTGGGGTCTCTGCTCCTTTCTGGCCTCGCCAGCCAACGGAGGGGGCCTGTGGGGCTCCTCCCCATAGGTGGCGCCAACTCCCCCTTGGCCCAGGGATCCACGACCTGTAACAGCAAGCCAAGGCCATGGATCCAGTGGAGGCCTCCACCCTACAAGCCATTCCGGGATTGGCACAGAAGATCTTGGAACAGCAGAGGGTCCTGGAATCACCGGCGGCATCTATGGAATGCCTCAATGCTCGCTTAGTCTCGGTGGCCTCAGCAAGTACTGCTACCCCATCTATACCGAGCCTTCCAATGGCATCACCATCTTCACGCTCGGTCATTTCACTGCCCACTCCACCTCGCTAAGCAGGCGACCCCCAGCAGTGTCGGGGAATTCCTTAATCAGTGCAATATGCACTTCTGTCTCCAGTCCGCACTGTTTCCCGACAGCCATACCAAGACTACTTTTATCCTGTCCTTGCTCGAGGGTAAGGCCCTGGCCTGGGCGTCCCCTTTGTGGGAGCACTCAGACCCTATTCTCCAAGATCTCCCTGGGTTCCTGGACCGGATACGAACAGTGTTTGAAAATCCTGGATGACTGGCAGCTGCAGCACCGAGCTTTTGCACATCTGTCAGGGAGGACGCTCTGACGGATTACACCATTGAGTTCAGAATGCTGGTCACTGAACTCCATTGGGAGGAGTCCTGCCTTAAGTCCATTTTTTTGGACGGAAAAACCCGGAAAATTAAGGATAACTTGGCAGCCCATAAGCTCCCCGCATCCCTGGACGCTCTTATCGAGATGGCGGGTAGAAACAACCTCCATCTCTAGGAGAGGGCGCTTGAGCTACATGGACTTAGAAGGCGTACGGCTGCTCTCAGCCACCCCAGACATCCCTCACCCACTTCACAGCCCCACTCCTCTTTGGAAGGCTTGACTGAAGAACCAATGCAACTGGGTTGAGGACCCTTGTCTCCCAAAAAAACACCAGAGGTGTCCCTGGGCACCTCATTGCCCAGTGTCCTGTCTGCCCGGAAAACTCCCGGACCTAGGTCTCACCGGGGGAGTGACCCTAGGCCTGACCACACCAGCTCCCCCATTAACCCTGCCTGTGACACTCTCCGTGGGAGGCTGTGATGTTCCGACACTAGCCTTAGTGGACACCGGAGCGGGAGGAAATTTCTTGATGCAGGACATTGTAGAACAAGTACTAATTCAAACTCATCCATGTCCGGTCCTGCTAACTCTTTCCTCCATCCATGGAGATCCCCTTCCAGTGAGAATTACGCCCTTTACCGTCCCATTAGAATGCCGCATTGAACCTCACCACCTAAATGCCATCACCGTGAAGGATCGGTACCCGCTTTCTGTTATACCCGAGCTGTTTGACCTCCTCCAAGGGGCGATGGTCTTCTTTAAATTGCATCTCCAAGGGGCCTATAATCTAGTTCGAATTTGGGAGGGCGATGAATGGAAGACAGTGTTCAACATCCGAGATGGCCATTATGAATATTTGGTCATGCCGTTTGGACATAGCAATGCCCCCACCATCTTCCAAAACCTCATGAATGCGGTGTTCCGTGACCTCCTCTTCGATTGCATGGTCGTGTACCTTGACGACATCTTGATTTACTTCAAGAACCTGTACGTTCATCACCAAGATGTGGCCAGAGTCCTACAACATCTAAGGGAGAATTGCCTGTATGCGAAACCAGAAAAGTGCGTATTTGAAAAGGACTCCCTTCCATTTTTGGGCTACATAATCTCTAACCGTGGCTTCCAAATGGATCCAGCTAAACTTAATTGAATCCAGGATTGGCCGCAACCTAGTGGTTTGCAGTCTCTTCAAAGATTCCTTGGTTTTGTGAACTATTATTGCAGTTTCATCAGGAACCACTTCAAATTGGCCGCACCACTCACGGCTCTAATGCGCAAGGGGGCCAACGTCATCAAAGACTGGCCTGTTGAAGTGGTGGAAGCCTTTTGAGCCCTCAGAGAGGCCTTTCTGCACAAACCATGTCTCTGGCACCCGTATCCCAAACTCCCATTTATGGTGGAAGTGGATAGCTCCTCCGAAGGAGTAGGGGTGGTGCTCAGCCAACATGACTCGTCAGGAACCTTGCATCCCTGCTACTTCTTCTCTAGGAAATTTTCCCCATGTCCAACAGAACTATGCCATTGGCGACAAGGAACTCTTGGCCATAAAATTAGCATTCGACGAATGGCGCCAATGGCTGGAGGGGGTGCAACATCGGATTATGGTCTACATGAACCATAAAAACCTCAAACACCTCCAGAAGGCCCAGTGCCTCAACCCCCGCCAAACCCATTGGGCCCTTTTCTTCACTTGTTTTGATTTTGAACTCCATTACCGACCTTCGAGCGGACGCACTCTCCCGCTCATTCTCTCTGGAAGACCACGTGGAGTTGACACAACATATCATAGATCCTGCCCGAGTCATCGTCACCACCACCCAGACTGTGCCGCCAGATAATACGGATGTTCCCCGAAGACTTAGTAACAAGGTCTTAAGATGGAGCCATGAATCCCACGTCGCCAGCCACCCTAGACGGGCCCGGACATTGGCCCTACTCCAACTGTTCTACTGGTGGCCAGAAATGCACAAAGATGTCCAGGCATGTGTAGATTCTTGCTTCATCTGCGCCCAGCAGAAGACCCAAGTGGGTAAACCCTGGGGCCTGTTGCACCCACTACCAGCTCCGAGAGAACCTTGGACGCACATATTCACGGATTTCATTGTGGACCTACCCGCCTCGGAAGGCAACACTGTCATTTGGGTGGTAGTGGACCGCTTTTCTAAAATGTCACACTTTACAGCATTGCCCAGTCTTCCTTTGGCATCCCAACTGCACAGTTATTCATTCAACACATTTTCCGGCTTCATGGGCTGCCGCAACATATCATCTTGGATTGAGGCCCCCAGTTCACCGCTAAATACTGGCAGAACCTCTGCAAAAAATTCCATGTTGCCCTGGATTTCACTACCGCATATCATCCCCAAGTTAACAGCCAAGCAGAGCAGATTAATTGGACCTTAAAACAATTTTATTTTTTTATTTTTTTTATTTATAGTTTATTAAGATTTGAAAAATGATTACAATGAAAAAATCAAAGAACAAATTTTGTCAGGAAAATAAAACATTCAGCAAAGGGGTCAGGACCTTAAAACAATTTGTGAGAACTTACGTCAATGCTCGTCAGGATGATTGGGCTAACCTGCTTCCCTGGGCCGAGTTATCTCATAACTCGCACCCCTGTACTGCGACGGGAGTTTCACCCTTCCAAACTGTCTACGGGAAACAGCCGCTTCCGCCCTTAGCTCTCCCCTTGTCCGTCCCATCTCCTGCCGCCAGATGACAGTCAAGATGGACCCACACTCAACGAATGATCCGCGAGGCGGCCCTGTCGGCTAAGAAATTTGCCAACCGCCATCGAAGACCAGCACCTCGATTCCAGCAGGGAGAAAAAGTATGACTTAGCACCAGCCACATTCGCCTGATGGTTCCATTCATGCGCTTGGCCCCTCGCTACATTGGGCCCTTTCCTGTAATCTGGCAACTGGGGCCCATAACGTATCAGCTCTGCCTACCCGCCTCTCTGAAGATACACAATTCCTTCCACATCTTGTTCCTAAAACCTCTGGTACTCTCCTGGCCCTCCCGGAGATCACCTGAGCCTCCACAAATTACCGCTGAAGATGAGATGACGTACCAAATCCGGGAGATTCTTGATGTTAGGACAACAGGTTGGAGATGGGAGTACTTACTGTCCTGGGAAGGATACAGCCCAGAAGAAAATTCCTGGGAACCCCTTCTCCAACATCCTTGATAAGGGCCTAATTAGTTCCATGCGATCACCCCGGGAAACCTAGACTCTCAGGAAGAGGGCTTAAAGGAGAGGGTGCAGTTACGTTTGCCGGTTGTGGAGACCCGTGACCAGCTTCTTCTATTACTCGTGCCGTGGTGCGGCCCAGGCCAGCCCCAGGAAGCAAGTGGTGGTGGGGAGCCACTGCAGATGCAGCTCCCTCGCCAGACTGACGCCGCTGACACTGCTTCCGGTTGGGGCGGGGCCAAACGCTGTCCTGAACCCCTCTTGCGCCCTGGGCGCAAGTGCGCATCGTTCTCCAAAATTTAAACGGACCACGGTGGGAAATTGACGAGGCCCCTCCCCCTTGAGGCGATATCCCAGCCTATTTAAGGCAAGGTCTGACCTGCAGACCTTGCCTTGGCTTCTTGGCTCCTGATTCCATTTCCCAGGAGGTTTCCTGTTCCTGCGTCTTGCATTTCTTCTGGATCTTGATCTTCACCGGACCATGAGATTCACCACTTGCCACGACCCTAGCTTGTACTTTGGACCACAAGATTCCCCGCCAGCCACGACCCAAGCCTGTACTATGGACCACGAGACTCGCTGCCTGCCACGACCCTTGCCGGTGCGACTGACTATGAGATTCGCCGTCAGCCTCAGCCCGTGCCAGAGACCCCACGTAAGTCCAGCCGGCCCCGGTACCCAAGGGCTCAACCTGAGGGGAACGTGGCTAGTAGTGGTGAAGCTCCAGTGGGGTCTCTGCTCCTTTCTGGCCTCACCAGTCGATGGAGGGGACCTGTGGGGCTCCTCCCCATAGGTGACGCCAACTCCCCCTCGGCCCAGGGATCCAATTTATGATGGTAATTATGTTTTAAGGTCCTGACCATAAGGACTGACATCACAAACATCTACATAGAACCTATTATTTTCTGTTTAAAAGATTATCTATATCTTTCTTTTAGGTCCTACTTAGGGCAGTGCTAATGCCAAACACTTCTCAACAGAAAATCATTGGCTACCTTCTATATAATCTAAATATAAGAGATGAAGAAACATTGATAAGGAGAACTATGTTGTATCTGAGATATCACAACTGGCCACACGACAGAAGAAACAGTTGTTCTGTATAGTAGATTAGGGAGTAATCTTAAAATCAGAACAAGCAAGAACAGCATACTGCTCAGGCAAGATGGACAAGGAGGGCCTTTCCTCTCCTGAAAGTGTAAATAGTGTTTGATTAAGATGTCTCCATTGCCCTACATATTCAATATTTACAGCATCATTGACAACAAAAGGGCAGAATGCTGATTCAGCAGAGGTCACCTGTCGATGCTGAAAGACGCACAGCTTTCCCCATGGGAAGATACAATTTAAGTTTCAATCAGTGGCGAGCAGTAAACATAAATATTTGAGAGAGAATGTGCTGCAGGCCAATAGATTCGGCAAAGAGAACAGAGGTCTTCATTTTCATGCCCTACGGGTTGGAAAAGAATTCTTCATCATGTCTAATACAGATAAATAAGAACTAGGAGCTGATGGCTATTTCAAAGAGGGAGTGCAGAAGTAGCCTAGTGATTAGAACAGTGGTTTGCAAACCAGGATAGCTAGGATTCTGTTATGATTATTGATGTTTGGGTTGATCCTTGGACACTCTGGCAGCTGACCACGCCCACGGGGGGTAGTCCTGTGAGGGACCACAGTGTCAGGCTAGACTCTGGAAACACAAACACAGATTTGAATCTTTTATTAAACAGTTTTAGAAACCACCAGAGGTGGCAGTAGTGAGTAGTAGATGTGGCATGGTGCGTCTCCCACAGAACGCTGGAACAGCGAATCCTCTGCTAGGCTGTGCTGTAGTGGAAAGAGACTGAGAGTTATGAGTACACAATGAGAAGCATTCAGAGTCCCAGGTAGAATTAGGAGAAGCTCCGAGACAGGGAGAGCAGGCTCTCGAGGAGCGAGTACCTGATCCCTTAGAGCAGAGAGACTCAGTTGTATTTTACTCACATAGCAGTAGAGATTCCAATAGACGAGAGGTCTGGCACTGGATCAGAGGGCAGGTCCTCGAGGAGCGAGTACCTGGTTCCAGGGAAGCAGTACCGTGGAATAGATGGTAGTTGTACTCACAGATGGAAACTGTTAGTGAAGTCTTCCAAGTAGAAAGGGTTGTAGATGCAGGCAGCGACTCAGGGAACATGGGCATTCGAGGAGCGAGTACCGGTTTCCTGATAGCACCTGAAAGAAGAAGAGGCCCCCAAGGAGCGGGTGTCCCATTAGCAATAAGAGTTCCAGATAGCGCTGGAGTGGCAAAGCAGCTTCGGTATGGAGAGCGAATCCCATCCGTAGAGTTACTGTTGCTAACTCGATGAGCTAGCAAATACTGTAGGCTTAAATATACGGGCAGTGTGACGTCGTATCAAGGAGACACCCCTGAGGATCACGCCAATGTGGAAATAAAGATGAGGGAGGCGTGCGCGCACGCGCCCTAAGGTATCTTGGAGGAGCATGGCGGGAGGCAGCACCAAAGCTGGTCCGGGGACGCCGTGGCAGCCAGTAGTCCGAGGTGAGCGGGAGGAGCCGCAAGTAGTGAGAGGTAGGCGGGGCAAAGCCGTCGAAGACCGACGGTCGCAACAGATTCAAACTCCTCTGCTGCTCCTTGAGAGCTTGGGTAAGTCACTTCATCCTCCATTGCCTCAGAAACAAACTTAGGGCCTGACTTACCAAGACAGAGCTGCCCAAACCAATCCTGGGGACCCCTCAGCCAGTTGGGGTTTCAGGTTATCCACAATGAATATGCATGAGATAAACCTGCATATCATGGAGACCCGATATATGTACATTTATCTCATGCATATTCATTGTGATGTCCTAAAAATCCTACTGACTGTGGGGGTTCCCAGGACAGGTTTGGGCAGCCCCTGTACCAAGGCTTTTCTGCCCTTCTGTATCCATGGGAAAAATGTTTAGTAAATGAAGCCCTCAGATGGTAAGGCCTCTGGGGATAGGGAAATGCCTCAAGTAGCTGAATGTAATCTGCTCTGAAGTGCCTGAAAATAAACAAAGCCCATAAAACTGCTCTTTACAGCTATGGCTTTATTGAAGTTTTAAGCTCCGATACTGAAAAAGACCGAAAGGAGGAACAGCAGTGGAAATGTGCCATTAACAGCAGTTAACAAGGAAAGGGAAGAAATAGAAGAAGAAAAAAAGAGAGAAGGCAGCAGAGTCTGCAACCAGGGGTCATGGGACGAGGGTGAAAAGCAGAGAGACAGGAGTAGTTTAAGGAAATAGTTCTTGACAGCCTCCCTATGGAGGCGGTGGAGGTGAGGACAGTATCAGAATTCAAGGCAGCACGGGACAAGCTCAGAGGGTCTCTGAGGGAGAGAAAGGGATTGTAAAGCTGAGCAGCAGGTGTGGGTGGGCAGACCGGATGGCCTATATGATCTTTATCTGTCCTCATGTTCTACAGTATCGGGTAGATTTCTATTGGCTCGAGCGCGTAAATTCCAGCCTGTACACACGTGGCCGGGCCTTGCTCGCGCCAAGCCAATTTTCAACAAGGCCCGGCCACGCGCGTAAAGGTCGGTACGCGCAGAAGTGCCGGGCTGAAGGAAAGGGGGGCGGGGAGGGACGGGGCTGGAGGCGGCTGTACCGGGGAAGGGACTGCTGGTGCACGCAAGTTGCTACTGCTCCAACGGAGCAGTAAGCAACAAAATAAAAAAATAAAAAGGTAGGAGACAGGGTTTAGGGGGTGGGGAGGAGAGGGGAAGGGAAAGGGAGATTAGGTAGGGGAATAGGGAACTGGGAGAAGCACGATCTTGTCGCTGCGCATGGGAGAAGCCCGATCTTGTCGCCGCACACATGGACACGCGCATGGCGTGTCCATGTGTGCACACCGGGAAGCATATGCACATGGACGCGAGTGCGCTTTTTAAAAATCTACCCCTATGTTTTTATGTTTCATCCTCTCTGTAGTGATAGGTTCCTATCTGGGTACCTTACAAGCAATATGGGAAGGTTCAAAGTAAGTGAAGAGTCAATATATTTTTTTTTTTTAATACTTTTTATTGTGCAGTACACACAAACAAACTTGAAGCCAGATTCAATAGTTTTATTGTTCAATAGATTACTTCAGAAATATAAGATTTAGATTTCTTGAAAATTCCCTCTTAGAGCTTAATTCACCAAATATGTTTTCCCCATTGAGGGGCCGATGCAATAAGCCACGGGCAAAAATGTTTGTCCAAACTGGGCGCCTGTTCTTTTTTTACGTACGCACAGCCAAGTCTCCTGGGCACCCGATGCAATATGTAAATGAGCTGCCGTGCTAAAAAAGGACGCGCTAGGGATAAATTCTGCGTCCCTAGCGCGTCCATGGCATCGGGTGCCCAGGAGACGTGGCTATGTGTGGGTTAGGAAACGGACGCTCAATTTACGAGCGCCCGTTTTCCTAATCAGCGCACAGCCACAGGTTAGGAAAATGGACACTCGTAAACTGAGCATGTTTTTTCCTAACCTGACCGTCAAGACTTTTTTTTTTCATGATGCTGCTTTCTGTGGTTCCTCCTACCTAGTACTGCAATGATATTAAGTAGGAGGAACTAAAGGAGCTAAAAAATGACATTTCATATCTATTAGTAAAAATTTGTAACCTGTCATTAAAATCATCCATTGTACCTGAAGACTGGAGGGTGGCCATTACCCAATATTTAAAAAGGGCTCCAGGGGCGATCCGGGTAACTATAGACCAGTGAGCCTGACTTCAGTGCCAGGGAAAATAGTGGAAACTATTCTCAAGATCAAAATCACAGAACATATAGAAAGACATGATTTAATGGAACAAAGTCAGCATGGATTTACCCAAGGGAAGTCTTGTCTCACAAATCTGCTTCACTTTTTTGAAGGAGTTAATAAACATGTAGATAAAGGTGAACCAGTAGATGTTGTGTATTTGGATTTTTAGAAGGCGTTTGACAAAGTTCCTCATGAGAGGCTTCTGGAAAAGATAAAAGGTCATGGGATAAGTGGCGATCTCCTTTCGTGGATTACAAACTGGCTAAAAGACAGGAAACAGAGAGTAGGATTAAATGGACAATTTTCTCAGTGGAGGGGGATGGGCAGTGGAGTGCCTCAGGGATCTGTATTGGGACCCTTACTTTTCAATATATTTATAAATGATCTGGAAAGGAATATGACGAGTTAGGTAATTAGATTTGCAGATGATACAAAATTATTTAGAGTAATTAAATCACAAGCTGATTATTATAAATTGCAGGAGGACCTTGTGAAACTGGAAAATTGGGCATCCAAATAGCAGATGAAATTTAATGTGGATAAGTAGTGCAAGGTGATGCATATAGGGAAAAATAACCCATGCTATAGTTACACGATGTTAGGTTCCATATTAGATGCTACAACCCAAGAAAGAGATCTAGGCATCATAGTGGATAACACATTGAAATTGTGCTGCGGCAGTCAAAAAAGCAAACAGAATGTTGGGAATTATTAGAAAGGTAATGGAGAATAAAATGGAAAATGTCATAATGCCTCTATATCGCTCCATGGTGAGACCGCACCTTGAATACTGTGTACAGTTCTTGTCGCCACATCTCAAAAAAGATATATAGTTGCAATGGAGAAGGTACAGAGAAGGGCGACCAAAATGATAAGGGGAATGGACCAGCTCCCCTATGAGGAAAGGCTGAAGAGGTTAGGACTTTTCAGCTTGGAGAAGAGACGGCTGAGGGGGGATGTGATAGAGGTGTTTAAAATCATGAGAGGTCTAGAACGGGTAAATGTGAATCGGTTATTTCCTATTTTGGACAGTAGAAGGACTACGGGGCACTTTATGAAGTTAGCATGTAGCACATTTAAAACTAATCAGAGAAAGTTCTTTTTCGCTCAATGCACAATTAAACTCTGCAATTTGTTGCCAGGGGATGTGGTTAGTGCAGTTAGTGTAGCTGGGTTTTAAAAGGATTGGATAAGTTCTTGGAGGAGAAGTCCATTACCTGCTATTAATTAAGTTGTCTTAGAAAATAGCCACTGCTATTATTAGCACCAGTAGCATGGGATACACTTAGTTTTTGGGTACTTACCAGGTTCTTATGGCCTGGATTGGCCACTGTTGGAAACAGGATGCTGGGCTTGATGGACCCTTGGTCTGACCCAGTATGGCATGTTCTTATGTTCTTACTGAAAAGCAGGGTTTGATTTGCGTCTCAAGATTTAATGCAGCTTTAGGTTGTCATTAATTTTTGTATGTTAAAATGTGCGCGTTGGGTGCACAGTGATTTTTTGCATCGGGGGTAATAGCTAATAGCCTCATCTACATATCATTTACATGTTATGAGCACTATTAGCCATGCGCTGATTTGGACATGCATTTTGGACTGCATTGGGAGTTATTTTAGTGCATCCAAAACATGCGTCCAACCTCGCGTCACGCTGTGCACTAAGCTGAGTGCACTATATTGTGTCAGTCCCTCTGTGTCTATGGGAAAAGACTTTGAGGAATCAGGCCCTAGATTCTGTATGAGAAAAAGTACCAATGACACCTCACCACCACCTCTAATGTCAGAAGACTGGCCTTTTGGGTTTTTTTTTTTTAATTTTAACATGAGCAGTGCCGGTTCAAGGGTGTCCAGCCACCCTAGGTGGTGATGATGTCATTTTGTCACATGATCTCTCTCTCTCCTCCCATGTGATGCAAATTGCACACAACACACGGCCCCAGCTTCTCCAATACATATGTACCCCCCCCCAAAAAACCAAAACACACCCCCATCTCCGTGCCTCACCCGTGCCTCGTCTCATCCCTTCTACACACCTTTCAAAACTGCCACCCTTACCGGCTACTCTGCCACACGCCCACTTCCGGTGCCCTAGGCCACTGCCTACTCCGCCTAAAGCTTCCGCCGGCCCTGGCCATGAGCAATATAGCAATTGCATAAGGTTTTATAACTGCTTTCTGGAATTCCTGGATGAGAATTATATTTGAATTTAGCAAAAATTCCCAACTATTGAAACTCTGAGCAAATTGCTCCCCCATTACTCTGTCCAGGATTGCTAATGTTACAGCTTTTAATCAGAATTTGATAACGCACTTTGAAGCGCTGAAAAAAAGTGCAAAAAGCGGAATATAAATCTAAATAAATAACATGAAAAAACAATAGCTTTAAAAAAAAAAAAAATGCATGGGCCTGGTCCGTTGACTCAGTAGCAGAACTGGGGCTGTCATGCAAAGGACTTAGGTTTGATTCCTGAACCAAGACTCGACTCTCCAAGCAGGCCAGGGCTGGGAATGTCAGAGAGGCAGTATCTATTCACAGCTCCCAGGGAGTGGGGTGCCTTAAGCATTCTGGAGGGAGCAGCAGTGTCTGTCCCTCAGCCAAGGTGGAGGCCAGTTCCAACGGAGCAGGAGGAGTAAACCGCTGCTCCAAAAACAAACACTGACAAGAAACAGTTTTATAGGAAAGCATGGTTTTGAAAAAAACATTTCATCACCTACTAAAATATGCTTTTTCACAAAATGGAGGTCAAAAATTCCCTTCAGGTGTAAATATCGAAACACAAATACATTTGGCAGTAGGAATTTTTCTTGAAGTTTAAGAAGCCCAAAAACGCATTATTTTGAAAGACTTCATTCAAGTTTGGCTCTCACCAGAAAACAAAAATGATCCAAGGAAAGTAGAGATGGCATTAAAGGTGCATGGTGTTATGTGAAACACAGGGATGGTAACTGTGAAACAAGCGTGTGGGCACCAATACACGCACGTATGGGCGCGTGAGCGGACATACACTGGAATTTTAAATCATGCGCTGTTGCCTGCTGCATGTATGCGTGCTCCTAATTTTAAGCCGTCACTCGAGGAAATGTACTTTGCGTATCTTCCTTAGGCCTTTGTCGGATTTACCAGTTAGTCCACCAGCTTGCCCAGTCTTCACCTTGCACTCGCCACCAGTTGACTCGGACCCTCACTCTGCGATTTCTGCAGAGTTGCACCTCATCCGGAGGAGCAGGAAATATAGGCGGCTAGCAAGCCGCCCCGCGCTGCAGCCACCAGATTTAAAGTATGGGTTTAGGTGCGGAACTGTTGGGCCCACCTCGGAATGCCCCCAACACACCCAGCTCTGCCTTTTTTTTTTTCTTTACTCGCGCATAATTTCCGGCTTCTAAAATATGCGTTGCTCGCACCCGGCCCATATACTTGCATATATAGGCCTTTTAGCACGAACGCCGTTTTTAAAATTCATCCCCTATGGGAGCAATTTTCAGCTGCTGGCTGGCTTGCAAAGTTAGCCGGATAAACGTATCCGGCTAACTTTGAGAGGATATTCAGCGACCTACCTGCATCATCAAATTTACTCGACTATCTTAAAGATATCCTGGTAACTTATCCGGCTACCTTTGAGAGGATATTCAGCGACCTACCTGCATCATCAAATTTACTCGACTATCTTAAAGATATCCTGGTAACTTATCCGGCTACCTTTGAGAGGATATTCAGCGACCTACCTGCATCATCAAATTTACTCGACTATCTTAAAGATATCCTGGTAACTTATCCGGCTACCTTTGAGAGGATATTCAGCGACCTACCTGCATCATCAAATTTACTCGACTATCTTAAAGATATCCTGGTTACTTATCCGGCTACCTTTGAGAGGATATTCAGCGACCTACCTGCATCATCAAATTTACTCGACTATCTTAAAGATATCCTGGTAACTTATCCGGCTAACTTTAGGACTACTCTATGGCACGACCAGAGTTAGCCGGATAAGTTATCCATCTGGCTTTGAATATCGTACCTAGCTGGATACCTTTGTCCAGCTAACTTAACTCCACCCCAGGACATTCCTAGAACATCCCTTCATTACCCAGCTAAAATGTAGCCAGATAAGTTCCCAAAATATCCAAGTCAGCATGTAATCAGATAACTCACAAGTTATCCCGCTAAATGCCGTTGAATATGGTCCCCTAAATATGGAACCCAGCATAGTATGAGAGAAAATTTCAGGGAACATTCAACTGTTCAGCTGCAGGCTTCAATACATTACAAGACAGTAGCATTTAACATAGATAAAAGGAGATTAAGAGCAAGAGCTCAGGATATGAAGTTGGGAGGATGGTGGCTCATAGAAAATCTCTCTTTCCTGGTGGTGGATGCCTGGCATTGCCTATCAGTAGACAGAATTCAAGTGCGTTTGGGACAGATACAGAAGCAGGTGGTAAGGGCAAGAGAAGGAGATTGCTGGAAGCTGAGAAGGCTCTGTAGTGACACAAAAGGAAAGAATAACTGGCCAGAAAGACAGGATGTGTCAAGAAGTCCTTATTTGCTGACAACTACTCTGGAGGGATGTGCATGCTTTTGAAATGTCATTGACATGACATTCCCTATTTTGTTCCATGACAAAACGAAACAGAAAAAAAGCCAACAATTAAATTTCATTGGTTTACTTCAATTTCATTTAAAAAAAAAAAAAAAAGTCCTCCGGGAAGACTGGAGACTACCCTGAGGGCTCTCATGGCCGACTTGCTCTCCCCAGCGCCCACCAAATGGGGCTCACCTGAGGCCTGCCAACCATGACCTCCAATTCCCCCCCCCCCATCCAAAAGATACTGGGGGCCAGGAATCACTCCTGCCCCAACTTACCCCATCTGCAGGGGTCCAGAGGGGCAGAAGGGATGCCCACTCACCTCCTGCCCTGGGGTTGTCTGCCTATACAAGAAAATGGCACCAGCCAGCCCTGAGAAAGCACCATTTTGATGTCCCTCTATGGCACCGGGCTGGCCATCGCCATTTGTCATCACACTATGGCGGCAGGCTAGCCTGCGGAGGTGTAATGTCATACAGTAGTGCCGTTCTTAGGGCTGATTGGCCTAAGAATGAGCCTTTTCTTGCAGACGACCTCAGGGCAGGAAATGTGTGGGCATCTCTCTTGCCCCTCTGGACCCCTGTGGATGAGGTATGGGGGCTGGAGTGTTTCCCGGCCCTGAGACGTTTTTGGGGAGGGTGGGGGCGCACGGAGAAGGGAGGGGGCCTGGAGAAGCTCCCTTATGGTTTGCTTTTTTAATGTTTATTTTGTTTCTGTAAAGAAACAGAAACAAAATAAACATAAAACAAAAAAACCAGGAGAAAAAGGCTGCACATCCCTTCTACTTTGTATTTATTACCAGGTGACTTGTGTTATAGAGAAATCCAGTACAACTTGAACAGAGACCTGCAAGCTGCAAATAAACATTTCATTAAACAATTATCTTTCATTTCAGTCATTACATTGCTGCCCTGCTTGCTCGTAGGGAAACACTCCAAGCAGAAGGCAATAAAAATCTTTACTTTTACATTTCCATTGTGTTATGGCCTGCATTTGAGTAACAAACTAGTAACTCTTCTGAAAAGGGGAAGAAATATTGAATACCAACTATGATGCCTACTGAATCACTTCAGCCAAGGTTCCTGTGACCCTCTGTTATGCTGGCTTGTCATCAGGTCTAATGGTTAATTACACAAGGCATCTTTTTGTGCCACAGGCTAACACTGGTTCCCAAAATGTGAGCCGAGTCCTAGGTAAGAGACGGATTAAAAGTTAAACTTCCGATCCTAAAAAAAAAAAAAAAAAAAAAAAAGGGCTAAGCGGTGGATGTTGGATCCCAAAGCCAAAAGGACACTGCCGCAGGACCCCCGAGACAGAGGGATGCAGAATTGTTGAATGCGCCACTATTATTACATAAGCTTTTTGGACAAAGCACTTTGTTTCATCAAAACTGTCATCATTGTACAGCACTTGCTGTTTGTAGAGCCGTCTATCACTGTCACCTCATGTCTCTCTGGATTCCTCACATTCCTTGGTGCGTAAGACCTGGCAGAACAGCTGGCAACAGAGCTATTGGTCAAGCAGGAGCTGCATGACAGCAGCGTGACGGAGGATTGGTGAGCCTTACACACTGAAACGAGGCAAACCTGGAGAAGCATGAAATGATACAAATACACAGAAATGTACATAGAGTGAGTGCTGCACAAAGTGCCTTCCCCAAAGAGCTTACATTACAATAGACAGCTGCACAACAGTGAGCGCTGCACAGCGGTGAGAATCTGCTGTTATAAAAGCCTGTCAAAGAGAAGCACTTTTTCACTGTGCATCTGTTTAGTGTGCTTTTCCAGTTTTATGCACAGAACTCATATTTTATGTTTGGTTTTCTGTTAATGCAGTAGGAATTGTCCTGCGCCTAGGATAGCAAAATTCGGGGGCAGCAGGCTGGCTAAAGCTTTGCTGCTTTCCAGTTGTGCTGAATGCCACTCAGCAGAGAACAGCCCTCTGCTACCTGATCCAGCCTCTCCCTGCCGGATGAGAAGGGGTGAGCCTGGAGCAGACATAGCAGAGGCAAAAAAAAAAAAGAGCTATAGTCCATATTCCAGCCTTTCCCTTCCTGTGTTTCAGGGAGGGTGTGAGCCTGGAGCACGCAGAGCAAAGGGGGTTCATTTTGGGGAGATTAGAAGGGGCTGAATGGGATTTATTGGGGGGGGGGGGGGAGTGTGAGAGGAGGCTGCAGGATGAGAAGTGATCTGCATTGAAGACATGTTTCTCTGGGTGTGTGCACACGAGAGGAGAACCGGGGGAGGGGGGCCCGTGGTTGTGTGTGAGAGAGCAAAGAATTGTGATTGCCTGTTAGATCACTTGGATATGTAGAATTAAGGGGTCAACAAACAAGTTATGAGCGGCATCTTTTTATTGGACTATCAATAGATCTGTGGCTGTGTGTGAGAGGAAAGGGACTGGTACCAGCTGGGAGCATATGCCAGACTGGATGGGAAGTTAGAAAGGGGATGCAAGGGGGAGCAGGACTGTTTTCTCCTCCACCCTGACCACTGCGGTTCACATCCTCTCTCTCTTTCCATCTCAAATTCTGTCTCCCTGATTATGGAACCTCCCTTCTTCCCATATCCTGGAGCTTACTCCCCGCCCCCTTCCTCAATCCCAGAACCTCCCTCCATCCTTCCTGCTCTTCCCCCCGCCTCCCTCGATCCTTCCCATCCCTGGTCCTCACACGCTCTCCACCAGGGAGATCTCCTCTCTGAACTGATACGCAAGACCCCTTTTCCTCATCCAGTGAAAAGAAAATAAATGATATAGACCCAGGCAAGGTTGGAAAACTACTTTATTTTTATAATGTAAAGTAAAAGGTGTAAATGTTTGCCCATGTGCTTCAGAATTTTCTAATTGTTGCTAGAGAGAAACTACTCTTGAGCTGCCGCAGGAAACCCTGGGGCTGTCCCATAGTTTAGGCAATTCTGCTCCAAATCCCAGCCATGATCTGGAGGGGGAGGGGGTTGAGGAGGCAGGTAACAGTACCAACAGTGTTCAGGGGCAGCAAAACCCTAAATCTGTCTCTGTCTGCAATTAGCTTTCTGTATTGGTAGGTAACTCGTTTTTTTGTGCATGAATAAAGAAAATGTGCCTGATAATTTAGTGCATATTTTTTACTCACATTTCAATTCATCGGTTGGATTTGTCCCAGGTCAGAATTAGCAGAAAAATGTCAGTGTAACATTATCGTGTCACATGGTGGCAGCAGAGATCACGCAATCAGTACCATCCTTAATCAATATCAGCTACCCAGTGTTAAGGTGAAAACTCCAAGGATATTATTCATAGTGGCATCTAAGGTTATTTTGCCTACAGATGTTTCAGTAACTCTGGTCTTATCTGGGGATTATTCCTGCTCTGTTTCCAGGAAAATCCTCTTCTGGTGATAGGACCTTAGATCTTTATGCAGGGAAAATGCAATTTGACATATGCAGAAAGTCACTAATTCCGAAAATGGTTTTGAATTTTCTGCTGCTTTATTTTCTCGCTATATGTTACAGGGATCATTCCAGCAATGAACTGCAGTTGACAGTAACATAGAAATGAAGAGAGATTTCAACTCTTTTAGCCTACTTTCTGACGGGAAGAAGGCTTATGGCATGTGCGTGTGCATACCTAATAACTTTTACATTGTGTCCTAGCCACACCAAATTTTCAGGGTATGTCAGAGGGTCCAAGAAGATTCTGACAGATTTTTCAGGGGAATCCTCATATATTGTATGTGTGGGAATTCACATGTGTTCCACAAAGTAAGCTCCATTACTTCTACATGGAATGCATTGTTACTGTAATTGAACATGATTCCAGGGGCTTGATTCAATATTTTTTCTATAGGCACAGAAGAGAGAACATCCTTTTTGCATAAGACCTTAGATCTGCAACTCTAGCCAAGCAATCACAGGGTTAGATACGTTAAGCTTTTATTCTATAGATGCAAAATTGGAAAAACCCTTGTATACATGCAGCTCATTAAAAAAAAACCCTCAAATACATTGTGTATCTGTCTGTTTGTCCTAGACAGGTCAACTTTTCTAAACATATCAATTAATGTTGCAGTTCCAGATTTCAGAATAATTGCTTTATTGAGGTCAGCAAAGCAAAACTACAAGTTCCTGCATGCATGGGATAAAAGCAGGCCTGGCTCAATCTTTCTGAAAATCTGGATCCAGCTGGCAACCCTAGTTGAAAATAAGCATGCCTGGGGTGGTGGTGCAGTCCTCCCCTACTCCTTCCTCACAGGAACATTACCTACATTAAGGGGGGGGGGGGGGTAGTCATTAGGGATTTTGAACTTGGGGAAAGGGTAACAGTGAATGATGGTTGTTCTTTTGATGTTGTATTTGCTATTAAATGCTACCTGACAGCCTTCAGTGGTATGCAAGAAAATGAATTTGCTTTCGTCAGCTTATTGCTGTTTACTAAGTGCATCAAACATGCAATGGAAAAACACACAAAAGAATTAGAAAAAGTATTAATTTGCTGATATATGATACAAAAATACCAACTCATTATTCCCCTCTGATGACTTTAGCAATATACATAAGAGTACCTGTATGTAGCATTTTATCTACTGCTGGAACTGATAATAGTGAATATTAAATACATTCTCTGGCAGCTGGAAGGTAGGTCAGTGGACAGCTGCCTGCTTTTCCTTCACCCCATCCTTCCTCTCCCGGCTAATCCTTCCACCCTCCTGTCAATAATGAATCCCTGACTCAGCCTGTGCCCTGCCCCAGTGCAGCAGAGACTGAATGTAAAAGCTCACTGCAGCAAGCAGAGGAGACACGCCCTGCTAAATATGCAGGGCCTCATGTCTGCCCTTCAGACACAGCGTCTGCCCTTCTGCTGCAATGCTAGAGACAGACCCAAGGCTTAAGCATTAACCCTCTGCAGGGGGGTACATTTCTTTGCACAGCTGGAGGAGAGCCAGCGCTGCTGGTTTGTCCTAAACCTCAAAGGCACTTCTCTGCTTTAAACAGAACAGAGAGGGGAGCCAGGTTTCAGCCCCCCAGCTTCTGTTTCACGCATATTAATGGTCTGCACGCTGCTGCAGTTGTTATAAGATATGGTGCAGAAGCAGTGCTGTCGGGTCCGCCCCACCCTCCAGCCCTGTGATTTTCTCCCTTCATCACTTCAGTTACTACCCACCGAACCTCAAAACTGAGGTTCTGTTATAGGCTCTGCTCTTCTAACGAAGCAGTAGACATCCTGACAGGTCAATACAGTAAAGTGCGGCCGCGGTTATTCTGCTCCTAACCCACTTTTCGGCCGCATTAGCCCTTCCTGCGATACAGAATCCCCTTTAACCTACTCTTACCGCGTCCTTAAATCACCGGGTAACCCCTTCCGCCTGCGGCATGTATATTACATATAAACGATCGAATTAGCTATTCCCTCCCATACAGTAACGTGCGCCCCGACTATCGCTTTTTTACCCTGCCGTTTTGCCGCGCGTTTAACCTGCTAACTTACCGCCTACCCTTACCCCTGCGTTAGAGGCAGGGGTAAGGGTAGGCGGCAAACTTTCCCCCAGCCCCCGCTCACCTGCCCTGGCCGCGTCCATGGGTGCTGGTCTCCGGGGCAGCCCCAGTCCTCTCTCTCCTCCTCCCGAAGCAACGAAAGCGGAAAAAAGCAAAAAAAAAAAAAAAGCGGAAAAAAAAAGTTGCAAGAGAGAGAGGGGAGAGAGGACGGGCAATCCTACGCTCAGGATTGCCAGTCCCTTCTCCCCTCCTCCCGAGGCAAGGCGCGAAAAGCAGCCTTGCTTCGGGAGGAGGGGAGAGAGAACTGGCAGTGTAAAGCGATGAAGCGACTTACTTTTTTTGCAGCCCCCCTCCGGAGACGGACATCGGCGACGAGGGACCGCGGCTCCCCTCCCCTGCCTCCAGCTGCCCGCGAAGATAGACGCATCGCACGGGCGAAAGCGGCCCCTTGTGCGTGCAATTTGGCCACTCAAGATGTGACGTCACGACGTTTGGCGTCACGGCATGTGACGTCACGTCGCCGATGTCACGTCGCCGATGTCTGTCTCCGGAGGGGAGCTGCAAAAAAAGTAAGTCACTTCGTTGCTTTTCACTGCCAGTCCTCTCTCCCCTCCTCCCGAAAAGCAAGGCTGCTTTTCGCGCCTTGCTTCGGGAGGAGGGGAGAGAGGACTGGCAATCTCGAGCGTAGGAGAACCATCCACTTCTTGGTACCTGTCATTTCAAATGTCATTTGAAATGACATTTGAAATGACAGATAGCAGTGTTTCCGTGAAGCGTTAGGCCAGTGCACCCAGGATACTGTATAGTGCTCTATACAGTAAAATGGGTTGCGCGGGCCTAACGCTTCACGGACGCTTCTTAGACGCAGCTTGCATGTGCAAGCTATTTACATACAGTATCGAGCGGTAGGTGAGCTGGACTGTGCGTGCGGCAACCGCGGGTGCGCCCGGCACTAACGCAGCTCTCCCTACCGCTCCTTACTGTATCGGCCCGTGAGCGGGGACTAAAAGAGCGCAGGGTCCGGCACACACCCAGGGAGTGCAGCGTCCTCGCCCCCTCTGGGCTTCCTTCCATATGGGAGGTGGAGCGTGTGAGCACTGAACCATCCGTCCGTCGGCTCACTCAGAAGGGCAGCTCCTGTATTGGAGCTGCAGCTGTAGGGAGCGGGGGAAATTTCAGTCAGATTACAGGACAGCTGGGGTGGCAGCGAGGCTGGTGGGTTGAAAGTGGAAGATGGGATTGGAATATTGCTGCTCTTGGCACGGGCCTAGTGTGGCTGTGTGTAAATGGAGGCCTGAGAGCAGGGTCTGACTTTTCTATGTGGCTGTACAGTGCTATGTATGTTTTGTAGTGCTGCAGAAATGATGATTACTAGTTAGCAGTTTTTGTGGGGTGGGGAGATTCCAGTGACTTCAAGTCTCTTATTT
The DNA here is from genome assembly GCF_901001135.1 of Rhinatrema bivittatum. NCBI lineage: Eukaryota > Metazoa > Chordata > Amphibia > Gymnophiona > Rhinatrematidae > Rhinatrema > Rhinatrema bivittatum. The sequence continues at coordinate 289,978,307 of NC_042619.1, forward strand.
AAAGGGATCTCCATCATGCAGTGTTCATGCCTTTGAAATTAGAGCAGACCCAAGCTCATTTGTTCTATTGTTGAGGGACATGGCTCTCTCTGGACACACCTGGTGGTGTCTGATAACCATTCTGGAAAAACTGTTGCCCATTGTGGCTTAGTGGATTCCTGGCTACTAATCAGGACTGTTGCCTTACTCTAGACAACAGGCTGATCCAGTCCTGATTTTGCCCCATTGCATGTTTGAAAATTTAATTCTGAATGTTCTTAGGAAAAGTAATGGGGGAAATCAGAGCTACAAATGCATGTGTAACCTCCCTCCTTCCCAGACCTGGGGAGCAACGCAAGTGGAGTAAGTGTCTCTCGCCAAGCCTTGCTGAGTACCTTCACATGGTGGCCCAATTGCATTACGCCTAAACTAAATCTCAGCCTAAGTGACTACTATTATTGAAGAAGGATGGGGAAGCAAAAAAGAAAAATTCATCCTGGCCACAAGTCGCCCAGGATCAAAAGGTGCCCACCCTTAGTCTAATGGCGGGGTAATGATGGTTGTAGTGATAATTTTGACTCTTCGGGTGAAGATGAAAGCCCCGCTGCAGCTATAGGCTATGGCAATGCTGGTCATGGACTTACTGCAGCAGCTGTGCACAGTGCTAATGAAAAAATTAAGAGGATTATCTATAATTAAGTGGACTCCTGAAGAAAGAAAGGAGATGGTGTGCTGCTATTTTTATGCCAGAAACCCTATTTTTACATCTCTAGGGTACACAAGAGAGCCCACCTGAAAATGGAAGAAATAAAAATTATATTGAAGGTAAGATTGCATAAGGCATAGGATAAAAATCTCAGGGCTTGATTCATCAAAACCTGTTCCCCAAAGGCATAGAATGGGAGAAATGCCTTAGTGAATCAGGGCCCATAGATCTTTATTTAGCTAGATCATATCACAGAAACTCTGAAATGACAACATCTTAAAGCAACTAAAGGATGAAGCTGAAAAAAAGATAGCTGATGATGAAGGGCATGTAGATAGGAACCTCAAGGGAGGATAGAACACAACAGTAAAGGTATCAAAGAACAGTACAAAGAAGGCTGGGAAGGAAAAAGAAAAAAAATGAGGCATCCAAACAAATAAACACCACCCGAGCAGGGGTGCTAGAGCAACCAGAGGGGGTGGGAAAGGCAATTGGTAGGCTGTCCCTGGGGGAAGGGCTTGCATTGCAGGGGGAGGTGGATACAGTGGGACAGGCCAGAAGGCAGGGTGAAGAAAGGAATCAGAAGATTGAAGAATTGGCTGTCGAACTCCTAGTTTACATGGAGAGGGATAGGTATGATGGGGCCTTGGAGAGAGAAAGGCTACCAAAAGTAAATTTAACACCCAAAGTTAGAGGCATAATAAGTGACATGAATAGAGCCACAATCCATATTCAGGAGCCATCTATCAATATTACGGATATAAATTGGATACAATATTGCGTAGCTAAAATTTTTACTAAGGGAATCTTGCCAACAAGGACACAAGGCCAGAAGAACAGGAGAAAGATGAGAACGCCCCTTTGGAAGAAACATATAGAAGAGAAAATTACATCACTGCATACAGAGGTGTTGTTGGTAGAAACATATCTCAAAAGGTCAAGGATGATGAGAGTATTGAAGAAAAATCCAAAACATAAAGCTAAGATGATCTCTGTTTCTGGAATCAGGGAAAACCCATCCAGAGAGCGGCAAGGGACTGCAAGGAAGGACTCTGGCCTAAACAAGGGCCAGTCTTCTGCCTAGCCCGCCTGCTCCCCTGGGTTGAGTCCTTGGCTTGCTGCAGCAGTACATGATAGTGGGTCTGTACAGGCTGGAACAAGATTAGACAAGGCAAGTTTGGTAGGCAGGCCGGACCGGAGCAAGGCTCGAACTGGTTGGTAAGGGTGGACATGGGCTGCAGACAAGAACTGGACACAGAGTGCAGGCAAGACAAGAATCTGGGCAGGATCTGGAACTAGACAAGAACACTGTCTGAGGCAAGGCAAGGACAGAACTTGGGTACAGACAAGGACTAAGCAAGGCAAGAATACGGGGCTGGCCTGGGCAGGGCACAATAAGACTAGACATCACAGACCACAACAGGCCCGGACAAGGACAGGACTGAACAAGGCAAACTAAGGCAGGACTTAGACAAGGCAGACAAGGGTAACGATGTGGAAGCATGAAGACAACAAGGCACTAGGTTACAACAAAGCCACAAGACAGGATACAAGGCAGAGTAGGCCAAAGGCCTAAAGACAAGCCACAAGGCAAGGTACAGAACAAGAAGGCTGAAAAGCCACCAGGCAGGAAGGCCCAAAGTCCACAAGACATGAAATGGGCCAAGTTTCAGAGTCAAGGGTGACACTATAAGAAGGCAAGGAGGTTCTAACAAGGCAGGGTTAAATGGGGCTGAAACTTGGGTGTGGTGCAGAGGGCTGGAACTTGGCGGAGCAGAGGCTGAAAGACAAGCTGGTACAGGATGCCATTGAGGAGCTGACTTGGATAACTCTGAATGGAGCTCACTGGAGACCTCTGCTGCTGAGGAGTTGTCATACCAGGAGGCGAAATCCTAACAAAGGTATGCTGCATAACCTGAAGAGGATCCTACATTTATATTATTTAATAATAAATTGAAAATAATGTTAGGATTTGTGGGTTTTGTGGATCCTTGGCCCGAGGTGAAGGTTGATATTGCCTGAGGGGTGGAGCCCCACAGGTCCTCACCATTGGGAGGTGAGGTCAGCTGCAGCAGGGGACACGATTAGTTCACTAGAGAGAACGTCCTGCGTCACTACCACATGATCGCAGGTACCAGCCAAGCAATGTACCGTGAGACGCCCCGAGGAGTGGGACGCATAGACACAGTTCAGAGGAGACACAGTACACAGACAGGACTGAGGAGACAAGTACCAGAGCAGGAACCTCCAACGGGAGTGCTAGGCGGACCCCGAGGAGCGGGAAGCACGAAGACTGGAAGAGAGATGCAGAGACTGTCCCAGGGGGCAGGACAGTGTAGACAGAGTCTCTGGTATGATGATGTAGGGGCTGCCCCGAGGAGCGGGGAAGTGAGAGCAAGTCACTGGTGTAGAGACGGAGGCACTGCCCCGAGGAGCGGGGAAGTGCAGAGTCAAAGTCTCCGGTGGTAAGTCAGATCTACCCTGAGGAGCAGGGAGTGTAGAGAAGGAATCTGGGGTAGGCAGTTCTTGAGGCAACCCCGAGGAGCAGGGAAGCCAGCAGGCAGGATCTCTGGAGAGGGCATAGGGACTACCCCAAGGAACAGGAAAGTCAGGAGACAAGTCTAAGGATCGCATCCAGGTCCCAAGGAGTGGGTACTCGAGCCAGAGTCCCGAACCGCAGGTAGAGATCCAAGGCAGGAACCACATGTCCGAGGAGACAGGAACAAGCACCAGTTGGCGAAGGAACTCATTGCCAAGTCAATTAGGGTAGGCCAAGGGAGGTGCTTATAAATCCCAAGCTTGTGATGTCATCAGTCAGGGACGCCCCTGAGGTTCCCGCCATAGTGTCTTTAAAGAGACTCGGTGGCACGCACACTTACCTAGGAAGGCCCAGAGGAGGCATTGAGGTCGGCAGCGTCCCAGCCGCCATGAGGTGTCTTGGGAGGCAGGTGGCATGCGGTAGCAGCGGCTAGCCACAGCTGCGAGTTCACCCGGAGAGGAGAGCAGGGCAGGATATGCTGTGAGTTGGATTGGCCATGGACGGCCGTGGCCGATGGTCATAACAGTACCCCCCCCCTTCCTAAGGCCCCCCCCTCGGGGGTTTGGGTTTTCGGGGATGTGTGGCATGGAACTGCCTGATGAGATTCTTATCAAGGATATTGGTGGCAGGCTCCCAACTGTCCTCTTCTGGCCCAAAACCCTCCCAAGATAGGAGGTACTCCCATTTTTTTCCACGTTTCCTCACATCAAGGACATCTTGAACTTGGTATGTCACATCCGGCTCAGATGACAGTGGTTGAGGATCTGGTGGGTTTTTAGAGAAATCACAACAAAAAAATGTGTGGCATAAAGTATACTGGACAAATAACAGTGTGTAAACATCCACAAAGATTGTTTATTTTACATATGCACACTGAACAATGTGCACGAAATTAAATACACAGTAAACAATTGTGTGAATGCGAAGGATCCCGACACGGCTGTGTTTCGCATCAAGCTGCATCAGGGGGACCGGAAATTTCCAAATTTGTATATTGTGTGAGGAGCAATATAATTTTTAGCAGCTGAGACACCCGCTGGAAAGCATCTTAAAAGGTAAGATGTGAAAACATTTTTTTAGTATTTGGCTCGTAGCTTGAAGCTCAATGTGAGTCTTGGAAACATCGCGGAAAGAAGTGCTTCAAGGCACCGGTAGGACCGGCAAGCCACTTAAGTCAGGAAAATTCAAAGAAGTTTTTTTAAATTTCATTATTTAAATCATTTTCAGATTCAGATTGGGCATGAGTTCTGGACTGGACATGGAAGAAGTTTGTAACAAACAACTCGATGTCTCAAAGACAGAAAGTGTTTGCAGTGTTTAAATTCTAGAAGCGGACCAAAAGGTCTCCAAACGTCAAATTGAAGGAAACCCACGTCTCAACCGCGATGTTATATAAATGCAGAATGGTTGCCCAGCATACAGAGGAATATTGAATAGGCAAACATATAAACTATAGCATGGCCAGAAGTTACAACAATTGAGTTGGAAGCCAGGTTAAAATGAGCTCCAACTCATTTTTTTGATTGATAACTGTTATTGCTCAGTATAATTATTTGCCGCACATTATTCTGTTGCCTGCTAAAATGAGCTCCAGACAGTTGGCCTTGATGGAGTGCCCAACTTTTGGCTCAAATATTTGACCTCTCTCCATCATGATTTGACTAACTGCAAAAAACAATTGATGAGAAAACCAGAATTAACGCCACAATGGATAAGAACCAAAAGAACACCTCCTGCCAAAGGGAGATCCAAATAAAAAACTATCAACCAATAATCTGCTGGCCTTCAATATATAAGCTGTTCACTGCAATTGATGCAGATTGAATATATCACCACATTGATTCTAATAAAATCTTGGCAATACAACAGAAAGGTAACAAAAGAAGAGCATAAGGAACCAAAGATTAGCTGATGCAGAATACAGCATTTACGACCAGATATACCTCTGTGTAGCACGGATTGATTATGAGAAAAACTTTGATAGCATCCCACGCTTTTAGATAATAATTTAAACAAAGTGGGGTAGATTTTATAATTCTACGCGCGTGCCGGGGTCGGCACGCAAGGGGGTGCACAATTTGTGCCAACTTGCGTGCGCCGAGCCCTGCGCGCGCTGCCCGTTCCCTCCGAGGCCGCTCCGAAATCGGAGCGGTCTCGGAGGGAACTTTCCTTCCACCTCCCCGCACCTTCCCCTACCTAACCCCATCCCCCCTACCTTTATCTGAAAAGTTACTACTGCTGGTGCGGCACGCCCCAACACAGGCCGCTGTGTCGGGGCACTCGGCCAAGCTCCCGGACCGCCCACACGCCCCCCGAACACCCCCCCGATCCCAAACCACGCCCCCCGCCATGCCCCCGACCGACCCTTTTTGCAAGCCCCAGGACTTACGCGCTTCCCGGGGCTTTCGCACGCCGCCGAGCCTATGCAAAATAGGCTCGGCGCGCGCAGGGTTTTTTTTAAAAGGGCTACGCGCGTACCCCTTTTAAAATCCGGCCCAGTGAATCCTGTACTGATAGAGTACATGAAGCTCACCATGAGAATGTGGTAGACTTCACTCCATCTGAATTATGAGGATGGACAATACTTGCCAGGTTCTTATGGCCTGGATTGGCCCTCTGTTGAAACAGGATGCTGGGGTTGATGGACCCTTGGTCTGACCCAGTATGGCATGTTCTTATGTTCTTATGTCATCTTCAGTATTACGATCCAGTGAGAAATATTTCAGGGAGATTCCCTGTCACTGCTTTTGTTTTGTTGGGCATTAAACCCGCTGAGTGCTCTCATTGACTCCTTGGGTATAGAATTAGCTTTAATCCTAGAGCAATCAGTTCCCTCCCAAAGGTATCTCACTGTTTGTTGATGATCTGAAACTACAGTTTTTGTGATGCTCATTTAGCAGAACAACTTTGTGTGGTGAAGTTTTTAGATAACAGGATCACATTTGGCTTGGACAAATGTACAAAGGCAACTTTTCTTAGAGGAAAAATAAGCAACGCTGAAAACATCTTCCTGACTGAAGATTGAAATATAAAGGAACTGAAGCAGGAAGGTGCATATAAATATCTAGGAGTAGAGGAAGGTGGAAAAATCCAGCAAAATAATTGAGACAAAAGATCAGTAAAGAATACTACAAGAGGGTGAAGCTGATATTGAAGAGTGCCTTAACAGCACAAAATAAGATTCAAGCTATTAACCATCTTGCAATTCCTGCATTGTCATACAATTTTAGAAGAGTAGACTGGTCTCATAAATATCTTGAAAAATTGGATATAAAAAATAAGAAAGCTTCTCCATGCCTAGCAAGTATAAATTACTTGCTGAGATTATACATCCCTGGAGCTGAAGGCAGCATGGGTCTTATTGAAACTGATTACACCTGTAGAACTACCATTATAGGCCTTCAGGCATACTTAATGGCATCAACAAACCCAAATGCTAAAATAGCGCAGAAGTATGAAGGTGAGCAAGAATCTTCAGTCTCAGTCCTTAAGCTAGGACAACTGTTCTAGTGAATAGAGGGAATGACTGAAAATCCACCAGTACACAAAGGCAAAGAAGCTACAGAATTAGCAAAATAAGAGAAAAATCTCTTTGAAGAATCAAACCAGCAAACAAGGAAGAATAATTGGCAGAAGCATAAGTATAGTGGGAAATACAGAGAGCTACTTAAGCAACCACATGTGGATCAAGATTTGACATAGCAGAGGTTGATGAGATGGTTCACAGCCAGCATAGAAAGGACTGGTAAAACATGACAATGCAGAATTCTGCGGAATAGAACTGGAATAGGTTATACATCTCATCACTGGATGTGATGTGCCTATGTCAGAAGGCCTATACACAGAGAGGCACAACAAGGTAGCACGGCTTATGCATTGGAAGCTGTGCAAACATTATAACATCAACATAAAACTGTGATCACCTGGGACATTCCTATTCCCACAGACAGGATGATCGCTGTGCAAAATATAGATACTGTGGTGAATGAGAAGAACACGACATTGCTAATAGAGGTATCAATAGCCCGCAATTATTCTGTGGATTGTATGGAGAAAGAAAACGTCTTTAAGTACCAAGAGATGCAATCAGAGACCAAGAAAATGTAGCAGAAAGATACTGAAATATTCACAATTATATTGGGTACCACTGGCTTGATTAAATTCCATTCGTGCTGTCACAAGTCCTTGGGCACGTTCAGGTGTGAATGGGCTCACTGGCCTTTACTCTTTAGCCCCTGTCCCTTGAGTACGGCCAGTGAGGATGACTTTTCCCCAAAAAAGCAGGGTGAACTCAGTTCCTTCCAAAAACAAGACTCTTCTAACCTTCAAAATCTCTGGCAGCAGGATCCATCACTGGTGCTTGCCTACCTAGGATTTAGAGGAGGCTCACAGGTCTTTGGTCCCCTGGTGAGAGCCCTCTTGTCCCTAAAGGGTATCAGGCTCAACCATCTCTCTCTCCGTAACTTATAATCGGGCCGATGCAGTATGGTGTGCTCAGGCTGAGCGCACTGTTAGCCTGCGTTTGGCCGCGTGTTTTTTGACGCGCTATTTTTACCCCGTATACGGGGTAAAAATAGCGCGTCAAAAAACTTAATATCATAGCGATATTAAGTTGGAGGCCCCAAAAATAAAAAAAAATAAAAATAAAATCTGCCCGCGGGCCACGGGTTGGAAAACGGACACTCAATTTTGCCGGCGTCCGTTTTCCGAACCCGTGGCTGTCAGCGGGTTCAACAACCGAAGCCGGTAAAATTAAGCGTCAACTGTCAAACCTGCTGACAGCCGCCGCTCCTGCATTCTTCATTTGCATAGTGAATCGCGCGCCCAGGACCCTCTGGCAGGGAGTGCACAATGAGGTATCTCTCCTAAAAGACACCTCCTTCAGGCGAGGCCGGGAGGCCCGACCAGAGTGGAAATAGTACATCTTTACTCGCTGACTGCTTCCTCAGATTAAATCCACTGAGCGTTAGCATGGCCGAGCTAACTAGAACTGCGGCATCGAAACCAGAGCCTCCAGGTGGGAGGGACAGAGGGGTATGGATGGATCCTAAGAAAAAGGTATTAAGGACAGGGATAGTGGCATCTAGTGGCCAGTCCGGGAGGGGTCTGCTACACTTTTAATGGGGGGAGCTTTAAGTCCCAAGGGCACACAAACGTATTTATTCTTCGGGGCTGCTCCGGCTGATACTTCCCCCATACATTACTCCTTTTCCCAAGGGTGGATCCTTTTTCATAGGGGGAAGCTTGAAGCTTAGGGCCCAGGTGGTGATGTGTTCCTTTCCTTCTGTGTTTAATTAGAGGTTGGAGCCCATGTGGTGAGATCTTGGGACAAATAATGTGCTGGGTGTTAAAATGAAAGTTTAGTGATTCTTTAAAGTCCAATTTATCAAGAATGGAAAGATCCAGCTGTGATGTTTACAGATGCCTCTCTTTTCTGGGTAGGTGTTCTTTCTCTTCCTCTCCTGGGGCTTAGCTTACCACTTTTACTCTGAATGTATAAACTGTCCCAGCACTGCAGTGAAATCCTATGGTGGGTAGGACCCCCCTTTATCACAAAAAAATCCTACCTTGGTTAAGATGTTCATTCCCGGTCACCCAGCCTATGTCCTGGTCGCATAGGGCTGGAGATCCAGCAGGGGTCTCCAAAGGTCTTGCACAATCTCTTCAACATTTAGACAGAGGTCACGTCTCAGAAGGAAAAGTCTTGGATAATTGGGAACCAGGCTATCTCAGCCCTGGAACCCCATGAGGAGGGGTATATATATATTAAAAAAAACCCCTCCCTATAAAATAATACAGAATACTTGCTTGCCGCAAAATCCTCTCAGTGACTGCGGCTATACTGTCACTGGTGCTTGTCCCAACTAGGGAGTAGATTAGAGCTCACAGGTCTTCAGCCCTTGTCCTTTGTGTCAGGGGAAGCATTCTCCAAAGGGTGCAAGGTTTAAACAGTGGTCTCCTTTAAAAATAGGATACATTTCAGTTATCAAAAATCTCACGCTTTTGAGTACTGTCACCGGTGCTTGCCTTATCTAGGGAATAGAATAGGCTCACAGGGAGTCCCCAAAAGGGATCTGGCAAAATCTATCTCACTGCAAAAAATATGAGGGGAGATCCTCTAGCAGGGAATGCATATGGAGAATCTCCTTCAGATTAAATTTCCTGATGAGCCAGGGAGGCCTCTCCAGGGATACGAAAAGCAGCATCCTTACCCTCTGAGATTAATTGAAACTGACCACACTGAATATTAAACTAGGTTCACTAAATAGGCTGAGGCAACCAATCCAGCCCTCCAGACTGGGAGGGGCTGAAGAGGCTGGAAAGCTCACAGAAATGTTGACTTTCTAAGCAGGGATCTAGGGCCATCTAGTGGCTGACCCAAGGGAGTACCACAATTGTTATGTTTTAAGTTTGTTGAAAGTTGATGTTTTATATACCCTTGTAGGCCACACAGTACAATAGATTTGTGATTAATGGTTTATACATTTTTTAAATAAAAAATAATGTATTGCTAACATATCTGACTGCAGTCTTTTTCAGAAATTGTCTTGAAATATTCATCAGACCAAAGGTCCATCAAGTCCAGTTTCCTGTTTCCAGCAGTGGCGAGTCAAGGTCACAAGTACCTGGCAGGACTTCCAAAAGGCTGATGGATTCCATGCTACTTATCCCAGGATAAGGAGTCGATCTTTGCACCTCCACCTTAGTAATGGTTTATGGACTTTTCTTCCTGGAACTTGTCCAAATCTTTTTTAAAGCCAGCTACACTAACAGCTTTTACATCATCCTCTGACAACTAATTCCAGAGTTTAATTATGCATTGAGTAAAAAATATGTTCTCCTATTTGTCTTAAATGTATTATTTGCATGTCCCCTAATCTTCATATTTTGTGAAAGAGAACACAACTGATTCGCATTTACCCGTTTTACTCCACTCCATTCCACTCATTATTTTATAGATCTCTATTACATCTCCCCTCAGCCATTTCTTTTCCACGCTGAACAGTCCTAACTTCTTTAGCATAGAAGAGTTGTACTGATAAACATCCTAGAATAGCCTTTATGCACGTTTGAAACTGTATTAGAAATATAAATTTGCCTGAGGTTTACATGAAAAATAAATTGCATCAATCCAGAAAAATTAAATGATTATGCAATAAAATAAGGTGGCGTGAACATTTCATCATAGCTAGCTTCCTTCTCTGGCATAGAAATTTGCATATAGTTTTACCAACCAAAGAAAGAACAGTTTTCAAATTGCTTAATATCAACCAATTGTATTTGCATACAATGGAAGCAACGCATGCAAATCTAACGCATGCATATTCATTGTGGATATCCTGAAAACCTGCCTGGCTAGGTGTGCCCCAAGGACTGGGTTGAGAAGCACTGCTCTAGGCAACCTTTGGCCTTGTAGCCCCCTCCCCAAGACTTACCTGTTGGTGACAGCTCCTGCACTTTCTGGCTGCTGGCAGGATGGGCTCCCATTGGTAGCCCTGGGCCTCCACCTGTAAATTTTCTGCCTCCCAAGGTGTCGGCCTCTAGACTACCACCTAGTTCATCTAATAGAAGCACCAGCCGATTGCGCAGGAGGTGGACCCTTGGGCCGAGATGGGGTTGACGCTACCCGTAGGAGGGATCCTACAGGTCTCCACCATCGGCAGGCAGTGGGCTGACTGACGGAGGCCGGCTGGAACTTTGCCAATACCAGCCCTTGTTCCCCGCGGGTTGAGCCTTTGGCTACCGGGGCCGGCTGGACTTAGGTGGGCCTCCGTATGTAGTCATCGATACGAGGATGACGTGGTCAGCCCAGAGGCAGCAACAGCTGAACTGGAGAGACTGTACTGGATGAGGCGGAGTCCCAGAGACTCAGGCGCTAATAGGAACCAAAGTCTGACAGGGGCGCCCGAACAAGAACAGGCCGAAGCCTGAAAGGGCAAGTCCAGGACGTAGACAGTAGAGATGTTGTAGAACAAGCTGGAGTCAGGGCTGGCGGCAAGGCTGAGGTCTGGACTAGGAGATGATCAGTAGCGTGGTCAGGCAAAGCGGAGGTTTGTACTAGGATATGATCAGTAGCATGGTCAGGCAAAGCGGAGGTCTGGACTAGGAGATGATCAGTAGCGTGGTCAGACAAAGCGGAGGCCTGGACCAGGAGATGATCAGTAGCTTGGTCAGGCAAAGCAGAGGTCTGGACTAGGAGATGATCAGTAGCGTGGTCAGGCAAAGCGGAGGCCTGGACCAGGAGATGATCAGTAGCGTGGTCAGGCAAAGCAGAGGTCTGGACTAGGAGATGATCAGTAGCATGGTCAGGCAAAGCGGAGGTCTGGACTAGGAGATGATCAGTAGTGTGGTCCGGGAAAGCGGAGGCTTGGACTAGGAGATGATCAGTAGCATGGTCAGGCAAAGCGGAGGTCTGGACTAGGAGATGATCGGTAGCATGGTCAGGCAAAGCGGAGGTCAGGTCCAGGAGAAGATCAATAGCGTAGTCGGGCAAAGCAGAGGTCGAATCCAAAGGAGGTAGGGAAAGCTGGGTAGCAGGAACACAGGAATGGAGTAGACAACCAGGAACAGGAACTCAAAGGAAACAGGAACCAGGAACATGGAATAATCACCAGGAGGCAACGAAGTACACGACCAGCGTGGAGACCTGTTGCAAGGCAACTAACAGGAGCTGAGCCCGGCCTTATATACCAGAGCTTCAGCGACGTCATCATCTGGGGCTGCGGCCAAGTTCCCGCCGTGGGCCCTTTAAGTAGTGAATCGGAGGACTGTTCATAAGACCACCATTGTGTTGTTGGTCTTCCCGAAGTGTGCAGGTCCGTTGGAGGGTCAGTTTCTTCGGTCATCCTTGTCTTCGCTCCAGCCTTTTCCCTCTCCGGATTCCATCGCCTATCTTCACTCCAGCCTCGCTCCTGTCCAGCCCATGCTCGGGGTCAAGCTGTGGCCCAAGGATACGCAATCCCCTGGAAAGTGGAACCGCTCTCCTAGTTAACTTGTACCTGATGTTGATGTGTTAACCTAGAATATGTATTTGCTGTTGTGTTGACCTAGAATATATGTTGTCTCAGAATATGAATGCTGATTTTGTAAACCATTGTGATCTTCCTTTGGAACGGTGTATAAAACGCCTATATAAATAAATTTAAACAATACAAAAGCCTCAGGTTGGCAAGTAGTATATGTCCTGCATAGAAGAGTATTAATTATGTCCTAGAAAAAATACAATTAGTCAACAAAACCCAGGTGTTCCTAATGTAAATTCTATATGGATATGAACCAGGATAGAAGAAGGCAAAACCAGTCTTAAACCAATCTTAAAACTAACTCTCAGATTGTTAGGGCTAAAAAATTCAATAAACTGTTTCTTGCCACGCAATGGGCTGCAAATAGTCTTAAAGACATAACACTATAAATATCTTTCATTAGCTGATTCACTACTTATACGTAATAACTAAACACCCCCATCACAATCTTGAATATATGTAGCTTGTATTGTTTTCTTGAAAAATACTAGAACCTCATTTCCAAAAATGTTTAGTAGCTGTGTCATCTATATTCAGCTCTCCTTCACAACACGACCCAACATAGGCCCATGTTTCGGCGACTCACTTACCTGCCTCAGGGGTCATCATATCCAGCAGCGGATTCCCGATGAAAACCGTCCCGGGGATTCGGCGCCCAGGCCGGCCCAGGAACTACCACGTGGTCTGCAGAGCGTGGCTCTGTCACCGCCGTGCTCGGCAGACCATGTGATTAGCGTGACCAGCCCACCGGGGGATGTCCGATCTCCCGATAGGCCAATCCGCCCCTGATCATATCTGAAAATGCAAACAACAAAATTGCCATATCAACTCTACTGCCACTAACAGATAGCAACTTAACAATAAAAATAAAACATAGTTCCCACAAAAATAGAACACTCACATGCCTTACAATACATAATGTATCATTCATTATTGGCTTAACGCTCCACCACGTACTCAAGAAAACACATCCATTTAAACACACCACTAGCCAATCACACATCATGATGCAAACATGCAGATGTCATGGTTTACAATCAAATCAGCTCAAATTATATCCATGAAAAATTCATCAGTAAGCATCCCAGACATTTTCCTTGTTAAGACCGAATAGATGTACAGAATTTAACCTATGAATTCATCGCTGTTCTCTGTGTATTAAAAGGGCATCTAAATCATCCCCACGCCTATTACAAAGTACTTTTTCCAATACTGCAAAAGAGAAATTAGCAAATAAATGTTGTTGAGACATGCAAGGTGCAACTAATGGTGCCTCAATCCGCTGTCTCGTGATAGAGATAAGATGTTCCATCATCCTCGTTCTCAAAACTCTTCTAGTTTTCCCAACATAAATAAGCGGACAAGTGCACCATAAAATAGAGACAATACCACTCGAAGCACAAGTGGTCTGAGAATTAAACCTGTGCTTTGAAAGTTGAGCCAAAGGTGTCACGTCACCATCAAAGGTCTGCTCACACACCGAACAACTCCTTCAGGGGTGATGACCATATGTAACCCCTGTATCAGAGATAACATCTATCTTCAAACATGGAATGTACCAATTGATCACATATGTTACTTCCCCTTGTAAAGGAAAATATAGGCACCTCAGGAAAAACTGGATGAAGCTGTAACACACTCCAGTGCTTTCCTATATGTCATGGGATCTTATAAACCTGTGGGGAAAATGGCAATACACATATAACCCACTTCTCTTGTTCCTGTACATGTGGCTGTAAAAGAAGATCTCTATTGATCCACCTTGCACGTTTGTAAGCCTTGGTACATCATCGCTTTCAGATAACCCCTCCTTGCAAATTGAATCTGCATCTCAAAAGCTTTCATTTTAAAATCAGACAACTGTTCATCACTATGTGACACCTTCTGGAGTTTGTGAAATCGTCACAGAGGTGGTGATAAACAATGCCAGGGGCCCCAGAATAGAAATCTTCCTCCCTATCCGGACCTGAACGCGTAGCGCCCCTAGTCTAGGATAAAGCTCCAAAATGGAGTAATGACCACACCTCTTTCTATTTTCTTCTCTTCCTATGCTTTCTTCTCCTGCCTGTTCTCCATTCCACGTCCTTCCTCCTGTTCCCTCTCCTCCATTCTTCATCACCTCCTTCCTCCATTATCTCCCCAATTTCCTTTCCTCCAGCCCCTCTATTTCCCAGGATCCATTCCCCTGCCTGTCATTCCCTGCCCTCCCCCATCACAGACATTCTCCCCCTGTCTCCTCCATCCTCTCCCCTATTCAGGGTTCTTCTTTTCCTCAGTCCCTGAATCTCCCTCAATCCTGATCCAAGCAGCGCTTAATACTGTGTCAACGTCCTGTGCCAGCCTTGCAGCAGGAGGTGGAGCCACGTGGATCCCCTTAAATCTTATGGGGAAGTTGGCGGAGGCTAAAACTATTTATTGAAATTCCAAGAAAGCAGGCGACAAACCCAGAGGATCCCTAGTGGTGGTGAGGTGAAGGTATAGGTAAAGTTCAGCATCTGCGGTAACTGCATCACAAAGGGAGGAGATGCTTGTGCTTCCATATCACCCAGGGAATGAAGCCAAGCTGACTAAGAATGCATGGAATCCATTTCTGTGAACCAGATATTAACTTTAGAACTGTCACATACCCTGATTTCAAGCACTCTGCAGCACTCCTGTCTACTTGCTTTCCTTACTCTTGTGAAACCAGATAGTACGGTAATTAAAAAAAAAAAAAAAAAAGAATAAAAGTACATTATACTACCGAATGTCAGTCCTAAAAGAAAAGGAATAAAATTTCACAGAGTTGATCGCATTATATTTTACTCTGAGTGTTTGGAAACCAGTGCACAAACACCGACTAGAAAGTCTTTGGCTATGAATAAGACTGGGCTGTCTTCTGGGATGCAGGGTGAGGGAGATCTACGAGATATTCTTGTCCCACAAAGAATGATTTCACTTGCTTTCTTTAAATGCCAGAACTGGAGTCTTTGATGGCTGTAATACCTTGTAAAAGGACCAACAGAAAAATGTTGTAATGAAGAGGCTTTCAGAGATCTCACTGGCCCTTTGTTCGGAAGGGCTCATTCTCTCTCTCTGGAAGAGATGATGCTGGAGGAAGAGGAAGAGGAAGGCAAGAGGCTTTCAAAGCAAAAGACTGCATAGGAGGAGGCCACCACCCCTCTCAGGAGGCGAATCATTTCACAGGAATTAATGGGACTATGGAGGGCAATGGATTCCCCTGGTACAGTAAAGAGCACATCTGGCTAAAGTTATGAGTTAGGCGTAAGTTGGAATCTTTGCTATTAAAATGTTATCACCGTGAGTTCACGTAAACCATCTCGAGTGCTAGTTGCGAAGATACAAAACTGAGTTAATAAACTGATGAGAAACTCATTAACAATGCCTTCTGTTTCTCCCCTATCCCTCGGGACTCAGAATTACCAGGGGAGAAGGAGGCAGGGCCTGACCTGCTCTCTCTGCTTTAATCCCCACTGATACAGCAAGAGGAAATGGAAATAAGATTTCTGTGATCATGGATTGCACAAAAAATCTTAAAATGTCAGGTAATGTTTATCCTTCTCAAAGATGTTACAGGATCAATCAATGCTGCCTGAGCCAGAGCAGCCTCGAGAGGGGGAGCTGGGCAGAAATGTGGCTGCAGCCCTACAGATGACAGGGGTGATTTTTTCCTCGCCTCAGTGTATTAGAGAGAAGTTCTGCCCTAGTGGTATTGACTGGTGGAGAACAAGCTACTGCGAGGTTCAGGTGGTTAATTAACTTCATGCACAGAGGGAAACTTGAGAGTGCGACCTATCAAAGGCAAGCGAGCAGTCTGACTATCCAGACTAAGCCGGCGCTGCTTTAAATGAGAACACTATACAAGACAGCTGCCTGGGGCCAGGGAAAAGCTTTGCTTATTGCCTTTGGCTTCCAGATCGAGATTTGCATTCTGATCTGCTGAGCGAAAGGTCTGCTGTGACCCCCTCCCCCCCTTCCCCCGCCCTGTATCATAAGAGCTGCAGAGATTTCTCTAAGGCTGGCCCATTGATTAGCCGGAAGGCCCTCTGCAGCGCTTGGCGCCATGGAATTGTGCCTGTGGCAAGGCTCAGAATCGATGAGCGCTCTGAGAGGCTGCCTTGAGAAACGACTCCAGGAGCAGCCGCTCCGGGTCCAAGTGCACTTTATAAAAATGCAGCGCGGCAGTTAATCAGTAAAAGGTTTCCCTAAAGAAAAGTGATGGCAAACTACTTCTCTCCAAATTACAAGTGGTCTGCCATCTTGTTTTCATTTATTCATTTGAGAATACGCAGATCAGGCTTGAACAAAATACAAAACTGGAAATATTACTTGAGGGTCTATAGCAGAGGTTCTCAACCCCGTCCCTGGGCCACACCTAGCCGGTCAGGTTTCCAGGATATCCACGATGAATATGCAATGTAGGCAGTGCCTGCACGTTTATCTCATGCACATTCATTGTGGATATCCTGAAAACCTGACTGGCTGGGTCTGTCCTGAGGATTGCTTGAGAACCCCTGGTCTTATTTTTTCTAATTTCTATGAGGTCTTTATGTGGCTCTGCTAGTTAGCCGGATACATTTATCTGGATCACTAGTGTTGTACATTCAGTGGTGTAGCCACGCTGCTGTGTACACCTGGCCATCTTAAAGTTAGCTGGATAAGTTACCCTCACTAGGGGGCCGATACAATTATGTGTGCTGAAGGCCGGCGCTGACTTTTCAGCGCCCGCTTTATTAACGCACGGAAATTAGGGGGTCGCACCTTTACGACCTTAGCGCCTCCTCCCTAATTCGACCCGCCGCGGCTGCCGGTTATGAACTCGGCGGCCGTTTTCATTACTGGCAGACAGGCAGGTTAGGAAAACCGAGGCTGAGTTTACCGGCGTCGGTCTTCATAACTCGGCGGTCTTCCAAGTTATTTTATTTTATTTTTTTTTACTTTAAAAAAGAAGTACAGAAAAGCAGTTTTTTTCTGCTTTTCTGTACTTCTTTTCAATGCGCTCAGCATGCTCCAGGCAGGCGTTAATATCTGAGCGATAAATATGCGCCTGAGACGCACATTTATCTTTTTGCATGCGGAATGAATGAGTAATAGGCTCATTCACCTGGATTTGCATGTGATGAGCGCTCTCTCATTCACTCAGTGTCGGATGCGTGTTGAATAGGCGCTAATCCCCCTATTGCATTAGGGGGTGGATTAGCGCCTATTTAAACTGCGTCTGACAGCGGGTTATACAGTGCGCTCGGCTGAGGGCACTATATTGCATTGGCCCCTAGGTAAGCTTGCTCAGACTTCTGCTGTTCCAGGGCATGGGGGGGAGGGGACAACTGACTCTGTCCAGAAGGTGTGTGGGGAGAGGAAAAGGAAGGGAAGGTGATGATAGCAGGGGAGTAGAGAGAGAGGAGTGGAGGGAGAGGGAACGTGGTGGTGATGATGATGATAATGCCAGAGGTTGAGGGAGAGGAGTGAAGTGAAAGTGATAATGCCAGAAAATGAGGGAGATGGAAGGCAATGCCAAGGGGTGGAGGAAAAGGGGAGGGGAAGGTGATTTCTGGGGGAGGGGTGCTTGGCAAGTGGTGGAGGGAAAGGGGAGGGAAGAGAATGTGATGGTGTCAGAGAATGGAAGGAGAGGGAAGGTAATGATGATGATGATGATGCCAGGGGCTGAGGATAGGTGGTAGAGGGAGAGAAAAGATGATAATAATGAGGGGTGTGGAGAGAGAGAGAGGGAAGGTAATGATGTTGATGATAGAGGTTGGAGGGGAGAGGGAAGATGATGATGATGATGGGACGGGGTGGGGGAGAGCTGGAGGGAAAGGGAAAGTGATGATACCAGGGGATGGGGGGGAGAGGTGGAAGAAGAGGGAAGACAATGATTTTGCCAGGGGGTGGGTGAGACGGAAGGGAAGAAGATGATGATGATGATGAAGATGCCAGGGGATAGGGAAGAGAAAGTGATTTATGATGGGGTGGTGGAGGAACAGGAAACACACGAGAGGGTGGTAATGGGAAAGCTGATGGTAAGCTACAATGAAATGAATCCTGTGCCAGGTGCACCACAAAGCACAAAAAGTTAGGAACTGCTAGTGTAGGTCTTAGGCTCTCTGCATGTGTTATTACAGTTTAATAAAAGAAAGGGTGGGAATGTCAGAGGTGATGAGCCAGTTAAACTTCACAGATAAAAAGGGTCTATATTTGTTAATGAGACAGAAAGCCACTGTCCTTATTAAGTCCTTTAGTGTTTTTTCAAAGTGTTTGATCAACCTAATTTCAAATGTTTTCCATTCTTCTATACTTCTACGGTTCCCTTTAAGTACCCTGATTGTGAGGTTGTTAAGGGAATGGTCTTCTTATGAGAAGGGCTCATCTGAGCTGTCATTCTGGTTTTCTTTGTAATGTTTTATGTTATGTCTATGAAGATTAATTTTTGACTTGTTGCACAAATGTAGCATCTGTTCTTCACATCTTTTGTATGGGATCATGTGAATAATATTCACAGAGGAGCAATGAATGTGAACCATTATTCTGAATGTTTTTCCTATGTGAGTAGCTGAGGGAACCTGTGATATGTGCTGGCATAACTTGCCTCTTGATATCTTTATTTAACTGCAATGACATACAAACATTCTAAGACCAAGATGTCTCTATACTATTTAAACCAAGTGTAACTGCACTGTATCTTCATTGGCCTGATAAAGAGAAGATAACTCTTGAAAGCTTGGCATAGATGTATTAAGTTAGTCCATTAAAAAGGCATCATCTACAGCTTGTTTGTTTGACCCTTAATTTCACATATCCAAGTGTATTAACATGGCAACCACAATTCTTTGATCAACGATAAGTACAAATTACTAGTAATAAGTATGCAATTTCATTTTTTAAGTTTTTCAGAACTCTGGGGTGTAAACCATCTGATTCATGTAATTTGATATGCTTTAGTTTGTCAATTTGGCCTATTACATTTTCCAGGTTCACCGAAATTTGTTTTAATTCCTCTAAATCATCACCATTAAATATCATTTTTGGCATGGGTATCTCCTCAACATCCTTCTCAGTAAACCTCAAGCAAAGAATTCATATTGGGGTAGATTTTAATAAAGTACGCCCGCGCGTACTTTTGTTCGCGCACCAGGCGCGAACAAGAGTACACCGGATTTTAATAGATACGCGTAGCCTGCACGCGCCGAGCCGCGCAGCCTGCCTCCGTTCCCTCCGAGGCCGTTCCGATTTCGGAGCGGCCTCGGAGGGAACTTTCCTTCCACCCCCCCGCACCTTCCCCCTCCCTTCCCTACCTAACCACTCCCCCAGCCCTATCTAAACCCCCCCACCTTTGTTGGCAAAGTTACGCCTGCCCAAGGCAAGCGTAACTTGCACGCGCCGGGCTGGCCGCCGGCGCGCAATTCCCCAGCCCAGGAACAGTTTCGGAGGCCTTGGCCACGCCCCCGGAACACCCCCGGGCTAGAACCACGCCTGTGGCCCCGCCCCCGGATGACGCACCACCGCGACATGCCCCCTAGCAAAGTCCCGGGACTTACGTGCGTCCCGGGGCTTGCGCGCGCCGCTGAGCCTATTCAACATAGGCTCAGCACGCGCAGGGGGAGGTTGGGGCAGGTTTTCAGGGGGTATGTGATTATCTTATGCGCGTACCCCTTTGAAAATCTGCCCCTTAGTCTCTATGGCTTTGTCTTTCCTAAATGCTCCTTTTACCCCTTAATCATCTAATGGTCCAACTGACTCCGTTACAGCCTTCCTGCATCAAATGTATTTGAAAAATTATTTTCATGAGTTTTTTGCCTCTACAACAAGCTTCTTTCAAATTCTCTTTTTGCCAACCTTATCAAATAACTTGCCAGTGCTTATATTTTTTTCCAATTTTCTTCATTTGGGTCCTCTTTCCATTTCTTGAAAGAAGTTCTTATGGCTATAATAGCCTCTTTCACTTCACTTTTTAACCATGCCAGCATTCCCTTGTCCTTCATTTTTTAATTCAAGGAATACATCTGGTCTGGGCTTCTAAGATGGTATTTTCAAACAAATCCGTACCTGATATAAACTCTTAACTTTTGCAGCTGCACCTTATAGTTTTGTTTTTTTTCCCTATTTTCCTCATTTTATCATCATCTCTTTTTGGAAAGTTAACTGCTAGAGCAGTAGTTTTCCTTAACATCCTTCCTCCAGTTATTAAGTTAAATGTGATTGTTTTATGATCACTGTTACCAAATGGCCCCAGTATCATTACTTCTTGCACCGAATCCTATGCTCCATTAAAGATTAGGTCTAAAATAGCACTCCCACTCATTGATTCATGGATCAGCTCTCCATAAGAACATAAGATATGCCATACTGGGTCAGACCAGATGACCCAGCATCCTGTTTCCATCAGTGGCCAATCCAACTCACAAATACCTGGCAAGTACCCAAACATTAGATAGATCTCAAGCTACTATTCTTTAATAAATTAATAGCAGTTTATGGATTTTTCCTTTAGGAACTTATCAAAACCTTTTTTAAACCCAAGGCCACTAACTGCCATAACCACATCCTCTGGCAATGGATTCTAGAACTTAACTATGCACTGAGTGAAAAAGAATTTTCTTTGATTTGTTTTAAATGAGCTACTTGCTAACTTCATGTAGTGCCCCCTAGTCCTTCTATTACCTAAGAGAGTAAATAACTGATTTACATTAACCTGTTCAAGCCCTTTCATGGTTTTGTAGACCTCAGTTGTCTCATCTCCAAACTGAAAAGACCTAAGTTATTCAGCCTTTTCTCATAGGGGAGCCGTTCCATGCCCCTTATCGTTTTGGTTGCCCTTCTCTGCAGCTATTAGAGATGTGAATCGAAACTGGAATTGGCTCGGATTCCGGTTCTGATTCACATCGTGGGGTTTTTTTTGTCTGGCCCGATCGCGGTTTTGTTTATCGGCTGCGCCCGAGCCGATAAACAAAAAACCCACCCTGACCCTTTAAAACTAACCCCTTAGCTTCCCCCACCCACTCGACCCCCCCCAAAAAACATTTTACAGGTACCTGGTGGTCCAGTGGGGGTCCTGGGAGCAATCTCTCGCTCCCGGGCCATCCTCCTGCTCCCGGGCCGTCGGCTGCCACTAATCAAAATGGCGCCGATGGCCCTTTGCCCTTACCATGTGACAGGGTATCCGTGCCATTGGCCGGCCCCTGTCACATGGTAGAAGCACTGGATGGCCCATGCCATTTTTAAAGATGGCGCCGGCTGTAATGGATGGCGCCGGCCATCCATTACAGCCGGCGCCATCTTTAAAAATGGCATGGGCCATCCAGTGCTTCTACCATGTGACAGGGGCCGGCCAATGGCACGGATACCCTGTCACATGGTAAGGGCAAAGGGCCATCGGCGCCATTTTGATTAGTGGCAGCCGACGGCCCGGGAGCGGGAGGATGGCCCGGGAGTGGGAGATCGCTCCTGGGACCGCACTGGACCACCAGGTACCTATAAAACGTTTTTTGGGGGGGTCGGGAGGGTGGGGGAAGCTAAGGGATTAGTTTGAAAGGGTTGGGGTGGGCTTAGGGATTATTTTTGTGTGTCGTTTTTCCCGCCCTCCCCCAAAACGATAAGAGAACCCCCACGATCAATATCGTGGGGTTTTCCTATCGTTTTGGGGGAGCCCCCGATTTCTGGCGATTTTGAAAATATCGACGATATTTTCAATCGTCCGAAGCCTGATTCACATCCCTAGCAGCTATATCCTTTTTGAGATGTGACAACCAGAATGACACACAGTATTCAAGGTGTAATCTCACCATGGAGTGATACCGAGGCATTATGACATCCACTGTTTTATTTGCTATTCCCTTCCTAATAATTCCTAACATTCTTTTAGCTTTTTTGACCACTATTGCACCCTGAGCTGACGATTTCAATGTATTATTCATTAATGACGCCTAGATCTATTTCCTGGGTGGTAGCTCCTTTTTTATTTTTTTATTTTATTTTATTTTTATAGTTTCAAATGAATATAACACAATAGACTTGTTACAGAAAAGGGAAGATCATATCCAGTTGTAAATAGGCAATAATACAATTAAGAAATACAAATCTTCTTAATCTCCCCTAGATATAGGAAAATAGGGAGAGAACTCCAAGATAATTTAAGCGAAAATCAACAAGGAAAGTATAAGAAATAAGGAGCCCTCCAATCCCATTATCTAAGCCAGAACATGAATATACTTAGGAGGGTGCATCTAAAAATAATCTTAATTGCATCGGATCAAAATAAACTTACTTCGCATTTGGATATTTTAAGATACATTTACCAGGGTATCGGAGTATGCATTGTGCCCCAATTGCAGCAATATCTGGTCTCATCACAAGAAATGTTTTCCTGCGGTCCTGTGTGGTCTTAGTAATATCCGGATACATACATAACCGCTGGCCATGGAACAGCGCATTTCTATTTTTAAAGAAACATATTATAACGTTGTTACAATCCTGCTCAAATGCAAACGAAACTACTAAAGTCCCCCTTTGCCATATCTCAGTCTCTTGAGACATTTCTAGTAATTCCGTTATATTAAGAGATCGTTGTTCTTCATTTCCATTTTCCATCATCTGAGAGGCTCTTTGGGGCATATAAAAGGCTTTTGTAATCAGTGGCATTGCTCCAGTGAGAATTTTGAGAATATTTAACAGGTAATTTTTAAAGAAATCCACTGAGGGTAACTTCAGACTATTGGAAAATGTATAACCCTTAAGTTCAAAAACCTTAGGGGCGGATTTTAAAAGGATTACGCGCATAACCGCGAGTAGCTGTTCCTGCGCGCGCCGAGCCTATTTTGCATAGGCTCGGCAACGCGTGCAAGCCCCAGGACGCGCGTATGTCCCGGGGCTTGAAAAAAGGGGCAGGGAGTGGATGGGGCGGGGCAGTCTGGGGATGGGGCTGGGGCAGGACCGAGGCCTCCGGCACAGCGGCCGTGCCGGGGGATCGCTCACTGGCACTCGGCTGGCGTGCGCAACCTACGCCTGCCTGAAGGCAGGCACAACTTTAAAAACAAAGGTCAGGGGGGGTTTAGGTAGTGCTGGGGGTGGGTTAGGTAGGAGAAAGGAGGGGAAGGTGGGGGGGGGGGGGGGGCGGAAGGAAAGTTCCCTCCGAGGCCTCTCCGATTTCGGAGCGGCCTCGGAGGGAACGGGGAAAGCCATCCGGGCTCCCCTAGTGCTCGGCGCATGCAAGGTGCACAAGTGTGCACCCCCTTGTGCGCGTCGACCCCGGATTTTATAACATGCACGCAGCTGCGCGCGCATGTTATAAAATTGGGCGTAGATTTGTGTCGCGCCGGGTTGCGCGCACAAATCTACGCCCGTGCGTAGGTACGAAAACCTGGCCCTTAATGCGTTTCCCATATTTTCTAATTTCTTAGTTGCTATTGCCTCTGACTATACCAAATTATGCTGTACTTTCTCCACTTGGGAAATTCTTTTTTCAGTTTCCTCCAATGTTTCTTCATGTAGAATAACTTTACTCTAGATAATCTCTCCCCGCTTATTAGCCTCCATAAGAACTTGGGTCAGTGAGGTAATTGCGGATTCAATAGATATCAATGCCGACCAGTCACTTTTTCAGATTTGTGTAATATAAATGGAGTACCTGTATTTAAAGATGCAGCACCTCCTTCATTCTCTGATATTTTCGGTCCCAGTGCTATAGTTGAGGTTATATTTGTTGTAACTTCAAATAAATGCAAATCCTCCCTTTGCTTTCTTTAGGAGGACACATCTAAGGAACCTGTGGCCTCAAGAGCAGAGCTTGGGTCCCTCGCCAGTTCCCCCACTATTACCCAATCTCTTTTATTCACCAGTGGAAAAATTGAAAGTGGCGTTGAGGTCTCCAACAAGGAACCACAAGGCGGGGACGGTGTTTCTGGCACACCAGAGCTCAGCGAGATCTCCTGGGCCTTAGGGAGTGGCGCTTGCTCCTCACCAACCCCCTCAGTGGCCCTCGCTCTTGGTAGTTTTGGCATGGAGGAGAGAAATCCGTTGATTTTCTGTTGAAGAAAGTCCGCAGATCCTGAAGAAGGTAAAGTTTCACGGAGTTTTGCCTTCCACTTAGTATGTGGCATAATAATGTGGTATCAAGAGGAAATTTCGGAGTAGAAGAAAAAACAGGTGACGGAGCATCTCTCTCCTGCTCCTTAACAGTCAGCCATCTTGGATCTCTCCAAGCCCCTCCTGGGTGGTAACTCCTAGGATAGAACCTAACATTGTGCATCTATAACAAGGATTATTTTTCTTTATATGCATAACCTTGCACTTGTCCACATTAAATTTCATGTGCCATTTGGAAGCCCAATCTTACAATTTCCAAGATCCTCCTGCAATTTATCACAATCTAGAAACTGTAAATCCCTAGCAAGCCTTGATGTGACATTTACCTAGTCGATCTTGGAGTAATGGAAATCTCCCATTATAACTGTGTTGCCAGATTTGTTAGCTCCCCTAATTTCTGTTAGAATTTTGTCATCTGTCTGCTTATTCTGGTCAGGTGGACAGTATACTCTTCTCCACACACAGGGAATTTCTAATCATAAAGATTCCAGAGTGGTCTCATGCAGGATCTTGATCCTGTTTGACTGTATGCCATCTTTAGCATAAAATGTCAGCCCCCCCACCTCCACCAATCTGATCCACCCTATCATTGCAATATAATTTATTCCCTGGTATAACACTGTTCCATTGATTATTCTCCTTCCAACACATCCCTAAGATGTCAATTATGTCTGCCTTTTCATTCAGTACTATACATTCTAACTCTCCCTCTTAAGAAGAAAATGCCATACTGGGTCAGACCAAGGGTCCATCAAGCCCAGCATCCTGTTTCCAACAGTGGCCAATCCAGGCCATAAGAACCTGGCAAGTACCCAAAAACTAAGTCTATTCCTCTTATTTTTTTAGACTTCTGACATTTCAAGGCATGTGTTTTGTTGTATTTACAACCTTCCTAGCAGTTGACAGGGATAATTTGGAATCTTATAACTCACTCTGCCTTTTAAAAGGCATCTGGGCTATTCTTGCCTTTTCTGGAACTTCTCTATAAGGGTGCTCCAATTTCCCTGCTTGTTAGTATCCTAGCTTACTCTTCCTACATTTGTTATCTCTTTTAGTGAGTCATACCTCATTTGCAAATATCTTGAGCTGTAGGTGCACAATGTGGAAGCATTTTGAATTCAATATCGATAAAATTATTTCTTGCATATTATTTAGTCTTATGTTTGATGGCCTGATGAAAGGCTGCAGTATCAGCAGTGGCCACACGAGGTCAGTATAATGGATTAATTAAAGGCTGCAATACCAGCAGCACTCATACAGTCCAGTATCATCATTGGGTTTTTTTTTTCAAATTATGTTTCATGTTTCTTTTATTTAACCCAAAATTATGAAGTGAGAAGGGACTCACTCAGCTGCCTGTAGAGGGTTTTCTATTGATCCCTTGTATGTGAGTTCCCTGGTCGGACTCTCACTGGTTCTGTCAGTTTAGGCTGCACAGCAGAACCACATTTCCGTGTGGCTTTTGTCTTTATTTTGGGGGTTCTTTTACACAAGACAAACCCCAACAGGGGAAAGGATAGAGGCAAGAAGCTCTTGCCCAAAGGATTGCTGTTGTGTGATAAAAAAGAATAAAGACAAAAAGACAGCCCCCTCAAAAAAAGAGCAAATCCCCCGTTATTTGCATAGAACATCTTCAGGAAACCCCCTCCCTTCCCCAGCCATATCATCTGACATGAGCCCGTGCCACAGTTATCCATCACTGTTCATAATGAGATAATTTAATGAAGCCTTACTCTCCTTTCCTTAACAAATTAAATTAAAAAAAAAAATCGCTGTGCACCCATTACGGTTTCTAAGATGCACAAATGAAGCCAAGTCAATCAAATTACTAATGGCGTCCTCAAAACTGCATCTCAAATAACCTTCCTAAGCAAAGAGAATGGGCTGCGCATGACTGTCACATCCATTCCTTTTTTATGCTGTACCTTTTCTCCTCTGTGCATTTATGCTCTTCCAGACCCCCCACTACGGAAATGGAGGAAGGGTAGAGAATTGGGTTTCCTGTACCATTTGGCCTACAAGTAAAAATTGCAAAGAGTTTTTACATAAATAGGGAGTCAAAACAGAGGGTGCAGCCACCTCGAAGTTGGAAGTGAAACAGCAGATTTTTATCCACATGGCAGATTGCACCGCTCGTGTTGCAATTTTATTTTGAATTCTCAGTAGTGCTGAGAAGCGAGATGTTGCATGGTGTATAGAAAACAATTAAAGAGGGTTCTCTTCTCCCAGAAAGAAAGGGGTTCCCAGCCATTGTGCAACAGCGACATCTGTTAGATGGCCCAGAGGTGAACTTCTGCCAGGATCCAGAGGGAGCTATAATCCCGACCTCTCCGAGGAGCATCACTTTCCTGACTGGGCTAGAGGAATGGGAACCACAGAGTAGCTAAGAGTGAAGGCTTGGGGCACAGTAGCACTAGTGTTTAAGTATGAAATCCTAGTAGTCATCTTGTGGGGGCACTGAAAGCAGGGCTTTTCTCAGGATATAATTCTGACAAAGGGACTATCTCAGTCGACATGTTGCACATATTTACGTACATTCATCTTTAAACTACTGTAAAAACGTGAAGGCTATGGAATGGGAAACGGGAATGAAAAAGAGAGAAGGCCTGGCATTTGTAGTGTTTACTTGCAAATGTGCCATGCAGTAACTTTTGTTAAATATGAAATGTGAACACTGCATAATTACCACCATTGATAAAGTCTTTTATGGTTTAGTAAGGGACATATAGAAGTTTTCAGGAAAATAATAAAATACAAGTTTCAGTTCCTGTTCTTATCTGATGTCTTCTGAAACTCATACTGGGATCCTAGGTTTATCACACAATCCATCTGAATCAAATGGTTCCTCTCTTCTTATGGCTCACTGTGTATCTTTTATTTGTTTATTCTCTCGCTTTTTTTGTGCAATACATTGTTTTGGGGGATAAAAGGGGATAAGTGTTGGATGACTTAGGGTCAATTTTCAAAAGGTAATTGTGAGACTTAGACACCTGAATTGGCCACTTTGAAGACTGATTACATTTCAAGCCTTTATACACTGAAACACATGGGGGGGGCTAAAAATCAGGAAGCTTTTTGATTCTGTGTCTTTACCTGTGTTCCACCTGAAGCTCAGGAGAAACTAATGGCTCTTATGAACAAATTGGAGATTAACAACCAAGGACGAAGTCAAACAGGAGAGAGAGGCCTGGGAGGACCATGGATGGAGCCCATCCCACTTGCGGCTGAAGATGAAAAGACAAAAATCAAGAGAAGCTTGGGAGAGCCGCAAGTGGAGCCCATCCCACCTACGGTCGAAGACAGAACAGAGAGAGGCCCATCCCACCTGTGGCTGAAGATAGGAAGGCCTGGGAGGGTCTGTGGAACCCATCCCACGCACAGCAGAAGATGATGGGGAGAGGCCTGGAGAGAGAAAGCAATGGATGGGGCTTAAGGAGGAAGAGGCTGCTGCTGAACATGTGCTTATGGGGAAAGAGGGGGAGAGTGAATGAAATAGTATGTGTGTGTGATTGAAAGCATGTCTGTCTGTGTGTGTGTGATTGAGAACATGTGTGGAGAGAGCCTTTATAAGTGCGATTGAGAGCAGATGTGTTTGTGACTCAAAGCATGCGTTTTGTTCAGGTTTTTATTCAAACAAGTGTGTTGCCTCTTTACTTTTCCATCTTTCAGTAATATGTTAATTATCTGAGGCTCTCTATTTTTCCATCCAGGAAATGTGATATGTTATTTTTATAATTTTTATTGTTTTAATGGTATTATTGTGTACGTGAACTTGTAATCCACCCCGAGCATTTTGGAGGGCACGGGATATAAATGTGTCAATAAATAAATAAATAAATAAACAGATGTTTGTGTGAAGGTCATTGAGAGCATAGGATGGAGTAATTCAAAGCATATGTGTGTGTGTGACTGAAAGCATGCTTGGAGAGAACGTGTGTGTGTGTGATTAAAAGCGTGTGTGTGTGTGTGTGTGTGTGTGTGACTGAAAGCATGCTTGGAGACAGCATGTGAGAGTGTGATTGAGAACAGGCATGTGTGTGATTAGAAGCATGTGTGTGTGTGTATGTAACTGAAAGCATGCTTGGAGACAGCATGTGTGTGTGTGATTAAAAGCATGTGTGTGTATATAACTGAAAGCATGCTTGGAGAGAACGTGTGTGTGTGTGATTAAAAGCGTGTGTGTGTGTGTGTGTGTGTGTGTGTATGTGTGTGTGTGTGTGACTGAAAGCATGCTTGGAGGCAGCATGTGTGTATGTGTGTGATTAAAAGCATGTGTGTGTGTGTGACTGAAAGCATGCTTGGAGACAGCATGAGTGAGTGTGATTGAGAACAGGCGTGTGTGTGATTAAAAGCATGTGTGTGTGTTTGTGTGTGTGTGTGTGTGTGTGTGTGTGTGACTGAAAGCATGCTTGGAGACAGCATGTGTGTGTGTGATTTAAAGCACGTGTGTTTATATATAACTGAAAGCATGCTTGGAGACAGCATTTCTGAGTGTTATTGAAAGCATGTGTTGTGTGTGATTGAGAGCATGTATGTGTTGTGGATAAAAGAATGTGTGTTAAAGAGCATGTGTCTATGGGTGAGAAAGAGAAAGAACAGAATGTGTGCAACAACAGTTCCAGCCACTGCTAATCCGTGACAGTCTCAGGGAATCTGGAAATCAAACATTCCCAGGTATGAAGAGAGAGTCATTTGTTTTATCCTTATTAGTTCTAATTATTGCTTTAGCTGTTATTTGATGTGTCTGATATATCGAAATATTTTATTGGTATTTGAAACATTTTAATGAGTTTTTTAATTTTTGGGCACTATTCTATTAGCTGTTTTGAAATATTCTTTTTATTAGGCTGATTTTGCTATATGATTAATGATTTACATTTCTTGATATTATTGTTTGATATTGTATGAGGAATTGTGATGTTTCTGTTTTTCCATTGTTGCACCTTATATACAGTATGGCTTCTTGTGTTTTCCAGTTCACTTTTTTGTTTGCACATTTCTATTTGTACTTTGTGGTCTCTTTATTTTGTATTTGGTGAGAGTCTGTGTTCTGCATGTGTGACCAAGGTAGGGTATTCTGCTAGCATGTTGTTTCTGTGTAGAGGTCTATAGCAGCTTGGCTGGTTCTGTTTTCCTATTAGGAGGTGTATTGGTGTTTTAGGGCCTGTTGTAATATTTGCAGTGCTGCCTTTTCATAGGTGGAGTTGTTACTGTTTGAGTGCTGGCAGTTAGTGCTGTTTTGGTATTGGAGGTATACTACATTGTAATTATAATTTTGTTTACTCTTGGCTTTCTGAGGGCTAAGCCCACACCCAACATGTGTTACCAGAGGCCTAATACCATATGGGCTCTAGTTTCTTTCTTTACAAGGTTTTGTCATTTTTTGTATGTAAAATCTGTTATTATAAATGCAAATTTTAAAAAATTGTGTGTGGCCTGGTGGGTGGTGTGGGGGGAGTGCACCCGGTGCGGGGGTGGGGGGGGGGGGGGGGGGGGGGGAAGTGTCAAGCTATATGGTTTGCCTAGGGTGCTTAACACCCTTGCATTGACCCTGCTTGCTATGCTAACAATGTTTTGTTATTTATCACTCAGGCAGACAAATCTGCTCCAGCATTACTTAATTTGTTGTGCAGTTATAATAAGCTCTCAGGTTATCAGATTGGTTCTTCAAAATGGACAGCCATCAAAACAGGCCAAGTATGCAAAATCCCCTATTCTTTACCAAACTTTACTGTGACAAGGGCAGGTTTTAGATATTCGGGAATTAATGTCTCTGCTAATATTACATAGTTGCACAAATTTCATTTCCCTGAGATAATTAAGGAACTAAAATCCAATTTAAATAGTTGATCACCCCTTGCTTTATTCTTTCTGGATAGAGTATACATGGTGAAGATACATCTTCCTTGTATACTGTACCTTGGAAGGTTTTTTCTTCTATACGAGTTGGAAACCCCCTTACATTTACAATTGTCATGGGACTGTAGTGGCCTCGATACCCCTGTCTTATACCTATACTATTTATCTGCAAGGCTAGAGGCAGTGAGAGGATGGCTCACTGACTATCCTTCTTTGCATTCTTAGCATGGACATAGTTTGGCTTCCTTGCTCTGTTATCCTCCTGGCACAGCAATCCTTGATATGATAAGTAGGAGTAGCTTGATTTTGTTTTATATACTTAAGATATGGCAGGATACCAACAAGTTACTTGAAAAAGTTGTTGGTAAACTCGCTCCCGATTATGTTTAGTAAATAACTCTCAGTTGTTTCTTGTGACTTTTTCACTTGATGCTAAGAAAGGGGTCTAAAATTTCTTGGCCAAATTTGGAGGCGAGACATTTTAAATTCATTTACAGAATTAACAGAGGGATGTATTTAGATACGGGGGAGAACATTTTTTTCCAAGAGGAAAGGATGGACATGAAAGAAGGATGATGATATTTAAATTTGACATTTACATTTATTAACATGTATTGATCCCTTAACATTAAATGGCATAAGCAATGTACAGTAAAAAAATATCCAGATTCAGGATTAACCGATACACAAACATTAATTAAAAACAAATACTTATCTTTGCAATGAATTTTATGACAGTGCCACTTTAATTAACAAATGGAATGCAGATCTCTCTCTAGGGACTGTGCTGTGGTAGACAGATTTTGGTTAGATGTTCAGAGGGACATATGGGCAATTCTCAATTATACCTGCTAGGTAGGTGGGGGTGCTCTTGGCTATATTTATGAAGTGAAACAGCTGATATTTCATTTATTACACACAGCCAGGCTAACTATTGCTTTCTTCCGGAAATCCTTACCTCTTCTAGCCACTCTGGAAAAGATCACTTACATACTCAAGGATAGATCTGAGTGAGGAGTATGTAAAAGTATTGGTCATGGCACAGATCATGGCACAGATCCTTAGATGGATCTTTTAAATGTGGGGGAGATAACTTTGTTGATTTATTCTTACCTTATATTTATATTTGTCTTTATTACTCAGTTTGCTTACTTTTTTGTATTACTTGCATTATGCTTATTATTGGGTTACATCATGTGTCTTTAAACTAAAAGGTTATAAAAAATACTAACTAAATTTAAGTACCTAAAATGTGTGTGGCCACGGGAGCAGCGTTAAGGAGAGGAGAAAAAAGTTAGGAGCTTGGCACTGATTTTCAGCACTAGGCACCTAACTTAGGAGCCTGAATCCAAGCAAATGAATTGCAGGCACCTAAAATTAGGAGAATTTTTAGCTGAAAACCTAGGTACCTACATTTGACCGAAGATGCCCCTATGTTTAGTCACTGAACATGTTTTAAAAATTGACTCCATTGCCTATTATGTATTTTGCTATCTTTATTGTAGTCAAGTTCAATAAAAAGTCTTATTAAAAATAACATAACTGACTGAAGTAGTCTGCATTCAGAATCTGGAGGCTCCTTCCTTGCCCTGGCAATCAAGAATCTAGGACATTGCCTCACCTCTTCCTTTATCAACTTCTGTTTTGAAAAATGAAAAAAAAAAACAAAACCCTTCAAAATGAGCCGAAGCCTTGGCTAAGATGCAGACTGGTATGGTACAACCTAGGAACAAGACGTACTTTACTGTCGTAAATGAATGTTACTCCACCAGTAATCTCTCAAGCCCCAAATCCAGGGCGATTCTTCTGAATTTGCTGATAGATGGAAGCACGCCATTATCAAAGACAATCTGGCCAAATAAGGGGAGTAAGTGGATAATATGTTTTCAGTCACTGATATGCATTGCTGAATTAAAGCAGAGCACGGGAGGAAACAAATAAATCAAACCGGGAGCAGAAGGCAGCAGAGCTAATCAACTAAAAGGAGAGAAAGCAATCTTCAGAGCAAGAAAAACCAGCTGCAAAGCCATCATTCATCAAAACAGAAAAGACACAGAGCAAGATCAGGGTGGAGAAGATCTTTTTCTGCGTGAGTGAGGGAAGACACTGCAAAACTCGATGAAAAAGCACAGAATCCGTAACCTTTAAAAGTACTGGTAGGTATGAACCCCAAACATTTCTTTAAACAGCTGCCAGAGCAAATAAGATCACTAAGGCTTTCCCCCATTTGTGGGAAAAGGCCTTGATGAATCAAGCACTAAGGGCAAGATGTACTAAAAGATTTTATTTCCATGTTGGGTCTATAAAGAAAATGCTTAGGACATCTGGACTCTGTGCTTGCTACCCTGCCTATTATAGCTATAGTAAAGCATGAATAAGGAAACATCCAGAAGGGTGTCTGACCTTAAGGACAGGAGGATTTTCACCAACCCTTGTGATTTCACACACGGCCTCTTGTGATTGCAGAAAGAGGAAATATACACCAGAGCAGGTCTTTGGACATCACAGAAAAGAGAGCTATGAGTAATACCGCCACAGGAAGCAACAGAGTAAAGAGATAAGAAAACAGAGGCTTTTGAGCGCCTCAGATAGTAGGGATCTGCTTTCAATCAAAACACAATTTCTCATTTCATTTTGTTATGAAAAGGAAACAAAAGAATTAAAAAAATGCAGTTTGTTTTCATTTTGTTTCATTTTTAAAAGATGATGGCCTTCCCCGGCCCCCAACCACTTACAAAGCTTAATGTAGTAAGTGAGAGTCAAAAAATTCTTACTCTATTCTATATACACTTGTACATTCATTTATTATTATTGCTTCATAGAAAAATACAAAACATGAAATCTAAACTCACTCACACCACATTCATACCATAAAAATACTGATATCAAAAAATGGCAATTATGCTAATCAATACAAAAGCATGTCACATCAAGAGCCAGTATTTCATGTAAATGGATCACAAGATGCCAATTATGACTTGCCAAACAGGACCTGCATAACTACAAATTGATGAAGTTCTTCTTTAACTAGTGGTATTCATGTATATCAATACCTTTTCATATATATATCAATATCCTTGCTTCAAATGCTAACTAATATTCACATGCTCAGTGATGTTCACATTCGAAAATAATCACAATCTCATAATTACATTTATATGAACCTCACTGTCCTTTTGCATATATCTGCTCCTTTTCTTTCTTTCTTTATCATTCGGCTGAAGATATTCACATGCTCAATGTTGTCAACATTCCCGGCCCATATTCGCACAACCAATGGCGATGACTCTTCCTGTATTCACGTTCCCGATGTTGTTTCCTTGCCCGATCTTATCAACGTACTCGATATTTATTCAAAATCTCATGTTCTAGTGTCTGAAAGCATTCACATTCCCATGTTCACATTCCCTACAAGGGACCCTCGTTTCGCCTCTTGCATTTGGTTTTTGAGAGTCGTTTGTAATTCCACCTGAATTTGTTTGCCCCAACCACTTACCCCATCTGTGAGTCTAAGGGGCAGGAGAGATACCCAGTGGCTTCTGCCTTACTGGGTCTCTGTCTCAAAATGTCACTGAATGGCCAGTGCCATTTTGAGACCGAGATCTGGCAGGGCAGGGAGTGATTGAATGCCCCTGCCCCTTAGAAACATGGAGGGAGTAAGCAGTGGGGGCACTGGGCAGGGGGTCTGGGAGAGTGCAAGGGGAGCTGTAGGCGGCTTTGGTGGCAGCAGTGGCAGAGGTGACGGGCATGATGCGGGCCACGCATTTGTTCTTTGTTTTAATTCAACTACATGGAGCAAATCAAGAAACAAAACAAAACAATGAAAAAGCATAACAAAACAAACTGAAAAATGTTCAGTGCACGTCCCTATTAAAGTGCCTTGAGAATTACCTGCTGTGACTTAGCTAAGGTGTATATATCACATAATATTTCAATTGCAAAATGCAAGTACTATTTTTCACAGGGCTTTTTCGCTCTTGAAAGTTAGCAATTCCTAGAAGAACGAGTCTTTCTCAATACTGGCTTTTGCTCTAATCAACAAGTTTACTTCTTTTGGAAGAATGACACCGGTTGAATTAAAAAAAAAAAAAAAGATGCAACCATCAATTTCTACTATCGATGAACTAAAATGGGGATTTTGCTTACAATATTACACTCGTTCATTACAGACTGCATGGAAGACAAAACAACCAAGTTTTTGTAAAACAAATCCATTTGTAAGTGTTTTCTCCAGCTCTGATGAGATGCGTTTACATTAATGAGTCAGCCTGGTTTGTCAGGTCTGGGGAGCAGATTTTGGGCTTCTGCCAAACTTTAGCTCTGGGGCCAACATAGAAAGGCTTCTGGTGATGTTGCTGAATTACACCTGGACATGCCCCAGCTTTAGGGAGATATTGTGGAGCAAACACCTTGCAGTGGAGTCTATTGTTGCAAATAAATAAGTATTGTAAGTAAAAAAGAAAAAAATAATTTTGATTTGCTGTACAATCACATTTTGTCTAAGCCTGTTTGAGGGATGATGCAAAGGGAGCAGCACTATCTGTGGTGGGAAGCAGGTGGGAATCACCTCCTGTTGCATGTAGCATGCAGAGATGATTACTCATGTGCCTATCTCTCCAACCTCTACTACTGGCCTCTGTCTGCACATTTTCTCTGCTGGCTCTTGTCTGCACACCTCTATTCTTATCCACTCCTTGTTTGCTTATCCAATTGCCTGTGCCGCAAGGAAGCAGTGCATACAAATCCAGAAAGAGTGACTTTGCGAGTGGAGGCTATCGCAGAGTTTTTTTTATTGCAAATAAAACGATCACTGAGTGCATTTTTATTATTATTTTTTTGCAATGACATTTCTGCATCTTTTCCTTTCCTCCTCAGATTTTTTCCCATGCACTGTGCTGAGGTATTGCCA
Organism: Rhinatrema bivittatum; assembly: GCF_901001135.1. Lineage (NCBI taxonomy): Eukaryota > Metazoa > Chordata > Amphibia > Gymnophiona > Rhinatrematidae > Rhinatrema > Rhinatrema bivittatum. Next base: position 290,013,400 of record NC_042619.1, read on the forward strand.
TTTCCTCCTGGTGTCCTGGGGTAAGTGACCAAAGAGGTCAATGCTTTTCAGCAGGACAGGACCAGCCTTACCCTTCCTTTCCGTGGCCTCAGTTTGGTGCCATGATGAAGTGGTGCCAGTTGGATTGTAGCTTTCCATGGAAATCCATCCCCCCGCCATTCACTCAAAACCCTTTAGTGTGTCCGGCCTAGTCATATAGCCACAATATTTTAATTATTTATGCTTCTAAAGGAGTAAGGATGAGCTGAGAGCCCACTGGGTCCCTGATACTTTTCCAGTGAAAGAAATGATAAGATGTATGGCTTACGGGACAGCTCCATTAGCCGCTGCACTTACCCCCAATGCCGCCATGACTGTGCAGGCTCCAGCTCTTCTGATGGCTCTCTATCGCCATGCTCCAGTTCCTCTCCACGGCTTCCTTAGGTGAGCGCTTGCGGTACATGTTGCCTCTTAACAGGCCTACGGCGGGAAAAGACCTGCAATGCCCTTGGATAACATCAGCAGCCCAGCACTATATAAGCACTCCTTGGACCTTCCTGCTTTACCTCTCGGTACAGGGAGTTAATATTTCTTATTAATTTATTTAAAATCAGAGTAGGAGGTATAAGAATCTGAGAAGGACGTCATGGTCAAGATAAAAGAATCCTATCGTTGATAGCTAGCAGTGAACTCCGGCTACACCATCTAAAAACCAAAGCTTCTCGTCATCCCTGGGGTATCTAGACCTATGCTCTTAATCGGCGATAGCTAGCTCTGATATCTAGCTACAACATCAAGGGAGTCACAGTTAAGTGTGCACACCATTGTCATAGACTACTAAGAATTGGGGAAACTATTACAAGCAGAGTATATTAAGATAAAGACATACAGGACAAGGATAAAGAAACACTAACATAGAGGACAGTAAAATAAACAAGCACATAGAACACGTAGCAAACTTACCTGTAGAAACATCCTCTTGAAGTTTAATGTGCTTTTCAAGAGACCTCAAAGACAAAGAATATCACACAAAATCAATCCTTAACACAAATATTAGAATAATTTCATACAAGTATTTGAGAATAAAGTGGTAGAATAATATTTATCTAAAAGTAACTATATTCCTTGGTGAAAACCAGTTTTCTTGTATACCTGTTTATCAAAATTTAGTTAAATTTGTTAATTACTGTTCAGATATCTGCAAAATAATTTTGAATATTGCAAATTTGACTGCATCTTTATATGTACTAATTAAAATTCATTCTGTTGAGATCGTGGACCCTTTCTCCATGACATTATAAAGATAGCCTCAAAGGTGGAGCCCCTGAGAGATTGTCAGCGGAAGGCGGTGCAGACAAGTAATCCTAACAAATATTAATTCCTACCAGTCTACGTTCCACTGGGATTCTGTCTTTGGAAGTTGTGGTCGTTTGTGAAAGGTAGTTGAATCGTGAAAAGTACTGGATCAGGACAAAGCCGGAACAAGCTGAAGCTGGATCTGGACGAAGCTGGAACAAGCTGATGCTGGATCAAAACGAAGCTGGAACAAACAGACAGGCCTCAAGAATGAAGTTGGAGCAGCCTGGCCGACCTTACTCACCCAAGACTGTTGCCAGGACAAAGGAACAGCTAACGGTTACACTTTAAAATAGGCTCCGATGCAGATTCTATGCCTCGAGCCTGTTTCTTAAGCTGCCGCCTCTTTAAGACGTCTGATGACGTTACTGACAGGCGCACGTGGGCGTCCCGGAGGGGGGGCGTGCCCCGACGCTCCCAAAACTAGAGATTCGAGCCTGCGATCGGCCTGCAGCCCTCAGCGAGTGGCGCGGCCGACCCCCGAGGCTAAAAACAGACTCTCCAGACCCGCCGGAGCAGGTAGGAAGGCCCGGCCGTAGCGAATCGTGGCTGGGTTTTCCAACACATTCATAGCACAATAAGAAAACAGAGAAGAATCCCGCCAGCCCACTTCTAAATAAAATTATTTAAATTCCGCCGAAGTGTTTTATTTATTTATTTATTTATGTATTTATTTCCTTGTTTAATGGTGGATTCACCTTGGCTTTCCCATCTGGTGAGACAGTTCTTATAATCAAATTTAAAGGACACTCCTGAGGCCTGACACCCATTTGGCTACCCACATGACCGTGCCAGGGAATAGCATGCCCTGCCCAGTTGTTTACACTTGCAATGTAGACAAGACAGACAGACAATAACAAGAAGCTTTGAGTAAAAATAGCATATAACTGACTGGTGCAGGAATAAGAGGGCAAAATCATGACTGGGAAGAGCCAAACCCAGTGGCATTAATTGAGGATGTAACATCTTTAATTGAGTAAAGCGACAAGGAATGAGGTCTGTCACTAATGTAGTTTCTTAGTAGTGGTTGGCAGATAAGAACATTTTCTGCTGTGTCACTACAGCCTCTAATGTTCAATCTCTGGTCATCTTCCTCCCTTATCCCTGCCCTGGACCACCACGTCTGTAGTAATCCAATTGAATTCCGGTTCAGCTAGCATGACGATATCCACTACTGTTTACAGTCAGTGTACCCAAAATGGGAATATACAATAATTAAGAAAAATAATGGCAAGGATATGTTTTTGGGGGGTAAAGGAGAGTAGGAAGAAGGTAAATTAGCATACAGAATATATACCAGTTAGAAATATATTGTATAATTTGACAAACACAACTTAGTTACACAGTTACACATGCATAAATCACTAGCCATTAACTACTGTACCCCTCTTTTTAGTGGCTTCTCAAAATATAATCTAAAATGCCTCCAATTTATAGTGTACAGTTGCCAGAATTTTGATAAGAGCCTAAGAAATGGACCACAAAAGGTCAATCCTAGATCAGCTACACTGGATTCTGGTTGAATGCCTAGTCTTCAAATGTGTGAAGAAACACTTCCACAAGAAAATGTCTATCCTCCCAAATGGCCCTCCTAGCTTCTCCCTCCACCTGTCCCCCCTCCCCTGACACCTGCCAGATTAACTTCTATAAGACATTGTACATACAGCTGTCATGCCCCAAATCTATGGAACAAGATACTGTTACCTCTTTACCTTGAATCATATCTTCCCCTAGATTCCATGGCCAAGGCTTCCCTTCTTTCACTGACTACCAGAGCTCTTGATTGAGATACATTATCAAATGCAATAGGCTGTCTATTTAATGACTCTTCTCCTTATGCTTATTCAATATTCATCTACACTATGGGGCAGATTTTCAAAGGGGTACGTGCTTAAGATACGCGTGTACCCCCCGAAAACCTGCCCAAGCTCCCCCTGCACGCGCTGAGCCTATGTTCCCTACTACAAACCTCACTGCCACTACGCCCACAAGCACTAATCCTCCTACCTCAAACCGCACCACCACTACGTCCATGCCCACCACTTCCCAGGCAGCAAACATCCCTGCAGTACTCGAGTCTTTCGAGACCACCACACACATTGAGATAGAATCCATCCTTAAGAAAATCAATCCTGCAGTGCACCCCTCAGATACTATCCCCACCAAAACCCTCCTCACCATCCCTAACATTATCTCCAAGCTTATTGCTAATATCATCAACAGCTCTATATCATCTGGCACTGTACCAATCCAACTTAAACAAGCTATAATAAAACCTATTCTAAAAAAAACCCCACCCTTGACCCTACCGAATCGGCCAACTATCGCCCAATCTCCAACCTTCCCTTTATTTCAAAAATCCTAGAAAAGATAATCAATAGGCAACTAACTACCTAGATGATCACTACATCCTCTTCCCCTCCCAATATGGTTTCCGCAGACACCACAGCACTGAAACCGTCCTCATCTCCCTTTCTGACTATATTCTGAAAGCCCTTGACAAAGGCCAATCATACATCCTGGCTCTCCTGGACATATCCTCCGCATTTGACATGGTTAACCATAACATTTTAATGTTGAATAGGCTTGGCGGCGCGCGCAAGCCCGGGACGCGCGTAAGTCCTGGGACTTTGCTAGGGGGGGGGGGGCGTGTCGGGGGTGGCGCGAAGTTCGGGGGCGTGTCAGGGTGTGGTGCCAGCCCGGGGGCGTGGCCGAGGCCTCTGGACCAGCCCCCGGGTCGGGTGATGGCGCACCAGCAGCCCAATCGGCATATCTGGATCTGCACTCTGCTGGTTTCAATCATACCTCACCAAAAGACAATACAGAGTAAAAAGTGGGCTCTGTGAATCAAAACCCATTAACTTGACGTAAGGTGTTCCCCAAGGCTCCTCACTTTCCTCCACCCTCTTCAATATATACCTCCTTCCCCTCTGCCATCTCCTATCCAGGCTCGGTCTTCCGCACTTCATATATGCGGATGATGTTCAGATCCTCATACCCATAACCAATACCTTACCTAAGGCCATGAAGACCTGGGAATCAGCCCTTGCAACCATCAGCTCCCTGCTCTCTGATAACCACCTCACCCTCAATACCTCTAAAACAGAGCTCTTATACATCTCACCCCACCATAACAACTCCAACCCTCCCATACCTAACACACCACCCTCCACCACCTCCTTCTCTCAACACGTTCGCAGCCTTGGCATCACCCTGGACAACTACTACAACCTAAAAAAATTCATCAGTTCTACCCTGAAAGATGGCTTCTTCAAGCTTCACATGCTAAAAAAGCTTAAACCTCTGCTTCATTTAAATGACTTTTGCACAATCCTCCAAGGTAATCTTTTATCCAAAATGGATTATTGCAATGCCATCCTCCTAGGCCTCCCAAAAAATGCCCTCCAGCCCTTCAGATACTCCAGAACTCTGCTGCACGTATCCTCACCAATGCCCACTGATATGATCACATCACCTCTGTCCTCAAACACCTACATTGGTTGCCAATCACATCACGGATTATGTATAAAGCCCTCACCATCATTTATAAATCTATTCATAACCATGACATGCCCTGGTTCAAACAGCACAACACCATGTGACGCTGCATACGCCCTCACCTAAACTGACAAAACTCAAGTCTACCAAAGAACGTGCCCTCTCCATCGCTGGGCCTGCCCTTTCGAACAAGATGCCCCCTATTCTTCGCCAGGAACCCTGCCTAAAGAAATTCAAACAGAACCTACTCCTGAACTAACTCTCTCTATACCCTCCCTTTTCCTCACCACCCCTCTGTAAATACCCCTCGTAATTTCACCTTTAATACATAATCTCCATACCCCATAATGTCTTCCTCCCTGTATGTACATCCCCCCTCAGATCACAGTGAACGTTTCCTGAACATGTTTATCTCCCTGTACATATCCCTCAGGCCATTGCAACTCATTTATTTTTGTATAATACTATTCGCCATCCCCCCATGCCTTTAATATATACCCCTCCACATAGTTATTTATTTTACTGTTATATCTTATCCTGTTACTACTTTTGGTTACCTGTTTTATTGTAAACCGAGGTGATGTTCCCAACATAACTCGGTATATAAAAATGCTTAAATCTGCCTTTACTCACATTGTTAATTGTAAACCGGGTTGATGTGATTCCTATCATGAAACTCGGTATAATAAAAATAACAAATAAATAAATAAAATAAAAATAAATAAATAAAACAAAATTTTCCGTGGTGGGCCGATAACAGAATCACATCTCTTCTGGCTACTCATTTTCTGTACTTTCCAACATTGTCATTGTATTTGTCAAGGTAAAGCATACCTCCTGTTTAAACGGTTTTTGTGTTCATTATTGTTGAAATATACTTAGGTCTGCTTAAAAGTAATGGTGCCATGATGGCCAAGCGTTGACAACAAATGTATTAGCACTCATGCCATAGGAGTGCACAGGCTGCAACTGATCTATGTTTAACGTATCAATACTTATTTGTATAAGGATCACATGATTGTTTGTTTGTGCCACATTTGTTAACATTAAGGTGTTCATTTATTTAAATTTTTTTGTGAATGATTAATACCATATCAACAATACTAGTGCTGTTTTGTCCATTCCTTTGGAATGTTTTTCTGCTTGTTTATTGAGTACCTTATATGATAACATATTACCTGGTCTTTTGTATCGCTCTCTCTCCTTCTCTCTCTCTCTCTCTCTCTATATATATATATAGAGAGAGAGAGAGAGAGAGAGAGAGAGAGATATTTTTAATTGTTTAATTGTTATTGTGAATGTTCAATGTTCCATGTAAAAAGCCTCGGTCGGACCTCCCAGACCAGGGCAACTTATCGTTTCATGTAAACCGGATTGATTTGTATCTAATACAGGAATTTCGGTATATAAAAATTAAAAATAAATAAATTAAAAAAAAATATATATATTATCTGTTGTTATAAACATTCTAAATTCTGCCTTTTCCTATAATAATCTCAAGGCAGATTACAATAAAATTGCAGTTGCAATAGAGAGTAAGGGTAGGGAAAGACACAAAGGGACAGATTTTTAAAAAGTACGCCCGCGCGTACTTTTGTTCGCTCAACCAGCGCAAAAAAGAGTAAGCCGGATTGTAATAGATACACGTGTAGCCGCGCGTATCTTTTAAAATCCAGGGTTGGCACACGCAAGGCTGCGCAAAAATCGGCAGCCTGTGGGTGCCAAGCTGCGCAGCCTGCCTCCGTTCCCTCCAAGGGCCTCCGAAATCGGAGCGGCCTTGGAGGGAACTTTCCTTCCACCCTCCTGCACCTTCCTCTCCTTTCTCCTACCTATCCCACCCCCCCAGCCCTATCTAAACCCCCCCCACCTTTGTTTGAAAAGTTACTTCTGCCTGACGCAGGCGTAACTCACACGCGCCAGTGGGCTGCTGGTGCGCCATCACCCGACCCGGGGGCTGGTCCGGAGGCCTCGGCCACATCCCCGGGCTGGCACCACACCCCCAACATGCCCCCGAACTTCACGCCGCCCCCGACATGCCCCCCCTAGCAAAGCCCCGGGACTTACGAGCGTCCCGGGCTTGCGCGCGCCGCCAAGCCTATTCAACATTAGAATGTTATGGTTAACCATGTCAAATGCGGAGGATATGTCCAGGAGGGCCAGGATGTATGATTGGCTTTTGTCAAGGGCTTTCAGAATATAGTCAGAAAGGGAGATGAGGAGGATTTCGGTGCTGTGGTGTCTGCGGAAACCATATTGGGAGGGGAAGAAGATGTAGTGATCATCTAGGTAGTTTGTTAGTTGCCTATTGATTATCTTTTCTAGGATTTTTGAAATAAAGGGAATGTTGGAGATTGGGCGATAGTTGGCCGATTCGGTAGGGTCAAGGGTGGGGTTTTTTTTTAGAATAGGTTTTATTATAGCTTGTTTAAGTTGGATTGGTACAGTGCCAGATGATATAGAGCTGTTGATGATATTAACAATAAGCTTGGAGATAATGTTAGGGATGGTGAGGAGGGTTTTGGTGGGGATAGTATCTGAGGGGTGCACTGCAGGATTGATTTTCTTAAGGATGGATTCTATCTCAATGTGTGTGGTGGTCTCGAAAGACTCGAGTACTGCAGGGATGTTTGCTGCCTGGAAAGTGGTGGGCATGGGCGTAGTGGCAGTGAGGTTTGTAGTAGGGGAATTAGTGATTGTAGGAGAAGGGGGAAGCGAGCCATGATTCTTTCTATTTTATTGTGAAAATATAGGGCAAGCTCTTCGCATTTGGTTTTGTGATCGGTGTCAGGGGAGGGGGTGGGAGTAGTTTTAGTTAAAGTAGCAACAAATTCAAAGAGGGCTTGGGCATTGAACTGCCCACGGTTCGGGCTGATTTTATTTCGGATGCCCACGAACCGAAGCCCAAAACCCGCCCCAACCCTTCAAATTCAATTATTACAATGGGGGGTTGTAAAAAAAACAAACCCAAATAAAACCCCCAAACCCACCCCAACCCTTCAAATTTAATTAATTGCAACCGCCCCACCCTACCGACCCCCCCCCCCCCCCCCCAAACTTGCTGAAATTCCCTGGTGGACCAGCAGGGTAAAATGGTGCTGATGGCCATTTGCCCTCACAGTGTGACAGAGGCTATCAGTGCTATTTATCCGCCTCTGTCACATGGTAGGAGCAATGGACGGCCAAAATGGCGCAGGCCATCCATTGCTCCTACCATGTGACAGGGGCCGGCCAAAAGCAGCTTTCTCAGGGGGGAACCCCTGGTATAAAGAACACCCAATGATATTTGGTAGGCTTCTCATCTAACAAGGAGAGAAACCAAGAGTGTATATGGGCTAAAACACCAATTGATTTGTTAATTACAGATGAATTTTCTCATATACTAGACTGGTGTAAACGTTTCAAACATAATGTGAGTAGATAGGTCACTCAACATCAAGTGGCCAATTAGAGTGCAGAGAAAACAGAAGCAGATTTAACACGCTGAAGAAATGTGACAGTCAGGCATGGAGAAACGCGCATCTCAATAAAAGTCCACTGTGTCTGAAAACATGGGCAGACCCCCCGCTTCAGGCTGCCTCGTGGTAAGGATCATGATTGAAAATGTATTGCCACAACTGGCTGAATATAAAATAGAGACCCCCCCATGGTTTAGATATAAAGAATAGGGATGTGAATCGTTTTAGGACGATTAAAATTATCGTCCGATAATTTTAATATCGTCTTAAACCGTTATGGAACACAATACAATAGAGATTCTAACGATTTATCGTTATAAATCGTTAGAATCGTGAGCCGGCACACTAAAACCCCCTAAAACCCACCCCCGACCCTTTAAATTAAATCTCCCACCCTCCCGAACCCCCCCCCAAATGACTTAAATAACCTGCGGGTCCAGCGGCGGTCCGGAACGGCAGCGGTCCGGAACGGGCTCCTGCTACTGAATCTTGTTGTCTTCAGCCGGCGCCATTTTCCAAAATGGCGCTGAAAAATGGCGGCGGCCATAGACGAACACGATTGGACGGCAGGAGGTCCTTCCGGACCCCCGCTGGACTTTTGGCAAGTCTTGTGGGGGTCAGGAGGCCCCCCCCAAGCTGGCCAAAAGTTCCTGGAGGTCCAGCGGGGGTCAGGGAGCGATTTCCCGCCGTGAATCGTTTTCGTACGGAAAATGGCGCCGGCAGGAGATCGACTGCAGGAGGTCATTCAGCGAGGCGCCGGAACCCTCGCTGAATGACCTCCTGCAGTCGATCTCCTGCCGGCGCCATTTTCCGTACGGAAACGATTCGCGGCGGGAAATCGCTCCCTGACCCCCGCTGGACCTCCAGGAACTTTTGGCCAGCTTGGGGGGGGGCCTCCTGACCCCCACAAGACTTGCCAAAAGTCCAGCGGGGGTCTGGAAGGACCTCCTGCCGTCCAATCGTGTTCGTCTATGGCCGCCGCCATTTTTCGGCGCCATTTTGGAAAATGGCGCCGGCTGAAGACAACAAGATTCAGTAGCAGGAGCCCGTTCCGGACCGCTGCCGTTCCGGACCGCCGCTGGACCCGCAGGTTATTTAAGTCATTTGGGGGGGGGTTCGGGAGGGTGGGGGATTTAATTTAAAGGGTCGGGGGTGGGGTTTAGGGGGTTTTAATGTGCCGGTTTTGCGATTTTACGTTTTTTTCGATTTTTTCACGATTTTTTCACGATATTTTACCCCCCCAAACGGCAACAATACGATTCCCTCCCCCTCCCAGCCGAAATCGATCGTTAAGACGATCGAGGACACGATTCACATCTCTAATAAAGAACAATACTTCAACGGCAGGGGAGAAGAAAAACTGATACTTCACGCATATCCAGCATAGCTCTCTGCTTCAACGGCAGGGGAGAAGTAAAAAGGATTCGCACTCACAAAGCGGGGAGTAGCTGGCTTGTTACGGCGGTTACTACCCCAAACCAAATAAGCCTGATACTTCACTTTCAATGCATATCCAGCATAGCTCTCTGCTTCAACGGCAGGGGAGAAGAAAAACTGATACTTCACGCATATCCAGCATAGCTCCCTGCTTCAACGGCAGGGGAGAAGAAAAATAACCAATAAGGGCTGTATAACACAGTCTGGGTAAAACAAATAAGCATGGGTGTAGCTTGCTTATTGCGGCGGTTACTACCCCTAACTAATCAAGCTTGATATTTCACTTGGTTACAGCTCCATCACTGCTCTCTACATTAATGGTGGGGGTGGAAGGGAAATAGAACCAAAGAGCTAAGAGAAACAGATAAGTATGAGAAAAAATGTGTGAAGCTTGCTGGGCAGACTGGATGGGCCGTTTGGTCTTCTTCTGCTGTCATTTCTATGTTTCTATGTTTCTATAAGGAGAAAAGGTAGTTTGCATAAGGATTTTATTCATATGCTCTATGTTGTGCCGGGAGGTGGACCCTTGGCCTAGTGCAGGATTGGTAGGCTCCCTGGTCGGACCCAGAGAGCGCCTGCCACCAGGAGGCGGATCACAAGAGGAGACAGAGGCTGGCTGGAGCTTCACCAATAAGAACTCGAGGTTCCCTCAGGTTGAGCCCTTGGTTACCCGGGCTGTCTGATCTTAGGTGGACCTCACAGGATCTCCTTGTGAGAAAGTTCAGAGGTGTGCCCACCATGATCAAGGGTGCGTGGTCGATGTTCAGGCTAGAAGTCCGGGGTGCCAGAGAAGGCCAGAATAAAGTCTCTGAATATATGGCAAGGATCAAGGTCAGAGTCAAGGTAGCGTAGTCAGCCATAGCAGGGATCAATACCAGTGGTCAGTCCGTGGATAGTCAGCCAAGAAAAAGCTTAAGATGTGGCTTTTCCAACAAGCATTTCCCTAAAGATCTGATGCCTCTCACAGTCACTATATGCCACATGACACTTTCCAATCATGGTATAAATGCTCATTACTCAATGGTTTTTCTGATTATGTGCTGGTTTTAACCACTTCTACCTTTATTTTCATGACTATCCTTCATGTTTGATGTTAACCCTGTTCGAAATAACCCTATTCTATGTATTTCTAACCTTGGTTATATATAAACCGATGCGATATGTCTTTTCATGAACGTCGGTATAGGAAAAAAAAAGTTTAAATAAAGTGGGGTCAATACCAATGGTCAGTCTGTGGATATTCAGCTAAAGCAGGGGGTCAGGTTCCAGGCGGCAGTCAGACGTGGTCGGAGGACAGGCGGAGGTCAGTTCCAGGCAGCTTGCAGACGTGGTCAAGGAAACAGGCAAAGGTCAAATCCAGGAGGCGATCAACGTAGTCAAGAACAGGCAGAGGTCAGTATTGAGAAGACAGTCCGAGAGGTACTACCTGGGGAGACAAAGGAACAGGAGGACGGTGGAACAGAAGGATGCTGGAACAGGACTGGAACGAGACTGGAACAAGGGTGGAACAAGACTGGAACGCAGAGGTAAACTAGAAATCACAGCGTGATCGACCCGATTGCCAAGGCAAGGAAGTGCAGGCAGGCACTTCCTTTTAAGCAGCGTTCAATCAGGGCGAGCCATGGAGCTGGGATCCACCCCTGGCCCTTTAAGGAGCCGGGCAGGTCCGCGCGTGAGCGCCTAGGGGCAGGGCCGACGCCACAGAGGATGCCGAGTCCTGCCGTGAGGCGTGGCTGGAGGTGGAAGGCCCGGCAACCGCCGCCACGGTACGCCGAGGCCTGGCTGAGCTCGCTACTGAAACAGAGGAGGACTGCCCAGGACCCGTGAGAGTCTTGGTGGGTGAGTAGGTCCCGATGCGGGCCGAGAGCGGATGGGACGTGCAACACTCTATATCAACAGTGAATTGGATTACTGATTTGAGACATTCATTTCTAATGAGTTTGTAAAATATGAATATTTTTTAGTTTTTTCTAAAACTTTTTACAAAAGTGTCACTGTTAAAAGTTTGTTTTGTAATATTTGATAAATAAAAACATATTTTTTTTCCTCTAATGTATGAATAATTTACTATTATTAGTATTCATTTTGTGCTTAATTGTGGTTTTGTCTATACATGAATACTTTAGGTTGTAGTTTGACTGCCTGTTTTTGTCAGTGAGGAAAGGTTTTCTAATGCAGAAAGCAAAGCATACTCGAAGCTTACAAAGGCACAGAGCTATTAAAATGCTTCATGTAGAATACTGATAACATACTATGACCGTTTTCATAATTCACTGAAAACCAACCTGGTAAGATACTTTGTCATGTGGAAGGAAATTAGTTCAGCATATAGCTGCAATTTTCTTTTGCATAATTAAAAAAGATGCATCCATAAACCACAACCCAATGTCAATTGGCATAAGTTATGGACTGAAACTTTAAATGGATGAAAGAATCGACTGAATACACAATTACTTCTTCCTATAGCCTTAGCACTCCAGCTGTTTGCAGACATAGTACTCTGCCAATCAGGTGTGGATTTAGGCATAAGCAATGTAGGCGATTGCCTCTGGCACCATATTCTTATAGACACCAAAGCATCACCCCTGTTGCCATAACAATCATGAGATGAAACTCGATCGCTGATGTAAAATACTTTTGTACTGTTTATGCGATTTTAAATTTTTTTTTATTTTATTTTTATTTTTTTTTAGAATATTTATTGACACCTACTGCTGTGGAACACTATATGTGAATTAGTTTATGTTACACTATAATAAAATCATAATAATGGAATTGGAGGAAAGTTTCATATAACAAGTAGGTGTCTCCACACCACTACTTTGTGGTATTATAATCATTAACTGTCCTCCTCCTCCTGTAGTATTTTTTGTTATTTATGTGAAGATTCTTGCACCTCTGTGAACCTAAAATTCTTCCGTGGTATGAATGTCAATGAGTTTTATGTGCAGAATGGCACGTCATTTTAAAGGACTGTAAAGTCTCTATTAAGAAATACAAGGAGTAAAAATCAGACTTCCCCGTTAGATGTTGGTGTGTGCTGTCCGGTTTCTTACGATGGTCCCGACACGAACGATCCGTGTTTCAGACGTGTTGTCTTTCCTCAGGGATGTAAGTTGCTTCAGAATGACCAACTTTTAAGGATCTGAGTTACTCCGTTTGAATAATTCCTCGGATAGACTGGGCTGATTGCCTCATGATGGTATCACTCTGACTCCATCTCCGGAAGAGTAATTTATCGGTGTTCCGTGACCCCTTTTGTATGCTAGCTGTGGAGCAAGATTAACCAATGACCGTGTTGGGAGTTGATGACGTCAATGGCCGACCTGGTCGGGAACTTGCTTTTAGTGAAGCTATCAAACTTTCGGACCTGAAAGAGACTAGATGATTCATGCACGTGATTTATGTGCTTGGATGACGTATTTGTCCGACTTGGTTGAAAACTGCGTCTGCCTATTTCCACTGCCTGGCGGACCTGAAAATGAACTTGAGAATAAATAAATGCCTAAATAGTAGCCTGCATCTGCGGTGCCGCTTCTCTCTTCTAGCAGCGCCTGAAGATGAAAAAGCATTGCGGGCCCTTCTGGATCCTGCTGCACTCTGCTCCCTCCTGCACAGGCTTCCTGTTACCATGGAAACCCCTGCAAGGGGCGGGGAATCGTAGAGTTCACCAATGCTGGAGGGCTGCAGAAGGCCTCACACTGCTTTTCCATCATCTTCAGGCACTGCGACTTGGAGGTGAGGAAGGAGAGGGGAGGGATTTGGGTAGGCAGCATCATCCCCACTTCACTCTGCAGTGAGGAGGGGGAGGATAGCTCCCCTTTGTTGTGCCCGTTGGTCGCAGATGGCTGCGACCTTTGCTGCTCACCTCATTTTGCCCGGCAGCTCCGATTCTGGCAAAGATGGCCACCATTGTATCTGCACGCCGACCTCCCTGGCGTTCCCGGGACGGCGTGGGTGATCCCGGTCGCCATCTTGAATCTGGTGTAACTTAGGGCACGCGCGCATGCACGCGCACCTGCCTCCGTCTTATCCACATCATGGCGGGAACCTCCGGGGTGTCCCCTCCACATGACATCACTGCCTCCGTGTACTTAAGCCTACCGGACCTTCCTACCTACGAGTTAGCAAGGATTCCATCTTTCTCAATTCCTTTCCTCAGAGACGCTTTGCCTCACTGTTCCTGCGTTTCAGACTGAGTGACTCAGGTACCTGCTCCTCGGGAGCGAGGCTGCACTCAGGGCTATCCACTCCTCGGAGATCCTTCTCTGTGAGTCTCACCTGTACCAGCTTAGTGAGTACTTCTCACTACTTCTACGGACAACCCTTCAGTGTTTCTGCTCCAGGTCTCCGCTGCTGCTACAATGATATCTCTACTGCAACACCTCGGAGTGAGTACTAGACCTGATCTACAACTCTGCTTCTCTCTTGCTGTGCGGATCCTTGGGTTACCCCGCTCTGCGGACCACTACTGGAGCTACCTCGCACAAGAACTACCTAAAAGCAAGTATTTCCTGGGTTACCCCACTCTGCGGACCACTACTGGAGCTACCTCGCACAAGAACTACCTAAAAGCAAGTATTTCCTGGGTTACCCCACTCTGCGGACCACTACCGGAAAATCCAGCTCAGGTCTTCCCACTCAAGGACTGAGCCTACAAACCCGCTCCTGTTTGTTGTATAATAAATATATCTCTGACTCCTGTGTCCATCACCGCTGAGACCCCGCCTGTCATGGAGAGTCCCCACAGGGCTCCTCCCTGTGGGTGGAGTCAGCTGTCTCCACGACCCAAGGGCCCACAAACCAAGTTCAAGTATAACACCCTTTCTCCTTGTGCCTATGGACACATTTTGTCTTAATCTGGCCCTGCTGCCAATATTTTCAGTAACACTAATACATTTCCTATTGGGAAAACAGAATAAGCCAAGCTGCTACAGAGCTCCACACAGAAATAATTGTAAAGCTATACTAAAAATGTTACAAAACAGCTGCTGAACATCAGAATAATATCCAACAATTAAAAACTCATAAAAATTATTAAAACATGTCCAAATATCAAAATATTTCAAAACAGTAGACATCGCATAATACTCAATAATTAAAATGGCAGTCAATCAAGAAAAATAAATTTAAAAAGCCACCTTTACTTACCCTCTTCAGCAACTCTCCTACTCCTTTCCCTTCCAGGCCAACAGCACTCACCAGAAGCAGCAAGGGCTGCTGAAGCTCTGTCCTCACAGTCCTCTTCCTTAACATCTTAGCACCCACAACCAGTCACTCACACACACACACACACACACACACACACACACACACACACACACACCCAATTAGACCCCACGACCAGTCTCAGTCTCTCTCACACCAGTCATCTTCCTGACCAATCTCTCTTTCTCTCACACAGAAACACATCACCTCCCTGACCAGTCTCTCTCTCAATCACACACGCTTGTTCCAGAAGGATAAATTAGGACCACTCATCCCAGATATTCTGAAAGAGTTGGGGATTGAGGTCCCTCAAGAGGATTCACGACTTGGTGCTGTGGATCCAGTGATGGTTGGACTCAGGGGTCCAGCTCGGTCTTTTCCCTTCCATATGTCAGTTACTGACCTCTTGTTTCTTGAGTGGGATACTCCGGACCTGGGATTGAAAGTCAGCCGGGCTATGGACAAATTGTACCTGCTACCAGAGGATGCTCTGAACCTTTTCAAAGTGCCCAAGGTGGATGCGGCGGTCTAGCAGTGTCAAAAAAAGACCACCATCCTGGTAACAGGAGCCACAGCCTTTAAAGACTTGCAGGATCGCAAATTAGAGTTGCAACAAGAAGAATTTTGAAATCTCGGCTCTAGGGGTCTGTGCCGCCATGAGCAGCAGTTTTGCACTGAGGGCCAGCCGCCGCTGGGTGCAGCACTTACAAATGGCGGCATCCCTTTCCGATGGAGAAGCGGTTCAGGCCGGTCACCTGGAGGATGCAGTTGCTTACAGTGCAGATGCACTTTATGATCTCCTTCGTACTTCAGGCAGAACTATGGTTTTGGCTGTCTCAGCCCGCAGACTCCTTTGGCTTAGAAACTGATCTGTGGATGTTTCTTCCAAAGCTCAGCTGGGATCCATGCCCTTTAAGGGAAAGCTGCTCTTTGGCCAACAATTGTAGGACATGCTTAAGTCTCTGGGTGACAACAAGGTCCATAAGTTACCAGTAAGCCCAGGACGAGAGGATCTTTTCCTCAGTGGTTGAGATTCCGAGGGAATCGCTGTTTTCGTTCTTCCCGATCTTCCGGGTCCTCGTCTCGTCAGGGTCTTAGCTGTCAACATTCCTGGAATCAGTCCTTTTGAGGCCGACGTCCTGGCAGGGACGGAGCCCCACAGGCTTATGGGGGCCCTCAAGACTTCACAATGAAGCGAGGCTGGTTCACTCCTCCATACCAAAGATAGGGGGAAGGTTGTCTCTTTTTCTAGAAGAGTGGACCAACTTGACCTCCGATCAATGGGTCTTAAATGTAATAGAACACAGCTATGCTTTAGATTTTGCTCGGCCTCTCTGGGAGCGCTACCTGTTTCCCCATGCTCTTACCACCAAAACCGTCTGGTGGAACAAGACACCCTAGGACGACTACAGGACTTGGGTGCCATAGTACCAGTACCCACAGGAGAACTCAAGTGAGGTTGCTACTCCCATTTACTTCGTGGTACCCCAAAAAGGAGGGCACTTTCCAACCCATCCTTGACTTAAGAGAGTCAATTGGACTCTAAAGGTGCCTCGGTTTCGCATGGAAACTCTTCGCTCTGTGATAGCATCCGTTCACAGGGGAGAATTCTTGACGTCTCTAGACCTGACAGAAGCATACTTGCACATACCCATCCGCCCCATCATCAAAAGTATCTGCGGTTCACATTTTCAATTTTGTGCACTGCTTTTTGGTCTGGCGATGGCGCCCAGGGTGTTCACCAAAGTAATGGTGGTTGTGGCAGCGGCTCTCTGGAAAGAGGGTATACTGGTACATCCCTACCTGGACGATTGGCTGATTCAAGTGAAATCAGAGGATCTTTGCAAGAAGGCAGTTCAGTGGGTCCTGCAAATGTTGAGTTCGTTAGGCTGGGTTGTCAACCCGACAAGAGTCATCTAGTTCCTTCCCAGTCCTTGGAGTTTCTGGGTGCTCGGTTCGACACACTCTTGGGCAAAGATTTTCTTACCAAGGAGAAACTGGCTAAGGTTCAAGCTCAGGTGGAGTCTTTGCGATCCATGCCTTGTCCCAGAGTCTGGCATTATTTACAGGTTCTGGGTTTGATGGCTTCCACTCTCGATCTGGTTCCATGGGCCTTTGTGCATATGCGTCTTCTTCAGGCAGCCTTACTCTCCCATTGGAATCCGCTCTCCAAGCAGTTTCATCTTCTCCTGCCACTGACGGACTCGGCACGTTCCAGTCTTATTTGGTGGCTCTTCCCGGACAATTTGCTTGAGGGGTGGACTTGGAAATTCCCTCTTGGACAGTGGTAACCACTGATGCCAGCCTCTCAGGTTGGGGAGCAGTCTGTCGTGGGAGAGAGGTGCAAGGCCAGTGGTCAAGAACGAAGTCCTCCTGGTTGATCAATCGATTGAAGACCAGAGCAGTTCAGTTGGCTCTGCAGGCCTCCTTCCCTTGGTAAAAGGAACATCAGTAAGAGTACTCTCCGACAATTCGACGGTGGGCCTACATCAGTCGGCAGGGTGGAACCAAGAGTCATCCAGTGACGGTGGAAGCCCAGCTTTTAATCAGCTGGGCAGAGCAACACCTGTACAAGATAGCAGCCTCTCACATTGCCGGAGTAGACAATGTGCAGGCCGATTTTCTCAGCCGCCACCAGTTGGACCTGGGAGAGTGGGAACTCTCCAGGCTTTTCATCTTCTGTGCAACCACTGGATCCCGCCCTTCATGGACCTGATGGTGACGTACTGCAATGCCAAGGCTCCTCAATTCTTCAGTCAGCGACGGGAGCCAGAAGCAGAATGGGTAGATGCCCTGGTCCTTCCCTGGCCAAAGGACATTCTGTTGTACGTATTTCCGCCGTGGCTGTTGGTCGGCAAGATTCTCTGCCGCATCAAGACTCATCCGGGCGAAGTGATACTCATGGCACCAGAGTGGCCGCAATGCCCATGGTTTGCAGACCTCGTGAAGCTAGCAGTGTACAGACCGTTACGATTTTGTCCGTCTCCGAATCTTCTGCACCAAGGCCCCATTTGTTTACAAGAAGCAGATAGCTTCTGTCTAGCGGCATGGATTTTGAAAGGCGGAGATTAAGGAGTAAGGGTTACTCGGAGGCAGTGATTGCCACGCTCTTGCATTCCCGTAAGTCTTCTACCTCCATGGCGTACGTTAGAGTTTGGGGTATTTGAGACCTGGTATCTGGACCACGATGTAGAGCCATCCAGGGCTTTGATTGCGGATGTTCTGGCCTTTTTGCAGGCAGGTCTAGCTAAGGGGTTGGCATTTAATTCCCTAAGGGTTCAGGTGGCAGCCCTTGGTTGTTTTCAGGGTAAGGTGCAGGGCGTTGCCCTAGCATCCCATCCAGATATGACTCGTTTTCTGCGTGGGGCTAAACATCTGCGTCCTCCGGTTTGGAACCCCTGTCCCTCGTGGAAGCTGAATCTGGTTCTCCGCGCCCTTTGTAATGCTCCTTTCAAGCCATTGAAGCGAGCGACCCTGAAGGATCTGACATTGAAAGTCGTCTTCCTCATGGCTATTTTCTCAGCAAGGCATTTTTCGGAGCTTCAGGCCTTGTCATGCAGGGAGCCCTTCTTATGGATTTCTGAATCAGGGGTCTCCTTGCGGATGGTTTCCTCCTTTCTCCCAAAAGTGGTGTCCTCTTTTCATTTGAATGAGTTGGTGGAGCTCCCTTCCTTTGCAGACCTGGATTCTTCTACTTCCGAGTCTAGGAATTTAAGAAAGTTGGACATAAAATGGATGTTGCGTTACTTGGAGGTCACGAACAGTTTTCATCTTTCAGACCATCTGTTTGACCTGTGGCGTGGTCCCAGGAGGGGTCATAAAGCTTCAAGGGCCACTATTGCCCACTGGCTAAAGGAAGCTATTGTTTCTGCATACCTAGTTCAGAGCCATTCGATCCTGGTGGGTCTTCGGGCTCATTCTACTCCATCGCAATGTCAACAGGTGTCGCCTTAGGAAATTTGTCGGGCAGCTACTTGGAAATCTACACACACTTTTGCCAGGTATTATCGCCTGGATGTCCGGGCCCCAGAGCTTGGTTCTTTCGGGGCTAGTGAACTCTCAGTCCCACCCTGTTTAGGGAAGCTTTGGTACATCTCAGGAGTCTGGACTGATCCAGGTATGTACAGGGAAAGGAAAATTGGTCCTTACCTGCTAATTTTCATTTCTGTAGTTCCACGGATCAGTCCAGAGTCCCGCCCATGGCGAAACGGAGAGTCCGCTTGGCCGGTAGTTATTCTGCAGATTTATCAAATGTTCTTATACTGTATGCCCCCCATTTACAGGGTATGAGTACGGGCATGGTTTCGTTCATTACGTTACAGGTTTTCATTCCCTCTGCCCCCCCATTTACAGGGTATGAGTACGGGCATGGTTTCGTTCATTACGTTACAGGTTTTCATTCCCTCTGTTCTTCGGGGGGAGTTTTGTTATAGTGGAAGTTATGGTTTAATCTTTCTGCTTGGGTACAGTGTAATACTGACAGACTCTAGGTGGCAGCTCAGGGTATAGGGTATAGGGCAGAGTCCGTTAAAACTTTTCTGTCTCCATCTGCTGGAGGGGAGGTAAAACCCAGGAGTCTGGATTGATCCGTGGTACTACAGGAACAAAAATTAGTAGGTAAGGACCAATTTTCCTCTCTTACTCTTTATATTGTATTCTCTGGAATATATGTTCTTACTCTTTATAATGTATTCTCTGGAATATATGCTTGTGGTGCTTTCTCTGTCTTACAGTGTCTTTGAATGTCTTTACTTAGGTAAGTATAATTTCCTTCTTTTATCTCTGTTTATATATTTCTCTTTTATAGAGAATGTCACTAGTGTCTGGCCAGACCTAGACTGTTGTGAGAGTGCAAACTTAGCTGTATGATGCAGGGTGCGTTGTCTCTGATGCTCAAATAGGTACTTGCGGTGATCGTTAGAAACGCTGATTGAGAGCGATGCACTCCTGGCTTGTCTCCTCTCATCCTCTTCTCTTTGGTTCTTTCCAGGAGCTGCAGGAACAACCTAATGGCCTGATTTTAATAAATTAAAAAGAAAAACTATCTGCCTTGTGCTGTATATCTTCCAAAAATCCACAATGTGGCTGTAGTATGTGTTCAGCAGGAACCTACCATGTACTGATATTCTAGCCAATGAAATAAAAGAATAATTACTGTTGTGTTTTCTCTTCTTGTCAAAACAGAAAATGCTTTTTTTTTTTTCAGTCACTCTTTCAAAATGCCCCACTCGTTTTTTTGTACAGAGAGGAGTTTGTCTGAATTTGGAATCTCCTTTCGAATTTTGGCTCTTTGCCAGGCTTGATCAAAATATCAGTTTAATTGTCCCACTTAATGTCTTTGACTATTCCTCATACAGTAACATTGGCTCAAAAGATTGTCTCTCATTTATCTTCAGTGGAATTACATCAGAGTTTACAGATGGAAAACTGGAGTAAAGTCACGTATCTACTGATTCAGTTCAGCTTTCCCCTTTGTTTAGTTTACTTTAGTTGCTTATTGAATTGCTATTTCTTACTAAGGCAAATCATGAGATTTCACACTGTGTAGTAACTGGCTTCAGAGCTATGCCTCAGTTATGAGTCTGAATTCTCCTCGTCTGCTTGAAATCTTATCTTTACAGATTTCCAGTTACACTATAAATTGTAAATCACTTCTGACTAGAACAGGTAAATTCCATGTCCCTGTTCAGGGAATTATCTTTAACTTTGTCCCTACCTTGGCTGAGGATTTTCTTATATTCAAAGACTCATCCAATCTTTTACTAGCTCACACTATAACAATGATGGATTTTTCTCTCTGTTCCCACTATTTCTGTCTCAGTGTTTTTCTCCTTTTACCCTGATTCCAAGGCAGAGCTGCATCTGTAAGCTTTTGCCTCTTCACAGGACCAGTCTCTTCTGCACCTGGCTCCCCCCCCCCCCCCCCCATGGAGGATCACTGCTTTTGGTGATGTCACAAACAAAAAATAGTTCTTCACATAGTTCCAATATACGCTTAAACACTTCTTACTGGACTCCTTTATAACCTCCCTAAGATGGCAGGAGTCTGACAATATCATTCGGTTAGAAATTTTCTTAAACACAGTATTAAACTTTTAGGGAGCACAGGGGCCGGCCCACCCCCACCTAAGGTGGGAGCAGCCACAACCGGTGAGGTGCTCCGCCTCTGGAGCAAGGGAGGGGGCAGGGGCTGAGGGGTTGGGCCAGCAAACAGAATTTAAAGTTGAGGTGGCCAGTCTCCCAGCCTCTTCTTTCAGCGGTTTTTGGATGGGTTGGGGGGGTGTTCTCCTGCGCCATTCATGCTGCTCGTGCCGCGGCCTCTTTGAGCTCGGCTCGTTCGACGACGCGGCGAGCACCGGCGTTATGCTGCAGAGCCGGCGGCCCCGTCAAAGCAAGGCTGGAGTCGATCCTGCGGAGGTCTGCTGCCACCCTCCTTCATCCCCGCGGACTGCAGCCGCAGACAGGGAACAGGGCAGTTTTTGCAGCGGCTGTATCAGAGGGCAAAGCTTCAGCAGGAATTTAAATAATAATAATAATAATTTTAAAAAAATGTTTTTGCTTCTGAAGCAAGTCGCTGGCCTCTTGCATCTGGGGAGAGAGAGGTTCCCGGAGCGGCCGGCCTCTTTTCAATGGCTCACCCCACTTGTTTTTTTTTCACGTTGCGGTTGACCACTGATGGTGCAGGGGGCTGCCTCTTGCTCTGGACCCCGTTTTGACCTCCCCCTGGAGCTTCCCGGGTCCCCAGGGCACCTCTCATTGTTGTGGTTGGTGAGCGCATTGAGGGCAGGGGTGGGGGCCGCGGTGCATAAAGGCCAGGGGAGGTGGCCTCCTTGTGTTGGGCGAGCGCTGCGTCTCATCTGCCGCCATCTTTTTCGGGCGGCAGTTGCCCATGGGAGGTGCAAGCCCGCAGCCTGTAGCGGGGAATTTGGTGCCATGTGGCACATGCAGTGTGGTGTGGCAACTGAGAGGCCAAGGCTGTGCCTGCCTTCTCCAGCGCCACTCCCGTGAGTGCACCATCTGCTTTGGTTTGTTGGGGGCCTCCTGTTGCATGGGGGCCTCCAGGGCTTTCATTTTGATTGGGGTAAGCGGGTTTGATGGTAGGAAAGGGCCTGGCGGTGGGGCGGCTTCACAGCTGCGTTTTGTTCTTCCAGGCAGGCCTTGCAGATGGGGGAAGCTAGCGACCATCTTGTGATCGCTTGCGGCTTAGGAGGCCTTTCGGCCACATGGTGCGTCGCAGGAGCAGAAACCACTTCCTGCCGACATCGCCGGCTCTGGCACAGAAAATTGCAGGAAAGGGGGGGTCACTGGCAATTGGCCTAATGTGGTCGGCGCTGGTAGGAAGAGGCTCGAGGTGCGCCGGGTTGGAGCGGAGCACAAGCTCCCAGGTATTCGGGCGACGTGACAGTGGGGATGATGTAGGGACTGCATTGTCCTGGCTGGGAGGAATTTTGGTGCCTGATTAAGGACTGGCTGACACAAGAGCTTTATGTTCTGCTCTTCTCCCTCCCGCCATGCAGCCTACCTTTGTTTTTTCTTTACCCTTATTCTGGGACCATGGCACATTGGGGTCTGCAGAAAGGCAGGCGGTGATGTGCTTCGGGTGTCCCCATCCCACCACACCGTGCACGCGACGGTCAGTGCTGCATCCCTTTGTGGTGCAAGCTCCTTCATGCAGCGATAGCGGGCTTCGAGGCTGGGGCATAGCAGCATGCATGCCGGCATTTTCATTTTCAGCACACTAGCAGGGAGGATTTTGCTTCGTGCAGAGTATGAGTGAGTGGCCATGCGGAATGCTAGGGGGTCTTGCATCGGACGCCCTTTTGGCGATAACATTGCCGAGGGGGATCTGGTGCAGAATTTCAGGCATGCACCCTGGGTCTGCCATGTGGTCCTGTGGGGAGGGAGAGTGTGGTCCCATTTGTTGGCAGCTGCTCCAGTGCTTGGGTTTTTTTTTTTTTTTTTAAAAGGGGGACGTTTGGAATTTTCGGGCAGATGCAGTGGTCTTTCTGCTGCTCTGCCCATCGGAATGGTGCCATGTGGGCAGTAAAGAACAAGGAGGGCGAGAAGCGGCGACATCAACAGGCACAATTTTGCCACATGGTACGTCCTGCATTAAAGGCTTGATGTTTGATAATGCTGCTACTTTTGACATAGGGCTTGGGGCTGCCTGCACAGAGTGGCAGTTACTTCCATAAGAAACCAAATGGGCAAACTGGATAGACCAATGGATTTTTCTTTGCCACCTTTCCCATGCTGGGAAGAGACTTTCCTCCCTCTTCTTACCCTGCTGAGCGTACATGGACCCGCCTGTGGCCTTTTGGGAGGGGGAGCTGGTGTTTGTCAGTGAGGGATTATGAACCTCCTTTGTAAGCCATGGCATATTGAGGACACAGGACAATCTCAATCTCTCTCGGATTTACGCTGGTTCCATTTCTGTTGCTTGTATTGTGCCAAGGAGAGCCTCTGCCTGGGGTCTATCCATTTGGAATTTCAGTCGTTCATTCTATTCACTGGAAACTTTATCCTATCTTAGAGATAAAGGAGGGTGGCTCACCTCCATACTTCTGCACTAATTTAGCATTGCAAAGCTCACACCACTGCAACCTCCAGAGAGCATTGTTCAAGCAGTGGCACTGATGAGTTGCAGCTTGCGTTTTAGGCCACAAGGTATGGCAAAGAAGAAAATAGATTTATATTTCGCTAGGCCATGTAACACTCTCAGCGAAAGGTCCATCTTATTTAACAGTGCCAATGCTGTGGACCCACATTGCAGGATATCTGCGGACATCACACTTGCTCTTCTGAGTCAAAAAGGGTGGACAGAGGGAGAAAAAATTTCTGTATCTTGCTGACGCATTTGCCTGGTCCCCAATGCGATATACAATTTGAAGTTTATTTATTTATTATTTACTTTAAAGTTTTTATATACCGTCATTAAGTTATTCACCATCATAACGGTTTACAATAGGGCACCTATATCAAAGGAAAATATATCTCATAATTTACATGGGTGGTGCCATTAGAATTCGGTAACAAACAAGAGTTTATATCAAAAGACATTACTTGTGGATGAGTGTTAAGTAGAGATTCATTCTGAAGGTTGACTATAGTTAAAAATAGGTTGAACTAATTCCATTAGGAGCTGGAATATCAGCGTACAGTTAAGTGTTTTTGTGTTTTAACTCTGCTACTTGCTACCTTCTAGGAATGCACCCTAGTCCTTTGTTTGAGGATGTAGATGGCCAATTAACCTTTGCCTTTCTGGTATTTTCATGGTCTTGTAGACTGGTGTTATATCTCCCTGCAATGTTTCCGAGCTGGGCCCTGGTCTCTTTGGCCTTTGTTCGTAGGAGAGCCATTCCATGCACCTTTATCATTTTCATATACCTTCTCTATACTTTCTCCAGTGTAACTGTATGTCTTCTGAGATGCAGCCATCAAAATTGCACGTGGAGTTCAGAATGCATCTTGCATGGAGTGAGGCAGATGCAGTGTGGCATTCCCCGTTTTGTTCACCATTCCCTTCCCAGTGATTCTTAGCATCCTGTTTCCTTTTGACCACCGTGGTGCTGAGGGTCACTGGTTGTAGTGTATTGACCTCTATGACGCCTAGATCGTTTCCGGGGTGGTAACTCCTAGTTTTGAACCTGGTGTTGTGTGACTACAGTGTGGGTTGTTTTATTGGCATGCATCAGCTTCCACCTATACAAATTGAATTTTCATCTGCTGTTGATGCCAGTCTTCCATATTATTCCTGTTTGCTGTTCTAGGTGCATTGATCAGGCTACAGTTCATGCCCTGTGAGTCATCCTTTTCTCTTCCTTTAGCAGATCATTTATGACACCCAAGCACTCATCACTTTCAATGATTCACGCTTAGTGGGTGGCACATATGTTCTTCGGCTTTAGGGGTCTAAAATTAATTATTATATCTGGGGCATTGTTTCTTCAGGTGCCCATAAAATTCCTGTTTATGGTGCCAGGGTGGTAAACGTATGAGCATGCATTTGTTGGCAGTCTCTCCTGCTAGCCAATGTCCTTATCAATATTTCTTTGGAGTCCTTATGATATGTTTACAAATATAACATTGACTGCTTGGCAATGCTTACTTAAGCAGGCCCCCCCTTCCCCAGAATGACCTTGAATGGGCAGGCGATCTGCAAGAAAAGGTTCCCACAACGGACCCAGCATTGGGATAGCCGTGGCTTGGCTGCTTTTGAGAGAGCTCAATTGGGCCATATTGGTAGAGCTGCCCAGTTACCTTGCTGCATCCAGTTACTGTTTTTCTCTGTTTCAGCATTATTTTGTGGTGGTATTCCTATCACAGTGCCATGGGAGAGAGCACATTGTATGTTCTTTGCTTGGAGAAAGATCTTTACCCATCTAAGCTGTGGTCAGGGATATTCTCACATATTATCATTTTAGTCCACTTTCCTCTGAACTATCCCCCCTTTTGCTTTAATGTCCTCTGAAATACGTTTCATTGGGTTCAGACAATTTTGGGTTTGATCCCATGCTGTTGGGCTTCTTTTATTGTTTCTCTCATTTGGTGTTTCCTTGTTTCCTGTGGCAATCCCAATTATCTTCATAGGTCTACAAAATGCCACTCCACTGCAACTCTATTTCCAGGTTAAACCATCTGCATTTCTTTGAACAATTATTGCTTATCATCTTGGTTTCCAAAGTTAATGTACAATCAATATTGGACTTCTGAGTCGGATAGTTCAGGGGCTGCACCTTTCTTCTCTTCCATGAGTGGTACTACAGCTACTGACCTTGGGTGCCAGACATGGCAGTTCTTAGTGTTCATCTAGGAGTAATCCTGGATGGCGGAGCATTGGTGCTATCTTGCGGTTAATTACCTTGTTCTAGCAGGCAAGTGGAAGTGAGAATTGTGCATACCATTGTTCTAGTCCATAATATAGGTATGCAGTAGAGGTCACCAAAAAGCCACCATGTAATATGATGAGCGCATAATATCCCTGAGGTTAATGATAGGATGGCAAGTCCTCATGGCATTTCCAACGTTGTCTTTTATGACACCTATTATTTCCTTACCGTAAGGTCTGCAGACCCCCGATATGCATTTGAGCAGGTATATTCTTGCCAGTGTGGGCATTTCATACTATCTTAACCTCTTTATTTATGTTAGTTTACATTTCTTACAGCAAGGTCTCCAGACCAAGCACTAACTGAGCTCTAGGCAATTTAGCACTATCCATCTATCCTCTAGAAATGAGATTAGTGGACCCCCAGCAGTTGAAGTCATTCAGGATTACCATATTCCCATTTGATTATTATTGCATAAAGTGCATCACACTGCTCAACAGGCACATGGCAATATGCAGCACATTCCAAAATGCAGGCAATCATGTAGGGTGGTGACAATATTCTCCTGTGGATTTTAGAAGGATGGTGCTATATCTGGAACAGTATGCATTTCAGGTAAGATATTGCACAAAAGCATCAAGAGTTGCTAGAGCTCTATGCGGTATCAGTGGGTTGTAAGAAATGGCATGGGTGACAATTTGCAGTATCCTCCTGTGGATTCTGGAGGAATCGTGCTATCTCCGGAGCAGTATGCATTTTGGATAAGATATTGAACAAGAGCATTAAGAGTTGTTAAAGCACTAGGCAGCATCAGTAGTTGTAAGATATGGCCGCAGCTGGGTTGGCAGGGTGCCCACGGCAAGTGAGGTGTCACTACCATGGGCTAATGGTAGGAGTTGACCATGACCCGGAGTGCACGGCATGTGCATTTCTTGAAAGCTGGCGAGCTAGAGAATACCAAGTAGCATGGTATTCCTGATCCTATGTTGCATCGGTGGGTGACAGCGAGATGTGTTGACTGTCAAGTCTTCAGCTTTGCCAGACGGGATTGGCCTGCTTATCACCCAAAAATTGTGTTGGCATGCTTAATGAGTGACACTGGCTCTTTTACAGAACAGGATTTCAGTGCATTAGAACTTCGTCGGTAATCAGGATTGAATGCAGGATAACCTGAGGGGCAAGGCTTCGACAGCCCTGTGTCCCCCAAATGCGTTACAGAGCCCTTGTGAAATTAGAGCATGACTTTGACAACCCTGCATCCACAACAGTGCATCCACAACAGTAGCAGGATCCTATGGAGCATTTAGTGAATTGAAATTCAGCAGGTGAGGGCGTGGTCATCCCTGGGGATTGAGAATATTTTAGTAATCAATGTTTTGTAAATTGAATGAATGTTAGTAATTCTTTTGTAATGCTATGACCTATGCTGCGGCCATATCCATCCAATAAAAATCTTCTTTCAAATAATGGACTGACAGTGGTTTCTTGCAATTATGACAGCATGAGACAAGTGGGGGTTTGATTATAGATAGGTGAGATGAGTCGGTTGCATCTGAGACGGTTGAGTCACCTTACAGTGTTTTGAGTTCTTCCACAGTCTACTTACTGAAAAAACAACTAAGCATGAGGCTTTCCTGCATGAAAAGCTGACCTTCTATGCAAATTAGTCTGTCACAGGGGACCCATTGACAAGCAGAACCTTCTACTGTCAGGTGCTTGTTTCAGATCCTTGACCTCCCATAGACTTGTGTTGGCTCAAATTGCTTCCTATGTAACACCATCTAACATTAGTTTTTAAAACTTTAATAAAATTTCATTTTGAAATAAAATTTATATAAGGGGATTTCCTAATGCTTCCTCACATCTAGCCTGGCATTGATTTCAATACTTCTGTTCTAGCTTTTTTAGAATGATTTATTACTGGAGATCTGTGGTGGTGGTGGTGTCACTTCCTTTCTCCCTTCCCTGCAAGACCCAGCTGATTCAAAAGAGACAACAGCCCAGATGCAGCTTCAAAACTTTCCCAGTGCTCTCTAGTATTTTTTTTATTGTGAGCCCTGCTTCCTTTTTAATAGCAGGAGGTATCTTCCTCTCTCTCTTGGCTTCTAACAAGGTCTGTAGCCTGATTATGCTCTCTTTCAGAACCACAGGAGGTAATCAGGCATGGGTGAGATAAGAATAACTCTCAACAGGAACAGAAAGAATTACTATTATTGTAGCGAAGCTAATTCTGTAGAGATTATTACTTTGAGACTTATATTTAGAATTATATGAAATCGGGAACAAGTGCAAAACCTCTCTAGTATGAGAGAAATATCCTGGACTTCTCAATCATTCACCCAAAAAGACCCTAATAGGTGTCAAAAAAGTTCAATTTTTGTTTTTTTCAACATGCATATAAAAACTTGTTTAAACACAGTATCGCAAAACATTAGGGATGTGCAGAAGGACCGCATATGTTGCATTCAGTATTCGTATTCATTGGGGGGCAGATACGTTGCATTTGGCAAGGGGAGCCCCCGATACGTTCATGTGTTCATTCTTATTTGTTTCCCGGCTAAAATTTAATTAACTACAACCCCCCACCCTCCTGATCCCCCCAAGACTTACCAAAACTACCTGATGGTCCAGCAGGGGGTCCGGGAGCCATCTACTGCACTCACGCCCTCGGCTGCCGGTATTCAAATTGGCGCCGATAGCCTTTGACCTTACTATGTCACAGGGGCTACTGGTGCCATTGGTTGGCCCCTGTCACATGGTAGGAGCAATGGACAGCTGGCGCCATCTTGTGTTCCTACCATGTGACAGGGGCCGACCAATAACACCGGTGGCTCCTGTGGCATAGTGAGGGCAAAGGCTATCGGTGCCATTTTGATTACTGGCAGCCAATGGCCCCAGTGCAGGAGATCACTCCCGGACCCCCGCTGGACCACCAGGGACTTTTGGCAAGTTTTGTGGGGGTCAGGAGGGTCCCCCAAGTTTTGTGGGGGTCAGGAGGCACCTCGCTATGTCATAGGGGCTACCAGTGCCATTGGTCGGCCCCTGTCACATGGTAGGAGCACAAGATGGCGTCGGCCGTCCATTGCTCCTACCATGTGACAGGGGCCGACCAATGGCACCGGTAGCCCCTGTGACATAGTAAGGTCAAAGGCTATCGGCGCCATTTTGAATACCGGCAGCCGAAGGCGTGAATGCAATAGATGGCTCCCGGACCCCCTGCTGGACCACCAGTGAGTTTTGGTAATTCTTGGGGGGGTCAGGAGGGTGGGGGGTTTGTTTAAATTCACTCCTTTAGACGGCAGAATAATTCGGTGAAGATTCGTTGTATTTATGAGGAATCGTGATATGTTTCGCTTTTCCACGAATACAACGAATATGGCCCTATACGTTGCGGATTACCAATATGTTGCAGATGAATGCACACCCCTACAAAACATCACCATACCTATGAATCATATATATATACTAAGTCAAAGAGATTCAAACCCCCAACCCCGATGTCAGCTGGCATTTCATATGAAACTGCATTGGGGGACTTATCTGAGGTGATAAGTCATGTCATGTGAAGGAGGATCGCTCTCTGATGGATCATCCAATCT
The DNA here is from genome assembly GCF_901001135.1 of Rhinatrema bivittatum. Taxonomy (NCBI): domain Eukaryota; kingdom Metazoa; phylum Chordata; class Amphibia; order Gymnophiona; family Rhinatrematidae; genus Rhinatrema; species Rhinatrema bivittatum. The sequence goes on from NC_042619.1 coordinate 290,042,761, forward strand.
CTTAGCTTATCCAAAGAAGTTCTTCTGAACCAGTTGGCACTGATGATAATAAAGGTAATCTTTCTGGAAATGACATGTACTGGTATTCAGCTGTCAACAAACAAAACTTTATTAGAATAAATGAAGTAACCCCAGAAATTAGAAAAACAAAAAAAAAACCAGGAACATATCTCTGTCGGTGAAGAAACTCAAACCCATTTCTCTCTGCCCTTCGGGTTAACTGCTAACCTGGGTAGCCGCTCCTCGGGGGCCCTCAGCTTATTTCAGGTGCCTTACAGGGAACAGGTACTCGCTCCTCGATGCTTTCCCTGCCTTGGTGCCTGTACCTTCTTCAACATACCTGGTGGAATCGAATACCAACAGCAAACACCTAGGGGCAGATTTTTAATATTACGCGCGTGGGGTACATTTGTGCGCGCTACCCGGTGCACACAAATGTACACCCGATTTTATAACATGCGCGCGCTGCCAATTTGTGTGAGTCCCAATGTTGATAGGGGACCTAAACATATACGTAGCGATAATGGTGAATATATGGATCCATCGGCGTCTTTGTTTAGTACAGCACAAGATCCAGTACCACCAAAACCAGTCTACCAGGTTTTTCAGCTTGGAAAACTCTGGAAAGATGTAATCAAAACCAATTTACCAGACAAGAAATGGGAGACACCTCCAGAAAGAGGGAGGGGGAGAGGAAGGGGGAGGGGCAGGGGCAGGATGTTTTACAATCAGAACCAAAAACCTCAGTACTAAAAGGTAGTAATTCTATAGTCAATATCTCCAAAAGAACTCTCAATTCAGAAGAAATGGCAGTTTGAAATAAAGGTTTATCATTTGTCCCTACTGGGAATTATAATGCTTTTAGAACAAGAATAGACCTTTTCAAATTCACAAGGAAATTAAAAATTATGGAGATGTTCTCTACAAAACCTATCATGTTAGACAATTCCATAGTGAGGCCCAACAGCAAATGGATGCCTAGCGGACCCGTTAATCCAATCATACACACATTTGAAACTTTGGTACTTAAAGAGATCTCAGAGAAAGAAAAGAATTTTAAATACAAACATAATATCACTAAGAGTGAGAGGCAAGCTTTAACATCTCTAAGTCAAGACACTTCCATAGTCATCAAGCCCGCCGACAAAGGTGGTGCTGTTGTCGTCATGGACAGGGAAAAATATGTATCCGAAATAGATAAGCAACTTTCTGATACAAACTTCTACAAAAGATTGACCGTTGATCCAACCAGCACTATCAAGAAAGATTTAGAGAATATTATATCTATAGCTGAAAAGTCTAATTACTTAACCAAAAAAGAAGCTTCCTTCCTTAGTCACACATCCGATTACACCATATATATCCTACCGAAGATTCACAAATCCATCTCAGATCCACCTGGCAGAGCGATTATCTCCGCTAATGGCTCACTATTGGAACCCATTTAAATTTTTGTAGACAATTTTTTACGCCCAAATGTACCGAAAATACCGTCATACGTGAGGGACTCTACCCACATGATTAATGTTCTTATGGACTTATCTGTGGATTGTACAAATATCATTATGGCAACCTTAGATGTAGATTCACTCTACACAAATATTCCCCAAGATAGTGCCATAGACGTAATTGAAGAAACTGTTTTTGGTAGAGAGACTCACACTAGGATACCAACTCAATTGATTCTTGAATTAGCAACTATGGCTCTGACCAAAAATTTCTTCACATTTGATCGACAGATCTACTTACAAATCAAGGGAGTGGCTATGGGGTCTGCTATGGCCCCTTCCATAGCCAACCTATACGTAGCGAAATTTGAAGAGAAACATCTCAATAATAGCAAATATAATGTCAATATCAAACTTTGGAAACGCTACATAGATGATGTTTTTCTGCTATGGGAAGGTAGTGAGAAGGCTCTACTGGAATTTAAAAATTGGCTCAATGGTTTGGATAAAAACCTTAAGTTCAAAATGGAGTTTGACAGAAATCAGATTGCGTTTTTAGACATATTAATTAAGAACACCCCCACAGGTTTCCAGACAGATCTATATCGAAAACCAACTGATATGAACAAACTTTTGGCATATGACAATTGCCATAATAAATCATTGATAAGAAACCTGCCATATAGCCAATTTCTACGTTTGAAAAGAATATGTACTGACAATGATAGTTTTGAATTAAGATCATTTGAGATGAAAAAGAGATTCAGAGAAAAGGGTTATCCACAAGCATGCATTAACAGTTGTTTCAAAAAGGCCGAAAGATAAGAACGCTATGCTTTGTTAAAACCGGTTAAGAAATTGACTAAAAATGAAAAGGTAATTTGCCCTCTGATGTCACAGGCCTTTCTCACGATATCATGAAGACAATCAGGAAACATTGGCATATAGTGCAGTCTCTTCCTTTCTTTAAAGATAAAGATATAATGGTTGCAAACAAATGCGACAAAAATTTGAAAGAATATGTGTCACCATCAGCTTTACCACCGATTAAATATCTTAAGAACAATAGATTTGGACACGGCCCTTGTGGGAATTGTAGTGTTTGTTCGGTGAATCTTAAAACACAAACCTTATCTATTCCAACTACGGGAAAAATTTTTGAACTCAGAAGTTTAACCAACTGTAAAAGTACAGGCGTTATTTATATTGCCATCTGTCCTTGTAATAAAATCTACATAGGCAAGACTATTAGACAATTGAATAGAAGGTTAATTGAGCACAAAAGTGCAATTAATAGAAAATGTGAAGGAAAACCTTTGGTCACACATTCTATACAGATGGGTCACACTTTCGAAGATTACAGGTTTTGCGTTATCAAACAGCCAGTTAAGAATTGGAGGGGAGGAGATTTTGATAATCATTTATTTAGGCTTAAACAACAGTTCATATTTGAATTTATGTCTGTTTCCCCGATGGGTCTTAATGAAGAAACTGACCTTAGTTTATATCTTTAGACTACCTCTGAGGTTCAAACTTGTATTCTTTCATTATACATTTTTTATTTATTAGTTTATTTTTTATTCATTATTCATTTTTTATTTATTATTTTTTATTTTTATTTTTTATTTTTTTATTTTTTACTTTTTCTATTTTTCTTTAAATGTATTTACTTCATTATCTTTTTTCACCTCTTTATATATTTTTATTTTTTGATTTTGATTGTTTTTTATTTGTTTATATGTGTGATATATACAAAGTGAATACACTATTCATGTGTGACCTTTGATGTTGGAATAGCTCCTCTAATGCTTTTTACATAGGACCTTTAATACTAGTTTGACACTCAATATTTCAGGACGACATAAAAAATAGAAATTAATATTTATTATGGTCTTCCTTTTTATATTGTAACATTAAGGTATATTGATATTAATAGGTTGAAAGAGTCTATAGTTTGATATAGATGTGGAAATTCATTGAATATAGGGCCTCATTTTCAAAAGAGTTACCGCGCGCGATACGGCTGTACTGCCTGCGGTAAATTCGCGAACCGCGATAACAAGCATATATCGCGGTTCGCGAATGCAAATATGGAATAATGTATTCAGGGGGCGGAGTTGGGGCGGGGCAAATGTAAAGTAGGGAGGAGGTATCGCGTGGCGCGAAACCCGCGGCGGTGTTAGCGCGGACGTATCGCGTGGCGCGAATCCTGCGGCAGTGTTAGCGCGGCTCCTAACGCGGCCAATAACTACAACCCTTTCAAATGCGATACAGTCTATCGCGGCGCACAGCGCGCAGCGCGTTAATAGCGCGTTGAACGAAAATTTGCCAAACCAATCCCCATAGACCTACAAATGTAGAGCTGGCCAATAAAAAGGCCTGTTCTTAGTAGGTGAATCTGCTCCACACATTCACAGTGTATGGGGCAGGTGCACGCCATGGCTGACCAGGCCCAACGCAGACGCAGACGCCAGGATGTTGGTCGACGTCGCCATCGTTACAGGCATCGGATCTATCTGCCACGAACCTCATTGCTGGGAATGCCAGAGGATGTAGTCATCAGCAGATATCGCCTCAGCACTCGTGCCATCATGGAACTATATGGAGACATACGAGGTGCCCTTGAGGCCCGAACCCGAAGGAGCCGTGCCATCCCCGGCCTGACCAAACTCTTGGCCGCCCTGCATTTCACAGCAAGTGGCTCCTTCCAATCCACGGTAGCTGTTGTGGGTGGCATGTCACAGAGCACCTTTTCCCGGTGTCTGCACCAGGTCATTGCAGCTGTTATGGACCGCATGCCTCGCTACATAGCATTCCCACGCAACAGACAGGACCTGATGGACCTCAAGCGTGGTTTCTATGCCGTTGCCCGCTTTCCGAATGTCATTGGAGCTATTGACTGCACCCATGTGGCCATCGTTCCACCCCGTGAGACGGAGGCAGCCTACCGCAACAGGAAGCAGTTCCACTCCCTCAACGTGCAAGTGGTGTGTGATGCTGGAATGCGTATCCTCTCGGTGATGTCCAGATTCCCGGGGTCAGCGCACGATGCCTTCGTACTCAGGCAATCAGCTCTGTTTCGCAAATTCGAAGATGGCCTGTATGGCGATGGTTGGCTTGTAGGTAAGATCCACATTAACATGCATATAACATTTTTGCAAGGGTCATCTCTGTAATGGCACACAAAGGTGATGTAGACGCCTGTTGTGATGGAGTCACAGGTCCCCATCACAACAGACCTGAGTGGGACATTGTGTTACTGAAAGTGGTGTAATGGCTCAGGCACCCAACCATGTACCATTGGCTGCCAAGCACAAACTATGCAGTATGCCTTGTATGTGGCATGGCTTGCTCACCTCACCGCACAGGTGGACAGCCTACACATATTGGGTGTAGGCATGGATACTGGCAGTGTGCAAGATGAATTGGGACTTGTCATGTAAGAGCAGCTCACATCCACAGGTGTTAGTGAGCCCCTGACGTTCCTGAGACCTTGCATGAACATCTCTACTCAGTTGTGCACATTGAGGGGCAGCCAGTTGACACCATGTATGTTGTTGGGTAGGCATACCGACAGAGAAGGTGTACCTGAGCACATATGTCAGTACACAATGCCTGGTGTGCATACTGCATATGATTTAGACACAGGGATGTCAGGACAGTGGTGTAATGCACCAACTGCATACACAGAGCTGACATACATCTCACTGTTTAGGGGCCCTTCACGTGCTATAACGCCTAATAGCCACACACCAGCTGTGTGCCAAAGCAATCCTGACACCACACACATAAGGTGTAGGGAAACAGGAATGGGCTGCCTCGTGCCATCCGTTTCAACTGCATGTATTGAGCACATACACCCATGGGACAGAAACATAAGTATGTGTAATCTGTTCCCTATGTCATTGCTACAGGAGACGCAGCCTATGGATGCAGGCCCTGGCTGATGACCCCGATCCCCCAGCCTGCCACAGCACAACAGCTGGCCTTTAATCGGTCCTTAACTGCTACCCGCATGGTCATCGAACGTACCATCGGCCTCTTGAAGAGCCGCTTCCGATGTTTGGACAAGAGTGGGGGAGCGCTACTGTATGCCCCCCCCAAGGTTGCTGAAATAATCCTGCTTTGCTGTGTGTTCCATAATGTGGCTCTTCGCCATGGAATACCTGTGGCTATAGCTCCAGACCTCAGACCTGATCCCCCATGTGCGCGTGCACGACGGCATGACACCACACTCAGGGGTAGCCAGGTTCGCCAACACCTTATACAGACACACTTTTAAGGTTGGCCTGGGGCAGACCCCTGCCCCAGACGGCCTGTTTGCCCACCGATGGGTTAGGACATAGGTTAGTGTGCAGAGCTCCTGTCAGTCTGCTACGTGCTTCACCTGCTATGTGTGTCCACCCAATAACTGTGTGGGGTGCTGGCCTGCCACAGAGGATGTAGGCCATAATAGGGTGGGGAAGCGCTGCCTCAAGCCTCTGCTGAGGTGCTGTATGTGTGATACCTATTCTGTGCCATTGGGCTAAGCACTTGCTACATACTCTGGGTTGCTGTGCAGTGCACTTCTGCCATCCAAGGTGTACCACACACCTGTGTTATTCCAGATATGGCACACATTATCTGATGGAGTTACTCAGCAACACAGTGCACCTCAGCAGCAAGGACGAGCTACCTGGCCATGCATGCTCCTGGAAGCAGCACACACACATGCCGTCAGACCCCTCATGATATAGATGGCCCCTGTTGGGACACACTGCCACCATTTAATGCAGGCCGGACATACTCCTGTCATGACATCTCACCTGAAGAAAGTGTCAGCAGTGCTGGCTGCACGGAGCTGTGGGCTGGGGCTACCCAGCCACCTTACGCATGTTTGGCTACAAAGGTGATGGCCTGACTGTTGGCATGTGATGGGGAGGACAGCGTGTCAGGCAGGGCGAGAAACTAATGGCTGACCCTATCATCTATGCAGACGCCAGACATGGCTGTTCATGCAGGCTTGTCCATAACTCCACTATTATTTAACTCCTAACAGTCAACACACCTCACCATAGATAGGACTATTAGCTACCTCTGACAATGTGATTATATATACGTATCTTGTTTTCCTTTTCATATGTTGCCTTCTTACTCCATATTCTATATTCCGCTGTTACATGTAACAGCTTTTTCTGCACTATTGTTCAAGTGTAAGCTTATTTGCACTCCTGTGTCATGTGAACCAGCATGATGGGACTATTGTCAGGAATGTTGGGATATAACAAACTGAAATAAATAATTACAATAAATAAAGGATTCCTCATACAGGAAGCATGTGTGGCTCTTAAAGTATGTAGGATACAGTGGCCTGTCGCCCTCATACTGTACGGTATAATGGTACACAGGGCAGGAAGGTGACCGATTGGGCTGAGGATTGGTCTGCGCTCTGACCATAACCATGCCTCCCCCCCAGTCTGGCCACAAGATATGCAAACCCATCCCACCCAGCTTGTGTGACTGGGACAGGTTGCTGTGTTGCCACTATCTGACAATGATGGTGTTGCCCACTGCAGCACCCCATACCAGGATGGCATCTCGGGGTACAGGTGGTACCTAGGCTCTGCATTACACACCCCCCCCCCCCCCCTCACCACCATCCACTCTTGCTTTGGCCCTCAAGCATGATCCCATGCAGATGTACACCTGGAGCCTACAGGTACTGGACCTTATGAGGGTGCACCCGTCTGGCAGCACGCGACCTGGCTGCACCCAGCGATGTCTTCCACAAGGGGATATAAGGAGGGCCAACGGTGCCATCAGCCCCTGCCATGGCTGCTCACAGTGTTCAAATACCTCACACTTGGCCAAGCACATGTGCATCCTTAACAATTGTGCTACCTGCTGCACCACAGTTGTATGGTCCTGGTTTCCACTAGCTGGGTATGCAGACGTTAAACAGGCTGCACGGTATATGCTGTATGTTCTGACATGGCTACCTGTTCTTAATGAGGGGGGAATGTGTCAGTGAAGCAAGATGTGCCTAAGGGCGCTGACAAATACCATCACAGTGTTCATTGTTGCACTTGGCCTCTGCCTCAGTGCATACACAGGCCACACAGTGCCATGGACATGGAGGCAACACTGTACACCATGTATGGCAAGCGTTCGACAGGTGACAGCTTCCTGATGTCCACGTACAGTGGACAACCATCAGTCATGGTTTGTGTCCTCCATGGCTGCACCAACAGAGTCCTTAGTAATGCCATGAGTACAGAAGTGTGTGACACCCAGTGATACAGATCTTCATTATAATCTACTGAATTAGAACAGGCCAACAATCATTCACATGCTGCAGAACCCCAGTGTACCTCCCTCCCTACAGGTGTGCTGGTCAGTCAGACGGTGACAGCTAACCAATGTGGCACACACATCATTATCAGCAGAACATTACTGTTTCCACATGCTGAATGACCTGTGGCACTGCCTGACAGGCCATATGTGTAGGAGACCCCTTTACCTTGCTTCCCAAGTATGTAGTGCCACAGGAGCTGGTGCACAGTGGTGGTACAGTACTGCTAACTGCGCTGTGTGCAGGCATATAGGGAAAAAGGGCCACACATGGACCTACATGTCCCTCCGCGTGACATAGCTGCACCCATATTGGTACGTTGGGAGGGTAGGCGTCCCATCCACATTATGTCCCTCAAAAAAGGCTTGCAGGTACAGGAGCTACACGACAGGGTTTGTGGCACAATGGGTGTGAGGTGGCTACATAACATGATGGTGACACAGGTCACACAGTCTGTGTTAAATGTCTGCTGAAAATGATGTGTGAGCAACATTGTTCACCTGTAACTGTCGCAACTGCACACCTGTAGGAAGGAAAGTCCACTGGGGTTCTGCAGCATGTGAATGATTGTTGCACTTTTGAGGGACAGTTATGTCTAACAAATATCTGTAACAACTGACCGATACCTGTGACTGCCCTGTACTGGTTAGCCAATCAACATGCCCTATCACCAAGGACAGTCCACCTTGGTGAGTGGCTGGCATATGTGTGTGTAGTGACCTTACATATGTGAAGACACTGTAGGACTGTGGACCACACAGTGTGGGCCATCAGATGGTGGGCCATGTCCACCATTGGAACAGGTAATGGAGGAGCCATGCACACCCCACAGCTAGGAGATGGCACCAGAGAGATGTGTGCCACTATGGATGGGGACCCCTTGTTGTGATATCTGCACCTTTCAGACCCACAAAATCCTACATGGGTGAGTAACAGTGACTGCACAACAGCAGTCACCACATCAGTGTGCACATGGACACCCGCTAAACACACTTAAGGGCTGTTAACCATGTGTTACACTGTGTGCACCCTGTACACAGGTATGACATGTTGCCATTAATATTGTCCCCTCTCTGTACAACTAACAGCCCACTTAGCTGGCTGCTGACAGTCTGTGCAACTGCTGTAATACACAGCATGCAGATAGCCACATTACCTTTCCCCTCCCACACTTGTCAGGGGCCCACAACCTTAATGCTATAAGCGTGCCCATAGGATGGCGTTCCTGGCACACAACCATGCTGCCATGGTGGGGATGCACAACGATATATGGGATTGCACACGGTACATGCTTCGCATGTACAGCTGGAAAGGCCTACACAGTATTGTATGCCAATGGTGCCTGGAAATTAAGAGTGTGCATGCCCTACCACTATCATGGATGTCGTGCATGCCAACCTCTCGGTCAGTCACCCAGCAGTGCTGGATGCTATCAACCAGTTACCTGCATAGGTGAGAGACCATCTAGGAAGCAAAGTTGGCTAGTACCTTAGCATCAGTTCGCCTTACTTACATGGTGTGGGTCATGCACAGATAGGTACCATACTGAACCCTGGTCATATATCCATGTCTGGCCTCCTCACCAACATCAGTGCATGACATGAGCAGTGCTATTGCAAGACATAGCTGCCCACCTCTTCCCCTTTCCTCACAGATCAGGAGTGCTGGCATACATCAGCAGACTCCATTACTGTGCATTCCCTGTACTGAGGAACAATACCTCTTCTACTGTCAGGGACATGTCTGGTACTGCCCTATGTTTGACTCTGTAAGGTATGTGGCAGACAGGTGCACATGTAGCAATAGTGACCCTCAGCCAGGGGACAGTTTGGACACTCTGTATTGCTGCAATGTGGGATACAGCATGCAAGGTGTGGCGGGGGGACACCAACAGCACATTAGGAACATAACAACGACACAATAGGTGGCAGGTTAAACAGGATATTTATTCCTGACAACATTCAGCAGGGTATAGTCAAGTATTATGTGAGCAATAACAGCATACAATTGATGTTCCTAGGTATTCATTATCTGCAAGTACTAGATAGCTAATGGATCCAAAGGGATCCAAATCCGGACTACATCACTCCACCATCAGCAGTATTCACACATATGCAGGTAGTGGGTGTTATCAGTACTGGCAAAGCATGATTACCTAGGAACAGGAAGTGGCACACACATTTCCTCCTTCTGTATCTCACACATACTCGCTTCCTCTTTATCTCTCATACACGATTCCTCTCACCCCCCCCCCCCACACACACACATACTTCCTCTCTCTCGTCCCTACCCCCACCCCCGCATACAGGCACCCTCTCACACATATGCACCCACAAGCATACACACAACCTAATACATACCCACACACCCTCATATACACCCACATACCCTCATACACACACACCCACACACCCTCATACATACACACACACACACACACACACACTCATACTCACAAACCATCATACGCCCACACACCCTCATACACACACATCCACACCCCTTCATACACACACACATACACGCACACACATACATTCATCCTCATACACTGGCACATACTCTCACAGGGCCAGTCTCTCCCTTTTTGGCCAGTGGCAGCACGCTGGGCCTATTCTTCTGCTGAGTGCCAGCAGCAGTGCTGGACCTGTTTTTTTGCTGCCGGCTCCCGGAGCGCCACCGCACCAGCTCCAGGAAATGCTAGCAGCACCGCTGGCCTCTGCCATTGCAGCTCCTTTCTTTTGCTAGTGGAGTTTTCCCCACCACGTCACTGTTCTGCGCAGCCATAGGACCTTCTTGCTGGCAGCAATGGCACCCCCCCTGTTGCCACCTGGGGTAGACTGACCCCCTTGCCCTCCCCTTAGCACGCCTCTGATTCTTGCATATGTATATGATCTGGAAGCTCAACCTCTGGTTTCTCATGAACAATCTGGCCACTCTGATGCATGCTACAGTCATATCATATCTGGACTGCTGCAATGCCTTGTATGTAGGCCTCCCTGGAAAGCACATCTGGTTTCTGTAGTCAATTCAAAATGTGGTAGCATGACTATTAGCAAGTTGTGATATTCGTGAACATATATCGCAGCCACTAAAGGCATTGCTTTGGCTGCCAGTGTCGAGCTGGATGCAATTTAACATACTTTGCCTTACCTTTAAGACCTTGGCTTATTTAAACGAGTTGTTACATATAAACCTGAAGGCACCTTATGGTCTCAAGAAGATATATTATTGGTGATTCTTCACAGAAAGATGTAAGGCATGAGAGTACATAACGGAGAGCCTTCTCCTGCATAGTACCATACTGTTTGAGGTGAGATCTATGTGGGATTTTCTGTCTTTTGTAGACAGGCTATTTCAAGCTGCCTTCAATCCCTAAAAGCGATGGTAGTTACTTTTGACCCCCAGCAAGCTTCCTGCTATAAGCTTTAGAGAACACAGAACATTGGACCAGGGGAGTTGAGGATGGCCTCTATAAATATGGGAAATTACAGGCTTCCCTGTACATATTGGAGCACAGGTTCCCAACCCTGTCATGTTTTCAGGATATCCACAATGAATATGCATGAGATAAGATTTGCATGCTATGGAGGCAGTGCATGCCACTCAATCTCATACATATTCATTGTGGATATCCTGAAAACCCGACTGGCTGGGGGGTCCCCAGGACAGGTTTAGGAGCCTCTGTATTAGAAGATCTAGAAGATGGACTAGTGGAGTGGCAGAAGGTTTGCATTGATATGGAGAACCTGCTTTAGACTGAGGCTAGACGGCACATTTGGCACATTTTTTAGATAACTCAATATTGTATATTGTTTATTATAAACATCTTATATATGGCTAATACAGATAATTTATCTACTCAAAGTGGTGTACATACAAACCTAATACTAGGATAGTTAGAATGTGCTAGTATATGTTAATCAGTAACATGCGGGTAAGATGTAATGGGGTTTATTGATCCTTAAAATGTAATTAGATGGGGAACATATATTATGTGCTGTACCATGCCCTGAATGTCCATGGTGATAAGGCGTGTCCTAAATGTTTTAAATAAGTCAATTAACAAATAGTGCATAGCTCCTATTTCATTGTTTTGGTATGTTTGGGGTTGTGTGTTTTTGAAAGGCCTTGAACGCTGCATGTCGGTTTCCTAAATCAAGGCACTAACTTTCATCATGGCTCAGCACTCTTAAATGAAGGGTTCTTTTTAATTTGTATTTCCTTCCCCCCCATACAGTGTCATATTCTAATCTATAGTAAAGCTAAATAATGTTTATCTATGCTTATCTATTCTAAATTATTGTAAAGCCTGTTGCTACGTTACGTTACAATGTGAACCGGGGTGATGTTTTTAACGTGCCCTGGTATATAAAAAATTCTTAAATAAATAAATAAATAAAATTGAAAATTGATCCTGAGAAGCATTATCACTGACATCCAAGACTGTAGCTGTTGCACTTTTCATACAAATGAAAAAAAAAGCAAATAAAAAAATGTTATAATTCTGCAGGCTAGCAAGATGAATTTCTCTCTTTCCTTGCTGTGGTGTGACAATCTCATAAATTAAAGTGAGGTTGCCAGGCTGCAGGCTTCATTGGGAAGCCTGTGCTATTCATTCATTTCTGCTAACAAACCTTTTGACTTCCAAGCCTGTATCTCTTAGAAACAGAAAGAGGGAACCTGACGTTCTTTCAAAACGAGCTGTTACTTTCTGAGAATTTACTGCATGATTGGCAGTAGGAAATCAAAAGTAACAAAGAACTCCGGACCTTCGTTTTCAATTTTTATTTTAGTTTTCTGGGAATTTCAATGTTTTAACAACACCAAAAAAAGTATCAGTGGAATATTGCCCTGTCCACTGATTTTTTTTCTGTGTGTTATAACAATGTAATTTTACTGATTTTTTTTTTTTTGTAACATTGAAATTCCCAGCTAAAATAAAATGAAAACTGAGAAAGAAGGCCCATGTAGTCTGCCCAGCAAACTGCTCTTGGTAGTAACTGCCAAGATTACTCCCATGCATTTGAATAAGAGTAGTAACTACCAAGATTACTCCCATGCATTTGAATAAGAGTAGTAACTGCCAAGATTACTCCCATGCATTTGAATAAGAGTAGTAACTGCCAAGATTACTCCCATGCATTTGAATAAGAGTAGTAACTGCCAAGATTACTCCCATGCATTTGAATAAGAGTAGTAACTGCCAAGATTACTCCCATGCATTTGAATAAGAATAGTAACTGCCAAGATTACTCCCATGCATTTGAATAAGAGAAGTAACTGCCAAGATTACTCCCATGCATTTGAATAAGAGTAGTAACTGCCAAGATTACTCCCATGCATTTGAATAAGAGTAGTAACTGCCAAGTTTACTCCCATGCATTTGAATAAGAATAGTAACTGCCAAGATTACTCCCATGCATTTGAATAACAGTAGTAACTGCCAAGTTTACTCCCATGCATTTGAATAAGAGTAGTAACTGCCAAGATTACTCCCATGCATTTGAATAAGAGAAGTAACTGCCAGGTTTACTCCCATGCATTTGAATAAGAGTAGTAACTGCCAGGTTTACTCCCATGCATTTGAATAAGAGTAGTAACTGCCAAGTTTACTCCCATGCATTTGAATAAGAATAGTAACTGCCAAGATTACTCCCATGCATTTGAATAAGAGTAGTAACTGCCAAGATTACTCCCATGCATTTGAATAAGGCAGGGCCAGGCGGGAAAACACAGGAACAGGCGGGAAAACACAGGAACAGCCCCTGATGACATCAGACGCTGCCAGGCCATTTAAACCCGGCAGCTGCAGAGTACAGTGCCTTGCAACGAGGTTCCTCAGTTTGTCTGAGTCTCTAGTTGCTGCTGTAGTCCCTGGATTGCTTCTTCTGGATTCCGACCTGGCTTGTATCCTGACTTGTCTTCAGCTTCCGCCCTTTGGTTTTGGTATTGACAATACCCTCGCCTGCGGTTCAACTTACGGCACAACAGTTGCGCACCCTCTTGACTTCTACCCAGGAAAAACTCCGGACAGCGTCTGCCAAGGTGAAGAAGTATGCTGACAGACTATGGCGCCTAGCCCCGGTTCTCCTTCCAGGGAATAAGGTCTGGTTGAGCACTAGAAATATTTGGTTACGGGTCCTTTCTATGCGCCTGGCCCCCAGGTATATTGGTCCATTCACAGTGGCAGAGCGAGTTGGGGCTGTATCCTACTGCCTATGACTACCGTCTACGCTGCGGATTCACATTGTGTTCCACGTGTCCCTGCTTAAGCCTGTGGTGCTCTCCACCTTTCATGGCAAGCCTCCGGAACCCACCACCATTGCGGCCGAGACTGATGGCAGCTATACGGTGAAGGATGTCCTGGACGTTCGATTCCGCCGCCGCTGGTAGGAATACCTCTCATGGGAGGGGTACGGCCCAGAGGAGAATTCCTGGGAGCCTTCCTCCAGTATCCTGGATAAAATCCTCCTTTATCAGTTCCATGTGGAGCACCCAAATAAACCCAGGCCTCCAGGGAGAGGACGTAAGGGGGGGGGGGGGCTACTGTTATGGTCCCAGGTCGTGCCCTGGGACCTGCACTCACCACGCGGCCGGCCCGGCCGCAGGAACGCCTTCCTCCCGGCCTCCAAGGCCGAAGACGCAGCCCTCCGCGGCGTTCTCCCTGCAAGGGAGACGCCGACGCTGATCCCCGGCGCACGTGCTAGGGCTCCCTCTTAAAAGGGCCAGCGCGGGAAAACACAGGAACAGCCCCTGATGACATCAGACACTGCCAGGGCATTTAAACCCGGCAGCTGCAGTACCACCTCGCCTTGCAACGAGGTTCCTCAGTTCGTCTGAGTCTCTAGTTGCTGCTGTAGTCCCTGGATTGCTTCTTCTGGATTCCGACCCAGCTTGTATCTTGACTTGTCTTCAGCTTCCGCCCTTTGGTTTTGGTATTGATGTCTGACTTCTGGCTTCCGACTCGGCTCTGTCCCTCGACTTCATCTCCAGCTTCCGTTCCTGGCTTGGTATTGTCTTCTAACCTCTGGCTTCTGACCCGGCTCCGTCCCACGACTCTGTCTTCTGCTTTCATCCCTGGCTTTAGTTTGGATCTCTATCTCTGGCTTCTGACCCGGCTTCGCTCTTGGACTCCGACTTCAGCTTCTTCATCACCTCAGGTATCCAGTACTTGCTGGCCCAGAGGATTCTCCTAAGTCCCAGCCGCTCGGGCTCTCACGGGCTCCTTCCGGGGGAGTCATGGGCTTCTGAGGGTGAAGACTCTTCAGCTACCTGGGCCCAGCCATCCTTCGTCCATCTCTTCGGCCGCAGCCCGGATCATTGGTCGCATAGGGTCCCACCTAAGTCCAAGAGGTCTGGGTCCCTAGGGGCTCCTCCTGGGGGGACCTCGGACTTCCAGCGGTGAAGCCCCATCCGAGTCTCTTCCGCACCGCCTCCCTGCTGTGACGCTCGCTGTGGTCCTCCACAGCTTACCATCCACTGTCTCAGCCGGCCCAAGGGTCCACGATCGTAACATAAAGTCCCTGTCCGAAGAGACACATCTACAGAGGTCAGGGATGTAAATGGACACTTTATTTTTTGCACCTGCTGATTCTTTTGCAATCAATAATAATAGATTTTAATTTGAAAATCCACGCAGTGAGTCCATGCAGTGAGTGTACCTGTCCGAAAGAGCTATGGTACACACACACACACAAGGGAGATCACATATCACTGCCTGGGCCAAGAAGGGTTTCCTTCATCCCCACAGAAAGGACCAACCCCCTTGGGAAAAGAATGTGAGGAAAGAGACTGAGGAGGTAGCCCTATTAAAAAAATTATTTTGTGTGCCCTTGGAAAGAGTGACAATCCAGAAAAAAGGGTTACACAGGCATGATGAATTAGTGGTAAAGCAGTATTTTTGGTGTAAATTGACGGCCCTATGTTTTCTATGGTAAAGGTAGTCTGTATCT
This sequence comes from Rhinatrema bivittatum, assembly GCF_901001135.1. Taxonomy (NCBI): domain Eukaryota; kingdom Metazoa; phylum Chordata; class Amphibia; order Gymnophiona; family Rhinatrematidae; genus Rhinatrema; species Rhinatrema bivittatum. The sequence goes on from NC_042619.1 coordinate 290,058,495, forward strand.
TACATCCTCTTATGGTTATAATAGTGCACATCATCAAAAACATGGTTGTGAATCCATAGAAAATGGAAGGACATGTCTTGTTACCATTACAAAAGCTTAACTTTATTAAGAATTCTGTTTTTCCCTTCAGGATGGTCTGCACTTGTTTCCTCTCCAGCTATGAGTATCAGTTCTGTCCCTGCACACTGCAGCATCTGATCTCTTGACAGTGATATCTGCTATTTCTGTAGCAGCCAGAAATCTTACAGCTGAAGAAAGGGGGAGCCTAGGATTCAGCAGCAAAAAGGTTTTCTCTTTCCTATTGCATCGGAGCAAATTTGGGTGGCTCGAGCCACAGAATGTCTCTCTCAGAAGCTCACATAACTCAGCAGCCATCAGATGCCACTATTAACATTAGTATGTTACCAGGTGCATCCTCCCTGTGGAGGCCAGGAGCACTAACCACAGAAGTGTTCATGGCCGGGACCAATCCAAAGGGTCAGAGATATTACATTGTCCCCCCCATTATGTGGTTATTAGAACAATTCTTAGTACATAGGCCCCTAAAGAGCTGGAATCTGAACCAAGAAATGCACTTCTGGCCTCCTACAGTCACAGCATATAGTTTTATCACTGATCTGCATGCTCAGTAATTTCAATTAATCTGTTTGGTCAGGAGTCTCCAAATAGTACTTGTAGCAGAGAAGACAGGTGAACTTATCCCTGGCTCAACAGTGCAGCCATAACACTGCATGCAATATAAACACAATCTGTGCTGTTTCCATTTCTACCATTGGGGCTGTAGCCTTGGCAGGTAGCCTGGAAGATGCGAACTCCAGGTCGGGCCATGCTTACCCTGCAGTCTAATGATGCAGGCTTGGGTCTTGTTGCCAAGTTCACTGGTGCTGATGCCCAGTGATATATTCAGCAAGGTCAGGAGGTGAAGAAACAATGAATCAATCACAGCTCCCTGAAACTGAGGAACTGCAAGCAGAACCGTGCTGGGTTAATGTGCTTATTGCTCATGCTGACCTAGGTTTCTTTCTTCAACAGTGTAAACCAAAAGGACAGTACCAAGCTTACTTCTGGCACTGCCAATTCTCTTATGTTGAAGAATTTGGCTCTTAAGTGCATACAAACTAGTGGCCCACTACCAGGGTTGTTTATTAGGGATGGGTGAGTTGGAACTTACTGAGGAGCTGACTTAGATCCTGAAAGGAGGGGGGTATCACATCTGAACTGGCACACTCCTCTTTCTCAGCCCTCTACCCAGTGGTGTGCGGTGACATTCAGCCAAATATTAGTGCAATGTCTAACCTTAACCTCTCACACCTCCACTTACCTGTCATTGCACACCTACCCCATGCAGTCGCTGTCTTCTACGCTGCAGCCCATTTCCCCAGAACCTCTGTAGACAAGTGCACGGGAATAAACATTTTATTGTGTAAATTCTGTTTTTCTTTTTTTTTTTTTAATCTTTCTGCTGCTATCCTGCTCTCTTCTTCCCCCTCCCCGTACCAAAAGCCTGATCTGCTGCAGCCCCCATTAACTTCCTCCCTCACCGGATCCTTGCTACTAAAAATCTTTTGGAGGAACCCAAGACTCGCTGACACAAGAAACCGAGCCTTTTCGGTTTCAGGCCTTAGACTTTGGAACGCGCTGCCAGAATCTTTACATGAGATCCAGGATCTAAAGGGCTTCGAAAAAGCACCAAAAATCTCTCTCTTCATCAAGCCTTTTCCAATCGAGACCCAGTCCGGAAAGCAGAGAAAACTCAGTTTCCGCTATTCCATTGCGATTTTTGGTGGCTCCGTAATGCAATGACCTTCCCCTATTTTTCCGATATATTTTTGTCTGTAATCCCCCTCCCCTCATTTCTAAGTATGCTATGCACTGACATGTACGCTTTTATTGTAATTGTAGAGGGGTTGGAATAGAAGTATTTTTAAATAAATAAATACTAAGTAAATGAAAGTGGGCCCTCTCCTTCCCCCCCCCCCCTTCTCATTTCCCATCAGGTCCCGCTTCTTCTCAGACAGGGCACCCTCCTTCATCATTAGGGCATCCTATTCCTTTTCCCATCAGTTCCCCCCTTGTTGTTCATAGGGAACCCTCATCTTCCTGTTCTCCATCAGTCCCCCCCCTTCCCAATCAGGCTTCCCTCCTCTATTACCCATTAGGGGACCTTCCTTTCCCCTTCCCCCATTTCTCACCAGGGCCTGCTCCTTCCCCTCTAATTTCCCATCAGATCTCAGTTATACTCCTTTTCCCCTTCTCCACTAGGGCACCCTCCTTCCCGATCAGGACATCCTAACTCCTTCCCATCAGGCTTCCACATTTCCCTTCAGGGCACCTTGCTATCCCCCTCCCCGATTTCTCATCGGGCACCCCTCTTTTCTAATAAGACATTGCCTCTCTCTCTCTTTCCCTTCTTTGTACTTTCCTCTTTCTCCATCAGACCCCCCCCCCCCCCCCATACATTACCCATCCGGGCTCTTCTCCTCCTTCTCCACAGGACTTCCTACCTTTCTCATGTGAACCTCCTTTCCTCCACCCCTTTACCTTCAGACCACCTTCCTTCTTAATTAAGGAAATTTATCCCCTTCCCCCATCAGGTCCCTCCCATTTCCCATCAGGGCCCCTGTTCTCCTTTCCCCCTTCCACATTGATCCCCCTGTTTCTCATCAGGCTGCTCTCTTCCCTAGCCAGGAATTAGTCTGCCTGCTCCTGCACTCACTGATACTGCTCACTTTCAGCCATTCAGCCATGGTCAGCACTGGCCCAAGCTCTCCCAGGCTCCTTGGCCCAAGCTGTTCCCTCCTGAATTGTGGCTCCCTGGGTCTTCCTCCAAGCTCGCAGCCTCATGCCTGCCTGCCGTGTGGCTCCCACTATGCCGCTGGCTGCCTCCCGCATACCACTGTGACTCGTCAGAGATGTCCACCAATGACAGCACAGGTGGGAGTATGTGGCATTGTTGATTGGCTGGCTGAATTGCCAATCAGCTTCCTGAGCCTTCTACAATCCACTGTGCCCACAAATCAGCAGTATGCAATTCTTCCTGCCGAGCCTCTCAGGGATTCACTGAATCCCTTGAAGGCCCTGACTGCACGCCATTGCCTCCACCACAGTGGGCCCAGAGAAAATCCTCATTGCCCATGATGGAACCTGCCACCCAGACCATTCTGCCATATACCATACCAGGATGGCTCAGAGAAGGCGCACCACTCAAGTGGTTACTTGGGTGGAAGGGAGCATGTGGAGGGGCATTGAAAAAATTGAACTCGCCGGCCCCCTCCTTTCCTCCCAGGTTATAGTCCATTCCGTAATTTTTGTTTTTTAGTTTTTCGACAAATTTTCTTGCATTCAGAACTTTCAAAGTTTCTTTGCTTAACAAGATTATTTCACCAGGGGTTTTTTTTTTTATCCTTAAAGTTAAAAAAGTGTAGATACTGAAAAACATTTTACAATTCATGGTTACATGCTGGGGTTCTGTTAGTAAAAATGTTCCACACCTGAAAGGGTTTACAGCAAAGTTTCCCAAACTGATATGCATTGGAGACACAGTGTACATCGAAATATCTCATTCATATCTATTGAGGAAATTATGAACACTAGAGCCATCGCGAAACACAGGTTTACAGGAGTCACTTATTGCCCTTGTCACTGATACTGCTCTATGTAATCCATTACATCAAGAAACTATAGGTGCCAGCTGCATAGGTGCTATGTGTACATGAGCACCTTCAATATCAGATCTGATTCTCATATCACCTCTTCAGTCTCTTCTCTCCTACCAGCTGTCACAGGTCTGGGAGATTGGAGAGATGGCGTGGGAGGCAAATATGCTCTATCTACAGGACCCATCAAAGTGGAGCTTATTCAAGGAACCTCCCTTATGTATAACTATTTAAATATACTCTCCCAGTCCCTCATGAAATGCTTATCTGCTTATTGTACAAAGCTCCAGGTGCTTGCCTTGCCTTATTACAGAACTACACAGTTCTAACTATATTGATCCAAGCTTAGAGTATGGTGTTCCATGTAGCTGGGGGTTTATTTATTTATTTATAGGCTTTCCTTTGCCGACATTCGTGAAGCACATCATACCGGCTTACATTGAACTGAAAAAGGAGGAAATACAATGAACAAATTTGATGGAGGTAGCACAGTAGCTTAGTAGCTAATGGCAGATGAGGACCCAAGTTGTCCCACCCAGTCTGCCCAGTTGTCCTCTGCCTTCCATGTCACTCAATCTCCAGTCACTTCCCTTCTCATCTTTATCACTGCCTTCTGTGTCTGTTCCAATAAGCAATAACTGGAAAGCCATGTATCTGATTTCCTTGACTTTCCTCTGCAGCTGTGTGAACAGCGGGGGACCATTGGCTCTGCCTGTTCTGCTGCTGCTCCTGCTACATTGAATCATATCTCCCAACCCTAAGTACAGCAAATGCATCTAGCAACCCATTAAATATTCAACACTGTAGATGCTAAGCAAAAGCTATAGAGATTTGGTTTCCTGTTGGTCTTGCAATATAAACAAAAAGAAGTAAAACAATGTTGGTTTTTTTTTAATCTTTCAGCACTTTTCTTTCTGCAAACTATTGGATTGTGTGGGGGCCTAAGGGTATTTCCAGTCCAATAGTGACTTTTTGCTCAGGTATTTTGTGGGAGCTCCATGAAGACTCGCCCCCCCCCTCCCCCTCACCCCGAACACTGTCATTTTCTGATATGTCGAGCTGCTGTTTTAATTTCATTTAAATATAAGAAGAAGCATTTAATTAATCTGGTTGAAATGACAGATCCAAGAACCTATGGCATACTGTCACAGGCGGATTGGATTCATTGATCTAAATACACTCTTATTTCCACACATCACCAGAGCCAATTAAAATGCAATTAACTCCAGTGACCTATGTAAAAATATGACAGTACACTGAGCAATAACTTTCTTATCTTACCAACCTATAGGCAAAAATGTTTTATTTTATTTTAACAATGCATTACAGAGGACAGCAATTTTTAACAATTCTAATTATTAGATCAGTTTGTCAATCCACAAATCAAAGCAAGGGGACAGCATTTCATTACTTACAAATGTATGAGATAATAAAACCCTATATAACACACTGAAACACTTAGGGCCTGATTTTCAAAGCCATTTAAGCTCATAAAACCCAGTTTTATGCATGTAAATGGCAGTTATAAAATAGCCCGGGGCTCAGTTTGCATAAAAGTAAGGACATAACTCAGTCTTGTGCGTACTTTCACGTAAACTGGCAAAAGGCGTTCTGGAGGTGGCATTCAGACTTACGCACAGGAAGGGTAACTTTCAAACAGCTCTGCACGGTGGCATATGCACACGCATATGACTAGGCCACATGGAGATCTATGCTAGTATTTTATAATCTGCACGTATTATATGTGCACATTTTATAAAATGCATGCATCTCTGCCCTGCAACATATGCAGGCTTCTGCGCGAATACATGCAACGCATTGAATGTGCATACTTCTACCTATTTTAAAAATACACACACATATATTTTATGTGCAAAAGTAAAGTGAGACTAGCGTAAAACCTGATTTATGCGGGTTAAGTTGGCATATTTACTCCACCGGTTCACCAGGTCAGGGAGACCCTTCTGGTTGTTTAGCTTGATCTCTCTCCTATTAACCCAGACCTCCCACCAAGCCAATAATACACAATAAACAAATCTGATATCAATTACACCGGATAATTAGCAGGTGTAAAGTTACCCGAATAAGTTGCCAAATGTGCATGGGTAAGTGTCTTTTAAAATAGCAACTTAACGTATGTAATTCTGTTGGCCCTGCCCTGTAATGCCCCTAGACTGCCCCTTTTTTGTGCCCGTTTTTATATCTGCATGAGAAATGCAAAGTACGCCCTTATTTTTGACTTTTATAAAATAGCAATAGCAATTGCGTGAGTACAAGCTGCTTATGCGCATATATGCCCATTTTTATACATGTAACGCCTTGAAAATTACCTCCATAGTTTTTTGTTTCAAAAGCATGTGCGTAGGTTCTGCAGCGGAAGTTACACCCGCGATAGAGCAGCTGCAGCTTTGTGTGGGTGGGTTTGTGCATGTACCTGAGCATTTGAGTGCAGATTTTCAAAGAGAACTTAGGAGCCTAAGGTGGTTTAGAAAACGTCAGGTAACATGTGCGTGTGAAAGGTGCGCGCAGACTTTACTCCACTGTACACAATTGCAAAATTACCCTCCCACAGACTATTAGAAAACTTTGACCTGTATACAAGGTGTCTTGTACGTTTGGATAAAGGTATGTATGGCCAAAAATTATGGACGGCTTGCTAGCTCATAACATTAACTGGGTGTACAGTTTGTACTGCTCAAAAACATGAATTTCAGCGCTGTCCAGTGATCTGTGTCAATTGCTAATGAAATGAAATAGCCCAGGGATATTATGTCTTAAAATGTCATCTGAATTTGGTAAACCACAGTGCAGAGGTGATCTGTATAGGGGCTGGGTATGGATGTATCTGAGGAATATAAAAACAGGGAATATGATGGCAGATAGAGATCACCAGGCCCATTATTTTTTCATGTTACAATCCTGCAGAGTCTACTTAATTTTTACCTTCATTTTATCCGAGCTAGGTTAATCCCAAGCCTTCTTGAATTCTTTTTTTTGTTATTTGTAGCCTGGCAGGTTTTCTCCTGTTGCTTTTGGGCTTCCAGCCCATCTGGAACTAGGGTTGGGAACTGGCACTATGACCCTTCATTCACAACTACCTGATGATTTGTCCCCTATTTTATATCCCTTTCCAACTTATAGAAACAGAGAAATTGATGGGACCATAAGGACCAACGCCTTTGCCCTATTTCGTTCCTTGCACAGTGCCGCAGACCCCAGTTGATCTCTGATTCTCCTTTCACTTCTTTGCTTATCCTATGCTTTTTTTTTTTGTTATTTAAATTTTATTAATTTCATAAACAAATACAAGGTACATAACTAGTAAAACTGTACAGTAATCAAGGTATCACAACGATTTGCCTTTCCCCTTAATCTCCACCCCTCCCTCTTGACCATCATGCAGCATAATTAGAAATGGTAAAAATATAAGAAAATGAGATACTAGCACCTCATCAAGCTCAATTCAAGAATGTAATTTGGTGTCTACCCCTAGCCACAACATGTAAGGGAGCCAAATTTTGAAAAATGTATCTAAATTATCCTGACGAATCGCAGTCAGTTCACCCAGATAATACAATGTATACAATTTTCGTTCAACCTTTAGAACAACCGGGCTAACCTCTTGTTTCCAAGAAGCAGCTATCACTATGCGGGCAGCTATAATAATTTGTGAAAATAAAATCCTTTGGCCCAAGGTGGAGTTGACGCTACCCATGAGGAAGCCCCCACAGGTCCCCACCGTCGGGAGGCAGGGCAGAACGGGAAGTGGAGCTTGACTAGAGCTTTGCCAATTCCAGCCCTCATTCCCTGCAGGTTGAGCCCTTGGGTACCGGGGCCGGCTGGTCTTCGGCGGGCCTCCATGTGGTTGATCCCGAAAAAGATGTTCAAGGCAAGGAGCCAGGAAGCAACAGAGACATAGGGTCCGAAGGAGCTGAGTTCAAGAAGCCAGGACAGGCTGAGGCAGGCTAGCAAACAGGGGCTTGTAAGTAGGCAAAAGCCTAAGAAAGGCCAAGTCCAAACAGACAGCAAGAGGCAAAGTCAAGTTCAGGCTGTAGTCAGGGCAGGCGGCTGGAGATAAGGTCAGAGGTGAGCAAGAGTCAGAGCCAGGAATCCGTCCAAAGCATGGTCAGGGTCAAAGCCAGGAATCCATCCAAAGCGTGGTCAGGAACAAGCGAAGGTCAAAGCCAGGAATCTGTCCAAAATGTAATCAGGAACAAGCGAAGGTCAGGAAACTGGTACTGGAACTCAGGAACTCAGGACTGGAACAAAGAAGCACAGGAGCGGGAAACAGGAACACGACGGAGTAGCAACTAAGCACACAACAGGAAGGTGGAGACCTGTTGCCAAGGCAAAGACCAGATGGCGGGGCCTGCCTTAAGTAGCAGGGCCCAGCGACGTCATCATCTGGGGCCGCGGGAAGGTTTTGCGCCCTGACCCCTTTAAAATTGGGGAAGGCGCGCGTGCGCCTAAAGCAAAGTAACTGGAACTATGTGGTGTCAGCATCTCCCCTCCGCGCATGTGGGGAGACCCGATTGGGACCAGAGGAGGCCACGGAGCAGCTGGAGGAACCTGGGGAAATGGTAGGAGTGCGAGCGCATAGGCGGCTGCCTACCGCTGCCAAAGAGGAAGGGCCAGGTCCGGGACCTAGGGGTCGGGGGTGAATAGGGCCGGTCGCTGGCCTGCTGCGGCCGGGACAAGCAACAGATCTGATGGGGGAAAGGTTAGGAAACAGCACTTAGGTACTTGACAACATTAAATTTCAGATTTTAATTGAAAAGCCTTATCCCAAAATCTAGAAATAGTTACACAGCCCCACCAAATATGGAACAGAGTGCCTTCACGTGAGGGTATATCTTATGTAATTTGGATGGTGTTAGGTGCCAATGGTATAGCAACTTATATCCATTCTCTACAAGAGAGGCTGAAATGGAACATCTTTTGATAGTATTAAAACATAAATCCCAATCAGTCACTTCTAAAGGTTCCCTCAAATCACCTTCCCAAGCCTGAATATGTGCAGGTTTAGACTTCAGTTCTCCCAGTAAAGAAATATATAATTTAGATATAAATGTTTTGCCTATTATTGGTGAAAAACACAAACCTTCAAATAGTGATTTTTCCGCTTGAAGATAAGGTTTGACATAAGAAGATGTAATGTAATGAGCTAGTTGAATATAAGCAAAACAATCCTCCCTAGGTATGGCAAATCTTTCACAAAGCTTACTGAAGCTCATCATCTGACCATGCTCCCACACCTGACAATTTTTGAAAATCAGATAACCTTTTGTATTGTTTATGAGTGCACTCTAATGTACGTATTTGATTTTCTAAAGGGTGCCTGTTTTTTAACATTTTCCTTTTTCTTATAACTTGCCCTCGCTATCATATGTCCCCGCACTACCGCCTTGAGACCTTCCCAAAGTGACACTGCTGAAATCAGCCCATCATCATTCAGGTTCACCTACTTCGTAATTAATTGTTGCAACTGATGACAAAAATCCTTGTCTTGCAATAAAGAATCATTGCAACGCCAGAAGCATCTCCCTGTATCATCTTGTGGCAGCATAATACCATGAGATAAATCCCATGGAAGCATCCAAAGTTCTAGATAACTAACACCTTATCTATGAGGAACATATCTATTCCTGAAAATGAGTCATGTGCTGGTGAGTAAAAAGTATAATCCCTTCCATTCATATGAAGGAATCTCCAAAAGTCTATAACTCCTAAATTATGCATTAAATCCTTTAGCTCGAGACGTTGAGATTTAGAGACAGCACTCTTACCTGCTGATGTATCCATGAAGGGATTTAGTACTATGTTAAAGTCCCCACCTATAACAAGATAATCCCCTTTGACTGTTTTCAATTTAGCCTGAAGTTCTTGAAAACATTTTAAATGGTCAATATTGGGGCTATAAATGTTACCAAAATAAGTTCCAGAGTGGATAGTCATTTGTAATATCAAATACCTTTCTCCATCGTCCTGATGAATAATGTGAGAATCAGTACAAATCTTGTTATGTACTAATATGCCTACGCCACAGTGTTTATTTGTCACAGAACTAGAAGCCAGAAAAACCTCTGGATAGTATTGATTATGCCGAAGTAAGCCTTCATCCCTTTTCCTTAAATGCGTTTCTTGGACAAAAAATTACATTGGCCTTGAGACACAATGCTTCCTTAAATAGCATGTTCCTTTTAAATGGGGAATTAGGCCCCTTAACATTAATAGAAGCAAATCAGAAGGTAGCCATTATAAAATATGATATTATCCGCTCTTTGAAAAGTGAAGAAACAAAAATTTACAAATGACATAAACCCATTACTGGCAGATACACCGAAGTGACACCCAGATAAACATCCTATAACCAAATATAGAACGCTGCTTAATAAATAAACTTAGCTTATAAATGGTCAAGTGACCCTGTAGTCCCCTCCCCACTCCCCCACCCTCCCATCCAATACCTGCCGAGTCCCAACCGACTCTTGATAAAGCGAAGGAATAATGTCCCGTGCTTCATCCACCACCCCCCCCCCCCCCACAACACAATAGATAAAAAAAGGAAAAAATATCCAGAAATAGGAACCTCTTTTATAAAAGTATCCCAGACCAGATCCTTCTGATCATCTAACATACCAACATTACAATAAAACTAACAAGAGTAACCTCCACCCCTCCCCCCCTGCCAATCCTAGAATTTCTCATTGCTGGTAACATAACAGAGGGAAATGGGCACATAGGGCCCCTGAGAACCAAGTGCGTCAGCCCCTCTCTTTGGGAATCTGTAATCAAATGATATCAGAGAGTCATAGCAAAACATAAGAAAATGTCTCAGGTTTCAGACAATTTAGAAGAAATAGAACCTCCTGAATTTCTCCGAAGGCGCCGTCTGCCATTTGTTGCTCTTTGCCATCTAGGAAGCTCTTTTGGATGATCTTGCAGGATTGTATTGGAGTCCATAAGCGACGGTGCTGTGATCCCAGCAGATCTTAGAATCTGTGCCGCTCCAGTTGGTGTTTTAATGCGAGAAGTAACCCCGCTGATTATAAAAGCAAGGCCAAATGGGAAGAGCCATTTGTAGCTAATATTCTCTCGCCTTAAGACCTCTGTGATTATATGTGGGCTTTTCCTTTTCTGCAATGTCATTGGAGACAAATCCGCAAACACTGCCACTTTATGTCCTTGCCAGAGCACTGAACCCTCTTTCCTAGCGGCCTGAAAAATGTTCTCTTTTACTTGGTAGCTCAGGAAGCTTGCGATGATATCTTTAGATAAGTTACCTCATTTGGGGGCCAAGGCTCGGTGTGCCCTTTCGACATGAATATCATCAATATTACCCTCCTCAGAGGCCTTGTTCAGGAGAAATTTGCTTAACTGGTGTACCACAGCCATAGCGCCCATGTAGTCCTCTTGCTCAGGGATCCCCCTGAATCGGAGGTTGCACCTCCTAGATCTATTTTCTAGATCCTCCAATTTGTCTTGTATTGCAGATTGCATAGAATCAAAAACTGCAAGCTTTTTATTTATCCTGGTATTTAATTCAGCTTGCTCTTCTACCTGGTTTTCCAGCTTGTCAACCCTATGGCCTATAACTCCAAAATCTCATCTCAGTTCTGAAACATAGAAACATAGAAATGACGGCAGAAGAAGACCAAATGGCCCATCCAGTCTGCCCAGCAAGCTTCACTCATTTTTTCTCTCATACTTATCTGTTTCTCTTAGCTCTTGGTTCTATTTCCCTTCCACCCCCACCATAAATGTAGAGAGCGGTGATGGAGCTGCATCCAAGTGAAATATCTAGCTTGATTAGTTAGAGGTAGTAGGGGTAGTAACCGCCGCAATAAGCAAGCTACACCCATGCTTATTTGTTTTTACCCAGATTATGTTATACAGCCCTTATTGGTTGTTTATCTTCTCCCCAAATCCCCAAATCCTCGAGCAACTTTTTAAAATCTGCTTTAGATAAAGCCTCCTGTACTACAGAGTTGATATCACCTTTTTGGAGATCATGTTGTTTATCGATCTGCTCAAGCGTGGTCTCGGTGGCCATCTTACCCCCCCTCGCCTTCCTCCAGGGCAATTGCCATATAAGAAAAATGCTTCATATTTACTGATTTTTTTCTTGGATGTCATCAAGATCATCTTTGGGTCTTTGCTAGCATTCAAATTAGGAAGCACAACAGTGCAAGAGGTTTGAATTATTACAGAATATACAATGGGGGAGTGGGAGCTACCCAATCAAGTGCCCATCAGCAGCGATGATGTCACTTCCTCCTCTCTATCCTATGTTTTCTTGAACTCCATTATTATATCTGTCTCTTCCATCTTCATTGGGAGGCCATTCCATGCACCCACCACCCCTTCCATGAAGAAATATTTTATTTTCTGATATTGTTCCTGAACCTTCCTCCAAGGAGCTTCATACCATCACCTCTTGAACTTACCTAGCCCAGTTTTGGCAGTGAAAGTCCTCAGCACAGGACTGTATGCCAGGGCTCCTTCAGGAATCCTACTATCATGGGCCCCAAATCCAGCTACTAGGTTTCACTGTTGCACAATGATTAGGACTCCTTTCTCACCCTCCTTCTGTAGCATCTCCAGCCCCAGTCTGCTTGGGAATTAAACCAAGGTTCTCTGCATGGCAGTGCACCTCTGCCTCTGAGCCACTGGACCAGCCCCACTTTCTTCAATTATGTTACTGATTTTCTCTCCACCAACTCCACTGGGAAGATATCCCATGTATGCGCCACCCTTTCTGTGAAGAAACTAACTCTGCTGTATAAATAGGGATATTAGATGGTCTTTATCTGCTGTCATAACCTAGATTTAATTGTCTTGAGACCCACCAGTACCCACATCTTGGGGGAGTGGGGGCAGTCTGGCACAACTCAGGGTTCTGCAGTACAGTCACTGGGTTTGGGTGTCTCTGAGATTTTTCAAGGACCTAGAGTTAAAGGGACTGGATTTGCTTATCTGTGATATCTCTGGGACTTGCAGTATAGTAGCTAGGGTTGTGGGGTGGTGAGGGGATCTCTAGGGTATCTTAGAGATCTGCAGTAATACATTTGACGGTGAGTTGATTGGGGGTTGTGCATTGTTGTGAAAAGTATGAGATATAACCAACAGATTTGGAGATCTGCTGGTACTAAGGTCATGCAGCAAGAGATTGCCTGAGCACAAGGCCTGAACCTCCTCCTCTGGCTGCCCCTGTGGCTCCATGTTGAGGATAAAAGAAGGTTTCAAAAAACAAACAAAAATACAACGCTTCTTTCTTAGCACCAGAGTCTGTAACCCCAGAGTGGCCCACATGCAACCCCAATGTTACATGAACAACTTGTTTATGTTTTGTGTTATTGGGCACGGCTCCTGTAATGCTGATTTCTTTCAGATCCTCCTTCTGTTTGTGAACTGTGATGGAATTCAAGGTTATCTGATTTTAAATATCATTTCAGCCATCATCATTAATTCAGTAGCAAGCATGTAGCTGCCGTGGCAGTCATTTAATCAATGGAGCAAGTCTATTTTGGGGGAGAACATTTCATAGTGCAATCTGAGATTTACAAATGATGTTAAGGGCGGCTGTCTTTAATGATAGCATTAATAAATAATGAGAGTCTACATATATGCAGCTGTTTCTAACAGCTTTACATAACTGTTTAATCTTTGACAATTTATCTACCATGGCTTCCGTAGCTGCACTATTTGAAAGGCTGAATCCCTAGATATACCTTTCTTTTCTCTTGAAGTTTGTTTTAAATAAAACCTGTATATCTTTATTTTATTTTTAGAATGGATTTGTTTTCTTGGACAGCCCTTGTCTGGAGTTGCTACCTACCCTGACTTTCTCCCTCTTGGTGCCCAGGTCATTTCTAGTATCCCTGGGCCTTTTCCTCAGCCGTGGTCCAGAATTCCCAAGATTTAGGACCAGACCAGAAAAAGCTGAGCAGCACATTGATGGCCATATTTAAAAGCTGAATCCTCAAAGTTCCTGCCTAGATGCATTGTTCTAGTATTTTGGGGGGAAAATGGTGGGAAAGGAATCTGCTGGGCTGAAAAATGTATTTTCAACCCTGTGTATATGACTCACATTCGGTGAAAATTTGGGCTCTGTGCATTACGTTTTTTCCCCATAGACATAAAATGGTAGAAAACCATGCACACTGCTTACTTCAGTACTGTGTTCCCCTGGCTTCAACAGAGGCTACAACTTAACATTTCAACTTTTACCAATTGTTGCGTGTGCTGGCTGCTGCAGGCCCGCGGCCAGGCCCTCTTACCCTTTACTGCCGAATCCAGCGTCTGGCTCCACTTCCCTCACGGCGGTAGGCCGCAGGCTCCGTCCTCGGACACCTCGGCGCTCCTGACACTGCGACAAGCTCCTGTGCTCCACAATGGGCCTCTCCGCGTGCCCGCAGAGAGACGCTGCTGTTCAGCGCCGCGCCCCTCCCTAGGCGCAAGCGCACGCATCACTGCTGCTTATGAAGGGCCCGCGGCGGGAGCCTGGCCGCGGCCCCGGATGATGATGTCACTGAAGCTCCAGTATTTAAAGCCGAGCTCAGCTCCTGTTTGTCGCCTTTGCAACAGGTCTCCACACTGGTCATGTACTTCATTGCCTCCTGGTGATTCCTCCGTGTTCTGGTTCCTGTTTCCTTCGAGTTCTTGTTCCTGGTTGTCTCCTTCATCTTGTGTTCCTGATACCCAGCTTCCCTTACGGACTGATCTTCAGGACACAACCTCTGCTTTGCCCAACTACACTATTGATCTTCTCCTGGACCCGACCACTGCTTTGCCCGACTACGCTATTGATCTTCTCCTGGACCCAACCTCTGCTTTGCCCGACCATGCTATTGATCATCTCCTAGTCTAGATCTCCGCTTTGCCTGACCACGCTACTGGTCATCTCCTAGTTCTGACCTCGGCCTTGCCTTGCCACTGCTCCTTGATTGCCGCCAGCCCTGACTCCAGCTTGCTCTACGTCGCCTCTGTTGTCTACGTCCTGGACTTTGGCCTGTTCTTCCTTGGGCATCGGCCTTGTCCAGTACAGACTTTCCAGTTCTACTGTTGCTGCCTCTGGGCTGACCTCTCTATCCTTCCACCAGTGATGTCATACAGAGGCCCACCTAAGTCCAGCAGGCCCCGGCACCTAAAGGCTCAACCCACGGGGAACGAGGGCTGGTATTAGTGAAGCTCCAGTTGGCATCAGCCCACTCCGCCTGCCAATGGTGGGGACCCATAGGATCTTTCCTATGGGTAGCGTCAACCCCACCTCGGCCCAAGGGTCCACCTCCTGCGCAACAGGTTGCAAAGGCTATGGACTCAGTGGAGCCGTGTGCCCTCCAGGCTATTCCTGGCCTGGCTTCAAAGGTACAAGAACAGCAACAATTTCTTGAGCACTGGCCTCCTCCATTGAGCGTCTGCATGCCCAGCTTGATGCCCAATCCGGTAATCCAGTTCCAGCATTAACAGCTGTCTCCCTTGACCTCCAGGTCCTTGCTGGCTCTACCAGCTCCGCCTCGTTTCACTTGTGACTCCAAGTTCTGCAGAGGGTTTATCAACCAATGCTACATGCAGTTCACTCTGCAGTCCTCTATCTTTCAAGATGAACTTATGAAAGTCACCTTCATCCTGTCTCATCTAGAGGGAAAGGTGTTGGCCTGGGCTTTGCCCCTATGGAAGCATTCGGATTCGCTCCTACAGGAACTATCTCAATTTGAGGCCTTGTTTCAGTAGACCTTCGACAGTGTTAATCTGCTTCACCTTCATCAAGGCCAAAGGAGCCTGTTTGTCTACACATTTGAATTTTGAACTCTCACTACCGATCTCTCTTGGCAGGAAGACTGCCTATGAGTGATCTACCTGGATGGACTATCCCCGTAGCTGAAGGACGAGTTGGCAGCTCGGAAGCTCCCTTCCTCGCTTGAGGATCTAATCAATCTGATTGACCGACTTGATCATCGTCTCCAAGAGTGCCAACGGGAGAATTGGATGCCTAGAAGGTCCACTCGGGCACGCTCCCGCTCACCACCGACTATCAGGCCTTCCACTGGTAGGGTCCCTCTTGTGGTTAAAGCGGAAGAGCCCATGCAGTTGGGCAGTCGGCAGCTGTCTCCGGAAGAGCACCTCTGGCAGAGAAAATCAGGCCTATGTTTATTTTATTTATTTTATTTATTTAAAATCTTTTCTATACCGTCATTAAGCGGGCACCATCACAACGGTTCACAATAGGGCACATAACTATATGTTGTATAAAATGTCTAGAATTCTAACTAAAACAGGTGCCATCAAAATACTGTAACATAGTTTCATAATAAATATTACTTGGTGGGTGTTTATAAGTCATGTCCAGTTTTCTCTGTCTTAGCTATAAGACAAAGTACTACTTAACTCTAAAAGAAAGAATAAGAATATAAAAAAATGAGAACACACGCATTAAGTAAAAAGGTGTGTGTGTGGGAGTTTGACTGACCGCAACCTACATTTCCCTGGGTTCTACTCTCAATTCTCTTTGTGGTATGCTTGCTTAAACAGCCATGTTTTTAAACCTTTTTTGAAGGTTTTGATGTTTCTTTGCAATCTGATTTCTAAAGGCATATTGTTCCATATTGAGGGTCCTGCTAGGGATAGGGCCCTATCCCTTACTTGAGTTAGTCTGGCCGTCTTAACTGAGGGAATAGTTAGCAGTGCTTTGTTTGCTGATCTCAGGTTTCTGTGAGGGGTATGTACACGGAGGGCTGTGTTCAGCCACTCTGCTTTTTCATCGTGTATTAATTTATGTATGGTACATAAAGTCTTGTATTGTATTCTTTGTTCAATGAGTAACCAATGCAGTTCAATTAAAGTTTCGGTGATATGTTCTCTTTTACTTTTACCAGTTAAAATTCTTGCAGCTGTGTTTTGTAATATCTGTAGTGGTCTTATTGTGGTATATGGTAGGCCCAGTAGGAGGACATTACAGTAGTCAGTACTGGAAAAAATGAAGGCTTGTAATACTGATCGGAAGTTGGTAGGCGTTAATAGTGGAGCACCAGGCCAACCTCTACAGACTTGCTCAGTTCATCCAGGAAACTTCCTGGCCTAAGTTCAGTAGGGGTCCTGAACTTGGACACAATCTCACCGGCCCCTACTGGTTACTCTGACTTGGAATTCCTGCTCCTTCCCAGTCCTCGCTCTGGTGGACTCCAGAGCAGGAGGAAATTTTATTCTCATGGACCTAGTTCAGTTACTGGGTATTGAAACCCATCCCTTGGAAACCTCCTTGTGTATTGCATCAATTTATGGAGAGGTCTGGAACGGGTAGATGTGAATCGGTTATTTAGTCTTTCGGATAGTAGAAAGACTAGGGGGCACTCCATGAATTTAGCATGTGGCACATTTAAAACTAATCGGAGAAAGTTCTTTTTCACTCAATGCACAATTAAACTCTGGAATTTGTTGCCAGAGGATGTTTTAGTGCATTTAGTGTAGCTGTGTTTAAAAAAGGATTGGATAAGTTCTTGGAGAAGTCCATTACCTGCTATTAATTAAGTTGACTTAGAAAATAGTCACTGCTATTACTAGCAACAGTAACATGGCATAGACTTAGTTTTTGGGTCTTGCCAGGTTCTTATGGCTTGGATTGGCCACTGTTGGCAACAGGATGTTGGGCTTGATGGACCCTTGGTCTGACCCAATATGGCATGTTCTTATGTTCTTAAAGTCACATCATGGCAGTGCTTGCTAGACTGGGGAATGTTGGCTACTGTTCTACAGGGCAAGCAGATCCAGTGCATTAGTACCAAAATACAAAAACATTGTAATGATTTTACTATCATCTTCAATCCAAACTACTTGGCTCAATGTTAAAGAAAATGTCTCTTACACTTTCACTGGCAATATTTAATGGGTAGAAACAATTTGATTGATAGCATATCATGTACAGTGACCTCCAGCTTAGACACACTGTTGAAAGAAGATTTTTTTAAATTTATTTATTAAGACACTTAAGATTTCCATTTCCCCTTTGAGCTCAAATTATTCCTGAATAGGTTGCTGTATGTAATTAACGCACATTCAGGCCAATGCAATATAGACTTGCATAAAATTGGCACTCATGATCAAGCGTCCACTCTCCTAATGCGCGCTCATCCACCTCTCCTAGATACAATGCATTATTTAAATGAGGGGGGTCATGCTAAAAAGGACGTGCTAGGGATAAATTGTGCATCCCTAGAGTGTCCATGGCATCAGGCGCCCTGGAGAAGTCATGGGTTAGGAAAACAGATGCTCAATTAATGGGCATCCGTTTCTCTAACCTTACTGCCAGCAACATTTTTTTTTTCATGCTGCTTCCTGAGGTTCCTCCTACTTAGTATCAGGATAATACTAAGTAGGAGGAAACACAGAAAAGTAGTATTTTGTGACTTTGTGGGGTTTTTTGTGTTTTATTTAGATGGCTTGGAGTGTGTAAAGACTTAATGCCAACCCTGGGGCTGGCATTAAGTTTTCCGTGTTAAAACATACGTATTGGGTACACGGTGGTTTTTTTTGCATTAGGGTAATTGCTAATAGCCTCATCTACATGCATTTAATGCGATGAGCGCTATTAGATACGAGCTGGTTTAGATGCATGTTTTTTGACATGCTCATCCCCTTTTTGCATTGGGTGTTAGCCTAGTATATCCAAAGCGCGCGTCCAAGAGCTCGTTAGTCTGTTTGCTAGGCTCAGCACACGATATAGCATCGGCCTATTTGAAGACAAGCTCTGTATGTTCAGCACTCAGGAAAGAGGGAGGTGATGGGGTTTTGGTTATCCTCCCCACTTCCCCAAAATGCTTGTTGAAAAATGAATCACAGTTTTCCTAATAAGGCTCTCCTCTGCTTAAAATAAAAAACCTACCTCCCAGCCCCTGGGAAGAGGGTTGTGTCTAATCTAAGTGCTATTCTTATGATGAAGAAACTTTCAAAGAGTAGCCCCGAAAGAAGCTCCCTATAAACAGGGGCGGATTCCCCATGACGACCGGCCCGGGGATTCGCCACCCAGGCCGGCCCAGGAGATACCACGCGGTCTGCCGAGCGCGGCTCTGTCACAATCCGCCCCTGCCTATAAATGTTCTGTAGTCTGCTGTCTGAACACTAAGTCTCTGGAATATTTTTTTCTATGTGAAGAATGACAGAAAGGAAGCAACATTGTACTGCTACTGCATGACCCAATGGGAAAGGGAGAAGGAGAAAATCTTTGCAAATGATGATAAATGGGGAAGGAGGGAAGTCAAGCCATAATCAGTAATTTGGAGCACTCTCAGTTGCAGTTAGTGAAGTCTAAAAGGAAATGATAGATTTGTATTATGTGCTTCTGTGTCCTCTCTCTGAACTGGCCTACATGGGCTGAAGTGCCATGAGCTGAAAGCCCATCAGTCTGTGTTGTGTAGAGTGGTTGAATTGATGAATTAGTAAGTTAATGCAGAGACCGATCTGTAGGGTTATGCAATGCAAAGTCTTGTGAACCCTAAATAATGATTTATTGATCAGGATCCTAGGAGACTACATACAGTAAAGATAAGCTAGGGGGAGGGGCATGTTATAGAAATATTTCTTATTGATCCTGTTTGGAAAGGAAGAGCGTGGATAATTAATGAGACATCTGTACAATTTTTTTTTGGCAATTGATTCAGAGAGCAAAGTAAACTTAGACTAATTAGGGAAGTGCTCAGCCTTTTGCCAGAATCACTGCTACAGAATATCATGGCAGATACTGTATAACAATTGCTTCCTCTGAAGAAAATGAAAACAGTATTTCATCATTCCAAATGTTAGCAAAGTAGTCAAAATCATGCATCTGATTTTCAGCCTTTTACTTTTGTCTGTAACATACAGGGGGGGAGGAAAGGCATCAATAACATGCTTATGCTGAAGTTTTGCATACTTTTGTGATAGCTTCTAATTGGGCTGGAGTTTCAGTTAGGGATGTGCATTCATTTTAAACAAATGTGTAAAATGCAACAAATGAAACCACTTTTGATTCATATGAATGATATGAATGGATAATTAACCTCAGATCAAAATACCCCAAAGTGTATTTCATTTTCGCACTTGTGCACTTAAACAAACAAAAACAAAAATCAGACCTCCGGTGGGACAGGCTTCAGCCCAGTCTTGTCCCTGGGGCCAGCATGAGGCCAGGTCCCATCATCAAAATTGGGTCTGATGCCAAGGCCTGCCTGAGGCCAAGTCCCGTTTACCGAGGCCCAAGCCTAGCCTGAGTCATGGGTCTGATGCCAGGACCAAGCCAAGGCTGGATCCTGTTGCTGAGTCCTGGGCCTGGGCTAGGTCCTGGTGGCTGAGGACCGGGCCTGGGCCAAGGCCTAGGCCTGATGCCAGATCCCGTTCAAAAGATGGGTCCTGGCCACCAAGGCCCATGCCTAGGCCCAAGACCTAGGACCAGGCCTGATGCCAGTGCCCAGCTGAGGCTGGGTCCAGTTGCTGGGGTTTGGGTCTAGGCTAGGCCCAGGAGCAGGCCTTCTCATATTCTTTCTTCTTCTGTTGACTAAATATTATATCCTACACCTGGAGTGATGCCACTGTGGCGCATTTCTACAGAGTTGATGGTACTATGTTGTTTTAGATCTGTATATTTGTTTGGTCAGGCAACAAAATGATGCCTATCATTCTGAAGGAAGGTGCTGCAATGACATCACTGTGGTACATTCTCCAGGCAGAGGACATCATTTTTAATTGATGGAAGAAGAAAGAAAATACTGAAAGACCTGTCCATGAGCCTCCAGGTCAAGGCCTCAGCCCTGAGGCCCCAGTGACAGGCATGGGCCCAAGCATCAGACCTGAGTCTGAGCTTTGGCAAAGGGATATGGCCTTGGTTTGGCCTCAGTGCTGGGCTTGGGCCTACACCTTGAACCTGAGACTATGCCCAGGCCTGGGTCTTGACGATGGGACCTGGAGTTCATTGGATCCTAGTGTCAGACCCAGGGCTAGGTCTTGGGCCTAAACCTAGGCCTAAGCCTGAGCATTGGTGACAGGAACTGGCCTTGGTCAGGCCCCACTTTAGGTCCAGGTCTGCACCTTGGCAATGGTAAACAGCCTTGACTGGTCCCAGTTATAGGGCCCAGGCCTAGGCCAGGTCCTATCACTGAGTTAGGCATAGGCCTTGGGCCAAGGCTTGGGCATTGGTAACAGGGACCTGGCTTCAGGCTGGGCACTGGCATTGGTGATGACAACTGGCCTTGACCAGGCCCCTGTGTTGGGCCCGGACCTAGGCTTCTGGCCTGGATTAGTCTTATTGCCTCAACATTGGGATCTAGCCTTGGACAGATCTTGGTGACAGGTCTGGGCTTAGGCTTTAGTCTTTGCCTGGACTTTGACAACTAGGACCTAGCCTCCTGTTGAGCCCCAGCAATAGGCCTAGGCCTAGGCCCAGGTCTGGGCCTCGACGACTGGACCCAGTCTTGGCCAGTTCTTGATGTTGGAACCAGGCCTAGGCCTTGGACCTAGGCCTGGCTCTTGGCAAAGTGACCCAGCCTTGGGCCAGGCCCCGGAATCAGGCCTAGACCTAGCCACAAGCCTAGGCCTTGTGGCAATTCCCAGCCTCAGTTGAGATCCAGTGTTGGACTCAAGCCTAGATCTTGGGCCTAGACCTATGCCTCAGCAACTGAACCTGGCCCTGGGCCCAAGGTGGGACCTCAGCAATAGGACTCAGTTCTAGGCCTTGGGCTCAAGTCCAGATATTGGCAATCTGAATCTGGCATCAGGCCTAGACCTTGGCCTGTTTTTTTCTTTTACATTGAAGTCAATGGAGCCTTTCCCCATTTGCTTCAATGTAAAATGAAAAAACAAATGAAATGAAAAAACTGTGCTCTATGAATCTAATTAATAAACTGATTGAATTTTTAGACTCTGTGCATCCCTAGATTCAATAGGCTGAATTTCAGAACTACAGCTGGCTTTGACACAAATTTGTACCTGACTTTAAATTATCATGCCTCCTGATGGACGAATGGAACCACCCAATGAGTGCTTTTCATGCATTTTGAAAAGTGCTAACAATGAGATTGTTCTTTGTCACTTATGGGCACTTGTGATCTGAGGAGAGAGTTTTTCTCACGATTGCCTTTCTTTGCCAGCTATGATAGCTTTTGTTGGGCCAGCGTGAAAAAATATCCATACTGTAGATAATAAGCATGATGTGTCCAGAGTACATCTGTCTCATTCTTCTCCAGAAGTACCCAGCCAACCAAATATTAATTAGATTATTAATTGTATCAGGAACTGCCAAGCAAGAAGGATCATCTCTTTCTCATCCACTCTCTAGTTGGGCAGTGCCTCTGCCCTGTCAGATCTTTTCAAATTGCAAAGGCAGGCAGAAAGTGCAATCAATTGGGGAGCTGAAGGCTCGCTCTTTCTGCTGGTGTTGCTTTTCCTGGCCAGGTGCCAGCTGAACACATTACAGTTTTCATGCATAAGTGATGGTCTTCTGGCAAGGTGTCTGAACATGGCTGAGAATATGCTTGTGCCTATTAAAAAAACAAAGCAATTTTCCCAAGCTATTGTATGAAATCCAATGCATCATTTACTGGTTACAATCAACGATTAATTCTAATTAAAATGATGATGTTTTGGGGAAAATTTCTGATGTTCTTTTTGGGTGAGGGAGGCGAGGACAGGAGATTGGCGATGAAAATTGTGACACAGGAGACAGTGGAGATCTGAGATTTGAATCATACATAATGGAGCACACACAAATAGTATACAAATGTTTACTTAATGTTTAATAACATTTGATATACCACATAACATCAGAAGCATCTGAGTGGTTTACAGTAAAAACTCTGCAGTTATTCCCCCCTCATCCTATAATGAAAACAGTTGTAATTAATACACATTATGAATTTGATTTTGCTTCATCAGGAATATGAACTGAGGCACTTTTTAGATTTCTAGAAAATTCAAGGGCAGATTTTTGACTCCACTGGAACACAGCTGTAGCTAGCTGATAAACTGCTTTATTTTCATTGCGCTTGTGGTTAGATAATATACCTACATCTTTTTCCCAAGCTTTCATCCAGTTCATTGCTCTCTGGCCATTCCCTTTAGAAGTGGCCTGTGCAAGCATTTGAAGTGTTAAATTATTATCTCTGTGTTAAAACACATTGAGATCATGTATGGATGAAAAGGTGATGCAAAGCCCAATTGTATTGCCAGCACTTTCTCTAGAATTAGGAGGAAACATATTTTCCACAGTTCTGTAGTTAATTGTTTGGTATAAGAAAGATCTATGGGAATATCGTGTCCAACCTTCTGATTCTTCCTAAGGGGCTGATGTCCTAAAGGGTTTCCCCCCCCCCTTTTGTGTCTCTGGGAAAAATGCTTAGCTCTTCCTGCCCTTACAGACCTCTCTACAACCGGAGTGGGCAAACTATACCCCCCCTCCAGGCCATATCCAACCTATGGATGCTTTTCATGGAGCCTGCAGCAGTGAGTCAGATGCCAGCCCATGGTAGTGAGAGCAAGAGTTGCAATGGCCATGGAGGTGGAAGGTGGAGGTGAGAGCAAGAGGTGTCCGCTGTTTCAAAGGGGCATTGATGGCTGGTTGGGGGTGGGGCGGGGAACCCCATGATCTTTGGATCTCTGGGGTGCCACCCAGTACAATGTGATCCTCAGGCCAAAATGTTTGTCCTGCCCCTGTGCTCCATTATAATCCAGGTAAAGATGAAAACACAACCACTGCAGACCTATAGTCAATTCAGGAACAGTGAACAAGATTTCCTCCTGACCTTCAAATGTAGCACATCCCCCCACCACAGCATTTTTCCCTAGATGCAGCATGATAAGCACTCATATCTTTTTCCTTTGATGGTTTGTTTGTTTTGTTTTGTTTTTGTATGATGCATTGGGACGATGGAATTGCTGAACCCATACGCTAGCAGTAAAAATTGTTAAAACAACAGGTTAACAAACAAAAACCAAATCATAAGGGGTTTCCCTTGTTTTGGCCTAATTTTATTGCATTCCTACCAAAGTATTATTGCTCAGAGTTTCTAAAAGATCCTCTTACTGAACCATACTCATCATTATGAAGTTTGGCAAATTAGGGCATTGCTGTGCTGGTCCTTACTGAAAATCCGCACGGTCGTCAAACTTACGCAAATAAAACATGAATCTGGCACCACTGCAGACGGTGGTGGTGGTGGGGAGTTAGGAGTTAGAATTTATTTTTTTTAAAGGGGAGGAAGGCATAGCCATAGACAAGTTGAACATCTTTCATTCCAAAATTATTTGAAAGCATTAGTAATAAACTAGCATAGGATAAAAATATGAGAAAATACTTCTTCACTGAAAGAGTGGTAGATGCTTGAAATAAGCTACCATCAGAGGTGGTGGGAAACCCGTACCAGCATACAATTTAAGCACGATTGGGGCAAATATAGAGGGCAGTGGTAGGAACAAGGATGAGAGGCTGAGAAAATGACATTGGGGGTAGGTTAGGACAGTCATGAGTGTTGATTGATGAACGTTTGGGATCTTGTATGCTCATCTTTTGAGGATGCTGGAGATCCAAAAAGGAAGATGACAGAAACTGAATTGGGAGTCAGTTAATGTATGGGCGAATTTTCAAAGCCCAGCGCGTGCAGATACTGGGGGATATGCGTGTGGCTGGGGCCCTGCGTGCGCCGAGCACATTTTAGAAATGGCCCTGCCACACGTGTATCTCCCGGTATGTGCAGAAGTGCCGGGCCATTCAAAAGGGGCGGGCCAGGGGTGGGGTCTGGGCAGGCTGGAGGCGTGGCGGGGGCCAGCCGGGACAGCACCATTTTGCGATGTCCTGGGAAAGCGTGCGCCGGCAGCCGGCTGGCGCGCACAACTTACTTCTGCTCCTTAGAGCAAGTAAGTTGTAAAACAAAAAAATATAAAGGAGTTAGGGTGGGTTTAGGGGGAGAAGGGGAAAGGAGAAAAGATAGGATAGGAAAGTTCCCTCCCAGTCCGCTCCTTAATTGGAGCGGACTGGGAGGGAACTGGGAAAGACCTACTGATGTCGCTGCGCGTTATTTTCTAAAATCCCCACCCTTGCACGCGTAAGAGGCCATCCGCTCGCACATGCATGCTTGGATATTAAAATCCAGTGTGCATGTGATTGCGGGAATCGCATTTCATAGCATGTGCGCGGCAAGGCGTTCATGTTATAAAATCACCATGTCATGTGCGCGTGCCAGGAACATGGATGCACGCGTGGTCCTTTGCAAATCTACCCCATAGTGTATTGGGATTTTCAGAAGGCATTTGACAAAGTCCCCCCCCCCCCCCCCGAGAAACTCTTCAGAAAATTAAAAAGTCATGGGATAGGAGGCAGTGTCCTATTGTGCATTGCTAACAAGTTAAAAGACAGGAAGTAGAGGGTAGGACTTAATAGTCATTTTTCCAGTGGGGTAACATTTATTTATTTATTTATTTGGATGTTTTTGTATATACCGAAGTATAGCGAACTGCCTTCACTCTGGTTTACATGATAACAACATAATACATACATTTAACTAAGACCTTAAGTAACATTCTAACATAGGGAATGGTATTGGGAATGGTATTGGGATCTTTGCTATTAAACATATTCATAAATGACCTGGAAAAGGGAACAACACGTGAGGTAATAAAATTTGCAGATGACACAAAATTATTCAAAGTTATTAAAACATCAGCAGATAGTGAGATACTGCAGAGGGATCTTATGAGACTAGGACACCTGGCATCTGAATTCAGATGAAATTTATTGTAGCAAAGTGCAAAGTGGTCCACATAGGGAAAAATAATTCCAGCTATAGTCTTTGTGGACAACACGTTGAAATCCTTAACTCACTGTGCGACGGTAGTCAAGAAAGCAAATAGAATGTGGGAATGTTTTGAAAAGAAATAGAGAATACATGGAAAATATCATATTGCCTTTGTATCAGTTTCCATGGTGCAATCGCACTTGAAGTATTATGTGCACTTCTGGTTGCCTCATCTCAAAAAATAATCTCACATCAGCACAGCAGACTGAGGCAGTGCCTGGGAAAAGCCAAGAGTCAGCAAAGCTATGTGGGACATAGGCAGCCAATGGGAACGCACTGTGGATGGTGAAGATGAAAGCAAGTTTAATTTCAGGAAGGGAGGGGTGAGTCAGGGAAAGCTCCTGTGCCAATGACTGTAATGGGGGTGGGGAGCAATCACTATGTACAAGACAACTTAGAAGCAGCAGTGTCCACATGTGTCCAGTCAGCCTGAGCTCGGAGGTGTGGGCACTCAGCCCACTGTGGATAAAGTCAGCGAGGGTGTGGGACAATGGGAGTACAGAGAGCGAGAGAAGGGAAGATGGCTGCTGCAGGCTGGGGAAGGGCTAACAGCCAGTGGAAGAACTTTAGGTGATGCTGCTGCAGTGCTCGTTGGGGGTAGGGTTGTGAACTGGCTCCAGATTTTCAGGACAGGTTGATCCAGTCCTGGTTTTTCCCCCTATTGCATGCTGGGATTTATTCTGATTTCCCTATTGCATTCCCTTAGAAAAGAAAGACTATAAGTCCCTGCATGCAGGGGGAGTAAAACCAGGACTGGATCAACCTGTCCTGAAAATCTGGAGCCAGTTGGCAACCCTAGTCAGGGGCAAGATGGAAGCACTTGCTAACTGAGTACATAAGTAACAGCACAACAGCAGAAGAGTGCGTGTGGGTATCATAGAGAGAATGAGTGTATGTCCATTTGTGTCAGAGAGAGAGTAAATTAGTGTATGTTAGAGAAAGAGCATGTGTGTATGTCAGAGAGAAAGAAAGAGAAAGAGAGTGTTGTATGTAGTGTCAAAGTGAATGTATGTCAGAGACAGAATGAATAAATGTGATGACAAGGGAATTGGAAACTAAATCTGTGTCCAAGTTATTTGGTCAGAGATTTCTACAATATAGTGAGTTGTATTTCTATTTAAATTATAGGCATTTCTAATTCTGCATCTATGTAAAGGTATTTGCATATTCAAGTTCATTTCAGCTAATTATATATGCAAATTCAATGCAAATGTTTGTCCTACATTTTGTCCTCCTTATGGGAGGCGAATGTCCTCTTTGTCGGGTCCTTGAATTTGGCCATTCTCCACAGGTTAGGGCTCTTCAACTTGGAAAAGTGATGGCTGATGGGGACATGATAGAAGTTTATAAAATCATGGGATGGAACAGATAAATAAAGTCAATTATTTACCCTTTCAAATAACATTAAAATAAAGGAACACTCCATGAAACCAACAACCAGCCCATTTAAAACAAATTTAAAAAACATTTAAAAAAAGTTGATTTTTCGCTCTGCACACAATCAAGCTGTGGAATATGTTGCCAGATGATGGGGATGGGTTTATGGTGACAAGCACAGTGAAGTTTAAAAAAGGTTTGGACAAGTTCCTTGTGGAAAAATCCAAAGAACAGTTTTAGCCAGATAGACTAAAGAGAGCTATCATCATCCCTGGTAGTAACAGGAAATAGATCCACTCTATGAGGTCTGCTGGAGACTTGTGACCTGGATGGTCACTATTGGAGATAAGCTGCTGAGCTCAATGGACCTTGGTCTGACCGAACATGACATTTCTTATATTCTTATTCCCAGTTTTCCCAGAACATTTCAGACTGCAGCTATTTATTGATGTAGAACAAAATTCTGCTGGACCTATTCATGCCACTCATGCTTTGCATGACCCAGAGCAAATCATGCTAGCTTCCAGCTCCTCACCTGACTGCTGGAATGAGGTGCCATTAAACACACTTAAAAACACTTGAAATTAAGTAGTTCAACCCAACTTATGTAAATTAAACTTTTGTCAGTGTCTGCCAGTAATAGTTCTTTATGCACTTACACATGAGGAAAATATTCTGCTTTGAGATTACAGTCACCTTGAGGATGGGGACATGAAATCTATCAGCGCTGTAATGTTTCTTCTTATCCTCCTGGATGTGCATTATTTAATTTCCAACAAACACCTACTTGGTGCAAGGGACTTGGCAAAGAGTTACAGAAACTTTCACTTAAGTTACCCATTTTTAAAGCCAGCCCTGGGTGGCAATGTCCGAGCCATTACCATTTGAAAGCCATTTGATGGCACATGAAAAATGAGTTGGGCTCAGTTCAGTTCCCAGTATGCAAGTGTCTGCATCCCCTAAAACTCCCATCTTATTTAGCATGAATTGGTATCATTATTGACAGTTTCTCAGCTGAGACCAAACATTGCATAGGAATGGAGACTGACTCATCTCCTTACCTATAGAGGTGGACCCTCCAGAGCAGGGTTGTGGCACATTGATGGGACAATGTTTGTGTATGTGTGTGTGTGTGTGTGTATGGGAGGGAAAGCTTCCACTGCCACTGCTGATGCTGTATATGCTTTGTGGTTAAATGCAAACCTTTGGTTCCAGGGCTGTCACCTGACATTTTTCACAAGCACTGAATTAACTAGAAAAATAATAAACAAATAAAATGTGTGTATATTTTATTTTGTCTTCTAGATATTATTTTTTATTATTGGGTAGCTAGGACTATCAAGACTGCTTGTGATTACAGTATATGTCTACTCACACTCCTGTGATCTACAAACAGTCAGTATTGGAGGTCCATTTCTCTGGGACATTATATGGGTATATGGTCTTCATTTCTGCAATATATAGTATCTTTCTTGCCTCTTCATCATGTTGACTGCTTGCATACAGAAAACTATGTGAAATAACCCTCTGGCATAAAGCTGCTTTGACAAACTCTCATTGTGTCCTTGTCACAACTCAGTGAGGAGATGTGCAACAGAATTCACAGATTTTTAGGAATCTCTGACATGAGTTGTGATGTGAGTTTATTGAACTGAGACCACTTCAGTCTCATATGGGCCAGCTTGTCGGGGATTTGAGCTGGGGTCCTAGACGTGAAAGGCTCTTAATGGTATGATTGATCTCCTGAACCATCCAATCCACCACATTGGACAACACAAGACCTTTTAACTTGTCCTGTGGATGGCTGCCCAGTGATTTTTCAGATCTACTGTGCTTATTGATTTAAAAAGGTGAGGAGTGGCTTAGTAGTTAGAGCAACGAGCTATAAACCAGTAGCAAGAGTGTTTGAATCTTGTTTCTCCCACTGACATTCGTTTATTATCTTGGACAAATCACTTTATTTTTTCTTGACTCAGGTACACACTTAGATCATAAGCTCTTTGAAGGGGGGACTAATATATATGAAAAACCTAAACTAAAATTTAAAAAGTAATCTAGAAATGCAAAATATTATTATTATATTTATCTATACACATATTGCCTTACTGCCCAGTAAAACTGATTTGGCAGTGCCTTTCCTGAACGAACACCTTTTCACAATGACCAACCAGAGATGTGATGATGCAGAGTCATCATAGGTGCTATCTTCCACTCTGAAACTTTTACCATGAGTGGATCACTCTTATACTGCAATCCTGAACTTTATAAGACTCTTTCAGCCGACTTTGAATGGGTAGATAAAGACAAACATGAGTTATTCCTGAAATGGTAACATTTTTGCATGAACCAAAAACCATCCCATGCCTTCTAGCATAACACATGACAAGTAGCAAATGATATTTTGTATGCACTTCTTTAATTTTATTTACTAGATGTATTGCACAAACCCACCGAAAACCTTCTTGGCTGCATTCTCACCATCAGAGTTTTCACAAATATTTTAGGTAATTTAGCATTTTTTTTTTACCAGAGACAATTTTTAAAATGATCAGTATTCATATTTTAATCTTAAGGTTTGAATCATCTGGAACTCACAAGTAAACGCCATGCTTCTGGTAGCAAGCCAGTGAGGTTCTGTGCAGGCAAAAAAGACACTTTGCATAGACAGGTGAGAGAGAGAGCGAGAGAGAGAGAGAAAGAGAGAGAGAGAGAGAAAGAGAAAAAAGAACGCAGAAGAAAGTGAAATCATGGTGTGATTACTTCCAGTGAATTAAAGGTGAGTTGTCTCATTTGGCATAGCAGATTTAGCTCAATTATTTATTGGTCTTCTTGGGAAACCTTAAATTATCTGGTTTAAGCTTTCTTTGCTTTGCTTTCTTCTTCTTCTCCATCGTCTTTCTTTTCACCTTCATCAGTTTCCTCTTCAGCCTCTTGAGATTCCTCTCCTCCTTCTTCTTCTTCTCCATCTTCCTTTCCCTCTTCCTCTGCCTCTCCCTCTGCCTCTCCCTCTCCTTCTCCCTCTTCCTCTTCTTTCCCTTCATCTCCACCTTCTTCATCCTCTTTTGTTTCTTCATCCTCTTCTTTCTCACCTTTATAAGACACAAAATAAAAGCATTGTCAATCATATTATTGTCATTTATCAAAAGCTTATCGCATGCGAAAAGGCCCTTTTTGTGTGCGATAGCATGCAAATTAGGGAGGAGGAGTCGGGGCGGGGAGGGGGTGGAGTCAGCAGTGTCTTCGCTGCCAGCGATAACATTACCAACGTTATCGTCGGCAGTGGCACACCGAATAGCACCACCTTTCACTGTGGCGCTATTTGGTGTGAAAGCCGGCAGCTGGCACACCACGGTGATGCGAAGGCTGCGGGCTTTCGCAGGCCCCCCCCCCCCCCCCCCCCCCCGTTTTCGCTGGATTCATCATTCAGTGATGAATGATGAATCCAGGCCATAGTTAGGATGAAGTACTACTGTCAATCTGGGATTTTTCTAGTCACTCTGTTAAATACTTCAGGGCATTTCTTTTTAGAGCAATTTTCTCTTTCTAGAGCTAGGAGTGACATGTCTGGGAGAAGACACCCTCAGGGGCTGATAAATAAAAAAGAAAATATAGCAGACTACATTACAGGATTGAGACTATGCTTTTTGAAATATTTCCTACTGAGCTTCTAAGGAGTCTCTTGTTTCCAGGGGCATTTTGTGGCTGCTGCCGAATCAGTTTTAATTTTAAATGACTCAGCTATTGGGCTGTGGCATGCCAAGGGCTTAAAGCTTGCAGATTTTCACTAACCAGGTCTAAACCTAGTCTTTTCCCTGTCCAAATGACTAGAAGAAATGCAAAGTGTACCTAAATAGGTGCCCATGCTCCCCCCATTCCACCAAAGTAACTGTAGCATTTATAGTTTGGAGATGTTCAAATTCATATTTTGCCAAATGTGATGGTGCCCCAGAAATATATTAAACTTTATTTTCAGGTATATAAGAGTCCTTTGCCTTCCCCAGTGGGTGCCCATTTACATGCATGCTAGGAGGTAGCAGGAAATAGGTTTTTCTTCTCTGTGCATCCTTGAGAATTATCAACCATTCTGGGCCGCATTTTTAGAAGAGTTTTGCCATGCACATAGAATGAGAGAGAACCTTGGAAAAACATCAGAGCCCTATTTGTGGTTACACAAGACCCTCTGTACAGGTGCAAGACTTTTGACCATCCTGACCATGACTTCTACAACCCTCCCTTGCTAGAATATTCAAAGTTCCTGGCTCTTAATAAAACAAGTTACAAAGTGCCCAGCTACTTGCCTTAAGATGAGCTGTGAACTCACAGAATTAGTTGTTTCTAGTTTGTGTTTGGCTTTTGTTTTCACCCCAGTTTGCAACATCACCTCTGACTGAAGAGGGCAAAGTAAATTAAACCTTGTAATAATAGTTTCCATTATATCTCATAAAATACAAACAAAAATCAATATGGTTACCCTGCATCTAGCAAGTATTTGATTATGTAAATGTTTCAGGTTTTACAGTAGGTAGAAATATTGTAAGACATGAAAGTGCTGGAATAATGGAATTGGCAGTACTATTAAGGATTGGACAAAATAAAAGTCATTGAAATAACCCATAATTTTGTGATGAAGTCTGATGCTGGGCTACATTCTATCCAAAATGTACCCAGGTTTGTACCTAAGTGCGAAGAAGGTGAATGTGACTATCTAGCCTGCATGGAATTCTAAATGACATACACACCAAGCATGGGGTATGCAAGTCATTGTAAATGTCATACAACATTATTGGTTATTTGAGTTACAGGTGCTATTTGTAGGGTTCTGTTTTCCAAGATTTATTCTTTAGGAATAGCATAGGATAAAGCTTTTGGGGGAAAAAATGAACCATTGATATAGTAGGATATGCAAGCTACCCATGTATTATTATAAAATATAAATGAGCACTTGAAGACATTTTCAGAAGAAGTTACAGAGGTCAAAAGAAGACCAGAATGCCAGTAAACCCCATCTTCTAATTGCCTATATGTTATCTTTAGTACTGACAGTATAATGAGCAACATATCATACCTCACTGTGTTGAGCATCAAGTAATATTCTTTTTACTTTGGGTATGTTTTACTCCCGAAGGGATACCTCTAGCATTTCATGTTTACCTTCTTCCTCCTCTTCATCTTCCTGACCTTCTTCTTCTGCCTCCTCCTTCTCTTCCTCTTCAATTTCTTCGTCATCTCCAGGAGCCTCTGCTCTGGCCTCTTCGGCTTTAGTTGACTCTATTGTCTCCTCAACGTCCACCTGTTCTTCCTGAACATGGCTGGTATAGTAAGATGGGAAAGACCTAGCTGACATTAGGTAGGAGCTGCTCTGCAAATTGTAGGCCGACCTGCCAAAGACTGGGGCGCTCTGGGTGTAGCCACTAGATATGCTCCCAACACTGGTAAAACTAAGTCTTGTTTCTTCCCCTTCCAATAGTTTTCTGAAAAAAAAACCAATAAACAAACATCGGTGCATAATGTTAACTACATGTACCAAACCAGACCTTTAAAAAAAACCTTTCTAACATAAAAGTTTCAACATCTATACCAATGAATAATGTTACCTATAAGTGTAACAGCTTCACTTTTACTTCTTGATTTTTAAAAATAAATAAAATACAACTTCTTATAATACATAGCACAATGGTCACCAAAACATTTATAGTAACACTACTGCACCTAGGACTAGAGCATAACTTTTAAACTCTTCTACTAGTGGACTTTATGAATGACTTTGTGGAGATTTCAGAGCTTTGTGAAACATTAAAATTTGAATGTTTCCTGCTGCTATCATATTTCAGTAGGTAAACCCACTCCAAAAATGTTTTTAAAACAATTTTTTATGTTTAACTGTTTATAACAGAAATATGTAGAGTATGCAATAAATAATTTATTGTGGAGTGAAATTATATTCTCTGGCAGCAGACTACAATTATTGATTAACCCGGTATAGGTTGAAAACATAACAGTGGAGCATTAGTTTTCTGGAAAAATGGCTTAAAAACTCATGAAAAGTGACAGAGATTACTAAGCAGCTCTTAACTGGAACAAGTTTGCATTCTAGTGTTTGATTTTCAGTCCTTGAGCACCTGGTAAGCCATTTTCTTGCTGTATATACATGGATGATTATTATAAAGAATATTTTTAAATTGTAAAGAAAATTAAAAATAGTTATATTTATATCATATGCT
Organism: Rhinatrema bivittatum; assembly: GCF_901001135.1. Classification (NCBI taxonomy): domain Eukaryota; kingdom Metazoa; phylum Chordata; class Amphibia; order Gymnophiona; family Rhinatrematidae; genus Rhinatrema; species Rhinatrema bivittatum. The sequence continues at coordinate 290,091,561 of NC_042619.1, forward strand.
GTTTGTAAGTTGATTGCAATAATGGCATGGGAAACTTTGTTTATTAAAAATTCACATTGTTACATGAAAATTCCAAATTATATTGCAAGATTAACATTAAAGCTTTAATTAAATATATTGCAAAATCCATGCAGTTAATTTATATTTTAAAAAAATCCTGTTATTCACCAAAAGGATTTCTAGATAATGCTGACATTTGAAAAGTAACTGCTGCATCTGTGAAAAACTAAATAAAAATAAAATTTGCATAGTTTGCCACACAAATAATTTGTAATCCTAAATTCTGCATGGTATATAAAAGTTTAATTGAATTGTCTTTTTAGTTGTGTTTCCTGATCTTTTTCTCTAGGTTCATCCTATTTTATCAAGCTCAAAAAGAGAAAATACATGTTAAATAAATGCATTGCAGATCTAAAAGCCGGCCAAAGACATGACCTATTTTTAGCCATTAATATGGTTCCACCTGCTTCTCCCTTCCAAATTATTCAGTTGGCTGTCACTGGGAACTGACATCTAAATGAGAATTGTGAAACCAGGAAACAACCTTTAGTTCTGAGGGACAAAAGCAAGGCGTGATGACTATGTATGATGCAGAAAATATTCCCAGTTCATACCTGTAAGCGGCAATTTCAATATCCAAAGCCATTTTCACATTCAGGAGATCCTGGTATTCTTTCAAGTATCGTGCCATCTCACTCTTTGTAGACCTCAATTCATTTTCCAGTTTGTTTATTGTATCCTGTTGGGTATAACAACCAATACTAAGCATTGTCAGGTCTGCAAATGGTTCAAGCTACATAAGCTTTCTCTGGTCCCTCTGCAAGCTATTGGATTGATTGATACACAATAGCAGGAGTGGACAACCCCAAGTCATACAGAGTCACAAACAGTCTGGGTTTCACAATATCCACAATTAATATCATGAGATAGATTTGCATACAAGGGAGGCAGCACATACAAATCTATTTCATGCATGTTCATTGTGTTTTTGACTCTCAGGACCAGAGTTGACCATCTCTGCACAATGGCATGAGGTCCAAATGCATCTCTATGATGCTGACCAAACTAGTAAATAATATATTTTGTGAAAACCTAACAATAATTCCTTCAATTGATGGGATTAGCTTTCAGCTATTACCCCATCTCATTTTGGAGCCCTTCAGCTTTTAACTGGTGTCTTCAGCGTCTTCACACTGAGCAAGGAATGCCTGCAGACGCTGTTCTCATTGGGGATTATTTGCAAATTAACAGCAGATCAAATTCAGTTTAATGCTTAGAAAAGATAACGGGGGCACAACATGTTTTCGTGTTCAGGTTTAGCCAATTAGAAATACAATAGATTAAATGTATTACATTTTTGAATAAGGAAAATCATTGTATTTTATATGAAAGTAACTTAAAATGCAAAATATATGAATAGATTTTTGTTCTTCCTGTCCCTTCCAGTTTCATATCATATAGCTCTCTTTCGGAACATTACAGTATTTCATTTTCAATTAGCTCAGTGTTCTGTTAACTGCGAAAATGTGACTTTATCACAAAATAAAAAAAACAAACCCAAAAACAAAACAGAAACATGACAGAATATAGGGATCTCAAGATCATTCTAGACTGCTTATATGTATGTTACTTCAATTATTTTGCATCAAAGGATAACAGGAATGAGCCTCAGTTTATCTTGTAAACATCTGATTTTTTTAGCTGGATTCTCACCTCCTCCTCTTAACACATTTTGGTTTTGCACAACCTTCTCACTCTTAAAAGTGTTATAGTAAGGTGTCTGCATCCTGCGAGATAGGCTCTCCGCTATGGCTGACATAAATTCTACCTTTCCCCTCAAACAAAACTAAACCGCACTTGAACTATTTTTCCCAAAGTCATCGCATTATTTAACACTTAAAGATACAATGGAGGCAAAGCTATATCCAAGTCCCTTGCCCACCCTTCTCGGAACTTGTGCCCTTTATTCAAGGTCCGGACCTTTCCCCCCTTGTCAGCAGCAGTTTCATTTGTACATTATAAATTGTATAATCTCACTAACCCCACCCCCCTTTCTAAGAGTCACAGAAAGCAAACTGTAAAGCGATGCAGATTTTCGGGCCCCCTCGGTTCCCGGAGACCGCCCCCCCCCCCCCCCACGCACTGTGGGTACCTGTAAAGCCATGATCTCCGCGTTCTGCTTCTCCTCCAGGTCCTGCAGCTGCTTTTCCAGCGCTTCGTTCATGCCCCTGCAGGCGTCGATCTCCAGCGACTTGGCTTTCAGCAGCCTGCGGCTCTCGGACATCTCGTCCTTGGCGGCCCGCACCGCGTCCGTGTGCTTGGCGGCGCTCTCGGTCATGACGGTGAAGCGGCTCTTGAACCACTCCTCGGCGGACTGCATGTTCTTGGCGGCCAGCTTCTCGTACTGGCAGCGGATGTCCTTCAGGGCGGCGGACAGGTCGGGCTTGGAGACGTCCATCTCCACCGAGATCTGGGCGTACTGGATCTGAGCCTGCAGCTCCGCGATCTCCTCCTCGTGGATCTTCTTCAGGAAGTTGATCTCGTCCATCAGGCTGTCGATCCTCTTCTCCAGCTCGGCTCTGGCCAGGGCCGCCTCGTCGGCGCCCTTCCTGACCTCCATGAGCCTGCCCTCGGCATCCTCGCGGTTCAGGATCTCCTCCTCGTAGCGAGCCTGCAGGCTCCGCAGGGTCTCCTCCAGGCTCTCCCTCTCGCTGTGCAGGGACTGCTTCTCGCTGCTGGCGTCCTCCGCCGCCAGCCTCAGGTCGCGGATCTCCTGCTCGTAGATGGCCCGCAGCCTGGAGGGCTCGGTGTGCTTCTGCCGCAGCACCAGCAGCTCTGCCTCCAGCACCTTGTTCTGCTGCTCCAGTTCGTGCACCCTCTCGATGAAGCTGGCGAACCTGTCGTTGAGATCTTGCAGCTGGGCTTTCTCCTGCGTCCTGATGCTCTTCAGGTCGTTGCTAATGGCGGCCACCTGGCTAAGATCTAAGTTGTCCACGGAGGGGATCAAAGACGAGGAGGAGGAGGAGGAGGCGTAGCTTCTTCGCAGGGAGACGGAAGAGATCGGAGCAGAGAGGCTGGTGAAGGTGGAGCGGGGCGCCCCATAGCTACTTCTGACGGTGGAGATGTGCACCCTGGGGCTCTCCACATACCTGCGCTTGTAGGAGCCGAAGTAGGGCTCGTAGCTGTAGGCGCTCATGGTGGCTGCGTTGCAGAGCAGTGCTCTCTCTCTCTGGCAGCCTTTATTATAGCGCGACAGGTCTGACGCAGCCGTAGCCCTGATCAATCAGCACCAGGGACAGCTCCTGCCCAGCCTCTCAGAGCTAGCTTGGCAGAAAGCGCCCCTTCAGCTGCTGTTCCCCTAGCAGTCTTATTCAGCATCTCCTTCTTTACCTTGCTCAATCGCTTGGCTACGACAGTTTCAATACCAAGAAAATAGCTAATAATAATACTATAATGACTTCGTATGCATATATACAATATCTCTATGTTCCATGTCTGTAATGAGAGAATCTGTCAGGCTTCTTTCCTGGTTACATCCATAACTCACTGAACACAATTCTAGTGTAAATCTGTTGCATAATTACATACATCACTTTTAATAAAACCTTTTCACTCTTATGCGGATCTTTGGGACTTTCGAATGGCATTAATGTTATTTTTCCTGTTCTTTCCTAGAGCACCATCATGGTTACATACCAACGCGAAATATAGGATTGACGCTTCTGATAACTATGTTATTTCTGATATTTAAACATTTTCTTTCTCTTGCTGGTAGGTATTCCTGATTTTTAGCCGTCAGAACAAAAGGCGTACAAACACCAGTTGGGAAATCATAAATTATTATTCAAGTTTTCCACATCTGTGCTGCAATCAATGACCACACAGGGAAGCGATTTAAGGCTTTATTTTTATTTTATTTTAGATAATAAAAATCGGGACGTGAGAAAGCGGATTTCTGTAGGACATCCTAAAAATATCATTCCAAAAACTAAAATCTGTTAATAATTCCAACTCATGAATTACCTTGTTTTTACCCGAATAGGCTTCTCCTCAAGGCTATACAATTTAATTACCCACTTCTGGGGCAGATGGCCAGGCAGCACATTTCTGTCATCTGGATTGCATTCAGGCTTGCTGAGAGTTGATAGAAAGGAATAAAGTTGACCTGCAGAGGAGAGGCTGAGAAGAAGGAAAAGCGAGGGCCCTCTGCTGGAGAGGGATCATGAAGCCAGAGAGTAAAACGGGAAGCACCAATTTATGACTTTCTGATATCCTTTTTGAGGTACCAACTAATAATTTGTTTGGTTATTACCTATATATGTACCATTTACTTACCCGTAGATGAAAGACAATGTACCTAACTTCCAAAAAAAACTGCAGCATATATTTTGTATTACGTTCTGTAGACAAATACTGTCAATAAAGACTTCCTTCATGTAAAAGCAGCCGGTATCAGATACTAGGTAAAATACTCTTCTAAGCAAAATATTTCTATAAGAGGAATTCCTCCCGTATTGAGGGTTTTGGAAAAGGTGTATGAATCGGTGTTCCTAGTGGGTTCTGTCCACATCGCTAACCATCGGGGCAGAGTCCTCGTCTGGCAAGAAAGCAGAGCAGAGACATAATGGAGGAAGCCTGCACTATACCCCCAGCGGGTCTGCAACTGTTCCCTGGATAGGTGGTACAATAAGTATTAATTGTACCTTCTAGAAAAAAAACCCCTGAAACTTGTTCTTTTTTAGCAGAATGTTCTTACAATAGAAATGGCTTCCATATGGCATGCTCTTAGGTAATGCGTTTAGCATTTTCGGGAGGACTAGACTGCTGTTTCTTGGATCACAGTTACCTATGCAGTTTTGTGCTGGAGCAAAGCTCAGCTATTCGCTGTATCGATTTTTTTTTTTTTTCCTGTAGGGAGGCATAATAGTTAACTCTGCAGCATTGTCCCGCATTACAGCATCCTGTAAATCTTAATGACATCTCTCTTTCTAGCCGGGACTTTATTACACCATTAGTCTGAGCCTCAATGTGAAATAAAAAAAAAAAAGATATAAGAGCTCAGAAATACTTCCTGCACAACTGCGGCTCATTGCAGTTTATTTTTTGTTATTTCCATCTTCCTTACATTATATACTTCTTTTTTGAGCAATATTTCATATTGACAGTCAGCGTCTCAAGCATCTTAGCATCCTTAGCATTTTATATTAAACGAGAAGATGGTTAAGAAATAGACCGAATGCTATGAGCTTCAGCCATTAATAAGCATATGCCTATTTAACTTCAGCTCTGAAAAAGCCCCAAAAGAAATTATCTATTTACTTTTTGTATTTAAAAGTCATAAACAAAATCTATTTCCAAATTAGAAACACGGAAGCTCACTTTGACGCAATGCAGTAAACTACAAGAGCATTCAAGCATAGTGCAACGAAAACAGTGAGTGAATAGGACGGTAGAACTTTCTCTTCTTTTTTCTTGTGTTTTACTTTGCTATATCAGTGGAAGGAAGAGGGAAGTGGCTGCTATTGTAAAGCATCTGTACTCCCTGCTTAGATGTGATACGTCCCCGTGAGTGTGTGGGTATAAGCTCTGTCTCTTATCCCTTATAGGGTAAGAGCAGAAGGCTAATCCCTCATTGACTGTGTGCTCCAATGACCCTAGCTTGATTCACCCACACCATTTTAGACTTTGGATTGCAAATATGAGCATAAACCTGAACAGGTTAGTGCAGCTATTCTAGTTGGGGGGGATGGGATGGGGGATATTTATTATGGCCTGAGAAAAGACATTTGGAGGTGTACAGGAGATGAAGCCGTCATGCACACTCCATGAATATCCTTCACTTCACGCGCAGACATGCCCACAAACACACACTCATGCATAAGCTCTTAATTAACCTCTGGTAGCACTTAGACATGAATATATTTACTTCTGCTGAAGTCCAGGTTTGTTCATGTAGAACTGTTGCTACAGCCCAGTAGCTCCCATTAATATGGGAACAAATTTTACACCTTTAAAATATTTCTGTACTTTGGAATAAAATTGGAGAGCTGGCTTTTTTTTTTTTAACTCTATCAAATAACAGGTCTTCTCTCCCCCTAAAAAAATGTTTTTACTTTTACCCATTTAACAGTGGCTAAAGTTTTCCTTGCAAAAGGCAATTTTAATGGGCAGGTATTGCATTTTCTTCCAGGGATCATGGCACTCACTTTAATAAAATCAGTGTGATGCACACTAAAGCATACATCAGCCTATATAACATGCATATCATCTCTACTATCTTATTCTAAGCCTAATTGTACTTCTTACCCCTATCTCTCTCACACACATTTAATCATGACTCATATCTCCACTCTCACACTTGCATTCATAAGAACATAAGAAGTGCTATGCTGGGTCCGACCAAGGTCCATCAAGCCAAACATTCTGTCTCTGACAGTGGCCAGTCCGGGTCACAAGTACCCATCAGATCCCCAATAGTTGATCTATTTTTTTGGATCTCAGAGATAAGCAAGGGCTTTCTCAAATCTACCTGGCTAATACTGTAACTGTTTATGGACTTTTCCTTCAGGAACTTGTCCAATTCTCTTTCAAACCCCACTATGTTAGTTGCTTTGACTACATCCTCCAGCAATGGATTTCATAGTTTAATTGTGCATTGAGAGAAAAAAATATTTCATACTATTTGTTTTAAATCTGCCAGGTGCTCGTTTCATGGAGTGTTCCCCTGGTCCTAGTGTTGTTTAAAAGGTAAATAACCATTCCCTATTTACCCATTCTACCCCACCTATGATTTTACAAATTTCAATCATATCCCCTCTCAGTCATCTCTTTTCCAAGCTAAAGAGACCTAATCTGTTTAGCCTTTCTCTATAAGGAGCTTTTCCATTCCCTTTATCATTTTCATTGCCCTTTTCTATGTCTGCTATGTCTTATTTGAGATGCACACAATACACATTAAAATTGCATCTGCCATTTAGAAGCCCATTCTACAAGTCTCACAAGGTCCTTCTGAAGTTCTTCATAACCTGCAACTCTTTTAACAATTTCACACATGTTCTACTTGCATTTTAATTATTTTACCTTTTATCTACTCAGATACATAGCATGCATCAATAAGGCTCTGAATCTCACTTTTAAAGAAACATACACTGCTGGCATACTCCATTTCCCTAGCCACATTGGATACCATAGGACTAAGCCAACTAATCAATGAACTAACTAATAAAGCAGGCAACACCCTTGACCTACTATTTGCACCACATCAACTGCTGTCCTCCTCAGCCACTCAATAAATTCATCTATGCAGGGCATCAGGCATCCAGCTTCAAAGCTTCATTGATTTTTCTGAAGTCTATGCAAAATAGAATGCTGCCATCCAGTTTAGGAACAAGCACAATGGACAAAGACCAGTCACTGTTGGACCTTTCTATTACACCGAGTTGGAGCATCTCTTTCACCTCAGCCTTTACAATGTGGCTTCTGGAATCCTGTATGGCCAGTGTTGAGCAACTACTCCTGGAGATGTATTAATTTCATGGCAAGTGAGGTGATTCCGCTCTGGATCATTGGAAAATATATCTTTATTCCAGCTTACCAACTGATCTAGGTCTGCTTTTTCTGGGGCAGAAAGTTGGTCTCCAAAATGGACTTCTAATGGTCTAGAGCTGGAAGATGTTTCTGGCCCAAAGTTGTCTCCATGGACAAGGCAACAAGTTGGAGTGACCCACTTCTTTAGGAAGTTCACATGGAAGATCTGGTCCTTCTTCCTTTTGTCTGGTTGAGCCACTAACCCTATCTTTTCTAGTATTTCATAAGGGCCTTGCCAGTGGGGTAGTAATTTACTTTCTAAAGATGGTAATAGTACAAGATACAACAGAGGACCAATTATATTACCAGGCTTGGGTAGCTTAGGCCTTCTCTAAACATAGGTATACAGCTTCTCCCACCCTTCTTAATTGGTTCTTTATCTGGATTGTATAGTCAACCAGGTTTTGTCTGGAAGTTGATTCCTCATCCCAGGACTCATGGGCTATATCTAGGATACCCTTTGATCTTCTCCCATACAGTAGTTCAAACAGGGAAAACCTGGTTGAGCTTTAGGGAACTTCTCAGATCACAAAACAATATATAAGGTAGCAACAAATCCCAGTTCTTGCTGTCTTCCACAATAAACTTCCTCAGCATCTGTTTGAGGGTTTTGTTAAAGTGTTCTCCCAGTCCATTGGTTTTTGGATAGTAAACTGAGGCCTGAAGAGTTTTCATCTTTAGCAAGGTGTACACTTGCTTCATCACTTTGGACACAAATGGGATCCCTTATCTCCTTGGGTAATCCAACCCAGGAGAAGACCTCTATCAAGTCAGTTACTACTGATTCAGTCTTCATATTCCACAGGGGTACAACCTCTACATACCAGATCTGTAGTCCTGGTGACTAAAATATATTTATTTCCTCAGTTGGACCTTTCCACAGCAATTCTTTCAAAGGGAGTTTCTATGATGGGCATTGGTATCAGAGGATCTACTCAAACCCCAGCAGATTTGGTTAGCTGACATGAAGGACAGGTCTGATTTGTGATACAAGCCAGACCAATAGAACTAGGCCAGGATTTTCTCCCACGTTTTCTCTTCCTCTAGGTTTGCCCCCTAGAAAGTGGCTGTAGGCTAGTTGCAGCACTTGGTGGTAGAGCCAGGCACTTAAGAGTTGCTCAAATGTTTTGCCTTCTAAGTTCCCTTTTGCTACTTGATACACTAAGTTCCTCCTAATTACATAGGGGGTGGGGAGAATTGGGTTACAACCCTCAGACCCAGGGACTTCCTGTCTACCATTCATACATGCTCTTGGACAAACTTAAGGGACTCTTCTTCTGTTTTGCCCATCTAAAGTTGCTAAGAAAAGTAAAAAGTCATGGGATAGGTGGCGATGTCCTTTCATGAATTACAAACTGGTTAAAAGACAGAAAACAGAGAGTAAGATTAAATGGACAATTTTCTCAGTGGAAAGGGGTAAAAGTGGAGTGCCACAAGGATCTGTACTTGGACCAGTGCTTTTCAATATATTTATAAATGATCTGAAAAGGAATATGAAGAGTGAGGTAATCAAATTTGCAGATGATACAAAATTATTCAGAGTAGTTAAATCACAAGCAGATTGTGATAAATTGCAGGAAGACCTTGTGAGACTGGAAAATTGGGCATCAAAATGGCAGATGAAATGTAATGTGCATAAGTGCAAGATGATGCATATAGGGAAAAATAACCCATGCTATAGTTACACAATGTTAGGTTCCATATTAGGTGCTACCACCCAAGAAAGAGATCTAGGTGTCATAGTGGATAACACATTGAAATTGTCGGCTCAGTGTGCTGCAGCAGTCAAAAAGGCAAACAGAATGTTAGGAATTATAGGAAGGAAATGGTTAATAAAATGGAAAATGTCATAATGCCTCTCTATAACTCCATGGTGAGACTGCATCTACTGTGTACAATTCTGGTCGCCGCATCTCAAAAAAGATATAGTTGCAATGGAGAAGGTAGAGAGAAGGGCAACCAAAATGATAAAGGGGATGGAACAGCTCCCCTATGAGGAAAGGCTGAAGAGGTTAGGGCTGTTCAGCTTGGAGAAGAGATGGCTGAGGGGTGTTGGAAACAGGATGCTGGGCTTGATGGACCCTTGGTCTGACCCAGTATGGCAATTTCTTATGTTCTTATGTTTCTTGTGTTCTTATGGATTTCCCCCCAGCCCATTCTGGGGGAGCAACTATGGGATCCTAAAGAGTTTGAGGAACTGCCTCTAACTCAGGGATGCTGCCTACGGAGGCCTTTAGATAATGAGCATAGCTAAGTTTTTCTTGCTGGTGTTGCCTATGGGGGTTTGTGTATCTTAGTTTCCCCTAACATATAAGTCTCTGTCTTCTAATGGGAAGACCTCAGGGAATGATGTCTCACCATTAGCTGAGCTGTCCGGACCAGCCATAAGTCAATTGGTAATGTCTCTCCCCCCACCAACACTGAAAGGTGGCCCTTGAAGGCATAGTCTTCCCATTCAGCTCCTAGACAAGGAACGTGGCTTTCATACTGAACTCTCAACTTACCACTGAAGCAAAAGTCCAAGCAGTAACTAAAGTGGCCTTCTTCCACCTTCATCAACACTGCCACTTTTTCCTGAATGGCTTCATCTTTGCCATAGCTATCCCGGTCTGGATAATCTGCCACTTAGATTACTGCAACCCACTGTATATTGCAATCCTGAATAAACTAAACCATCAGCTTCAATGCAGTCAAAACACAGCTGCCCTGCCCAGATGATACGGAATATCAGCTAATTTGATTATATCACTTCAGCCTTGAAATTTCTACACTGGCTCCGAGTCCTCACTCTCTACTGAACTAAATTTAAAATTCTGCTGCTGGCATACAAGATTCTCAAAAGCAATGCACCGACATACTTCACTAGTTACCTCAATCCCTACGCACCTTCCTGCATGCTATGCTTCCTACTTCAAGCATGATTAGCTGTGCCAGGTGCCAATGCAATGCTTCACACCAGCACCTTCATAGGGACTGCCCCTACATTTTAGAGCTCCCTATCTCCCTGCATTAGACTAGCACCCGATCTCCTATCTTTCAGGAAACTGGTGAAAACTTGGCTCTTCAGTGCAGCACTTGGAACACCTACATAATATGAACTGTGCCACGGAATATTGTTATGCTGTTTACTTCTTTTATGTTTGTGGGAAAGAATGGGTAGTTTCTTTTGTCTTGCATATTAACTGAGCATACAGTCAACCTCTTGAAGACCCAGTTTTGTGTGTGAACCACACTGCAGGATGTCTGCTGCAGACTCCTACTAGAATGTATCATGTACATGAGAGCCCTGTTTCCTAACTCTTGTTTAACTTTATTATTTTTTGCAGAATTTAATTTTCCTCATTGATTCCTATTGAGTTGGGCTATGGAGGTGCATTTGAACATATTTAAATGAGGCCATATGGTGACTGACCTGGGGCTAAATATGTTTGGCTTGTTTCGTTTAATTTAAGATGATATCAAAATCAGAGCATACTCAAAACCCTTCTTCTACCCAATTCAAAATGTTGGTGTCTAAAGAACAGCTGTGGATACGTGAAAAAGAATAAGGCTTCTGCATATTGCAATGAAGCTGATAATGAATTATGTGATTCTAGCTGGGGACCAGTCTAAAAATATACAAAAAAGTGGCTTATTTATTATTTTTATATACCGACATTTATATACCGACATTTTATATACCGACATTATTTTTATATACCGACATTGAGATATCACATCGGTTTACATTCGGTACTGTAGATATTTCTCTATCCCCAAAGGGCTTACAATCTAAGTTTTTGTACCTGAGGCAATGGAGGGTAAAGTGACTTGCCCAAGGTCACAAGGAGCGACAGCAGGACTTGAACCCTGGTCTCCTGGTTCATAGTCCACTGCTCTAAGATACCCAAACATAGTGTATATCTTAAAAACATAACTGTATTGTTTTAAAACATAGGATTTGAATATTTGTGTTTGATGAAGTCAATAAATAGCTTTACGCCAGAAATGTTTCTAAGTTCCAAATTTGGTTTAATAGAGTACAACCTTACTGAAATGTTACTCTTTCACAGACAGTGCTGACTAGTACTGATACTAGTTTTGTTTCTGATGTATGAGCCACTTAGAAATCCATGACTCACAAGGTCAGATCTATAAGAATCAATGAGCAAGGAAAACAGAACAACAGATAATGGTACAACCGTGATATTCAGTGGTGCTGCATTGATTTAAGCTAGGTAATGACCCAATGGTATGTGATATAAAACAGCAAACTGTCAGAGTTTGCATTCTAATCTAATAACCATATTTCTCAATTGCTATGCTGATGAAGTGAGCAAAGCATATTACAAATCTAGTCCTTTTCCTTTACAAAGCATTCTTTCTGTAAATTTTACATCATACTTTCATCTATATGCATCTTTTTTAATACAGCACTGGCCTGTTCATGACTTTTCTAGAATAAATTTGAACCATTCATCTACTGAAGATGAGTGGAAGTGTAGTAATAGAGGGACGGAGAGGAAGAGGAATATGTGAGATATATACTGATCTCCTTTTATATGTTACACATTTAACTTCTGCAGGAAAAAGACATTTTCAGGAGGGTATCCAAGATGACTGAAGCTCGGTCACTATTGATCTCCATTAATTTGGTTCAACATTTTCACATTTTTATTTCACTTTTGATTTCTAACATGATTAAGTATGAGGGGGAAACTCTTGAGTCTATAGCTCGTACTCAAGAAACCATGAAATGGTAGGCAGTATGCTTTAGGGATGTGAATCGTTTTCCATATCGTCTTAATGATAGAAATCGTGTGGCAGGGCAAGAAAATCGTCTTAGGCACGATTTTTTAGTTAAAAAATCGTTAAAAATCGTTTTTTCCGATTAGTGTGCACTAACTCGAGTTAGTGCGCACTAACGGGAGTTAGTGCGCACTAACTGGGAGTTAGTGCGCACTAACTGGGAGTTAGTGCGCACTAACTGAAAATGATACAATTTGACACTTTTCAGGTCAGTTAAGGTCAGTTTAGGAATGAATATGTATTCCTATTGGCTGCCCTCTTATTTATTCATGTTACCAAGTTTCCTACTGACAGTATATGGGGGATGGGAAATGGAAACAGTTGGTAGCTTGACAAAACAAGTAATGTGATCAGTCAATGTGACTAGAACTTGTGCCCTAACCCTGATACCAGGGGTATTGTGATCTTCCTGCACACAGTGCCCTATCCCTAATACCAGGGGTGTTGTGATCTTCCTGCACACAGTGCCCTATTCCTGATACTGGGGGTGTTGTGATCTTCCTGCACACAGTGCCCTATTCCTGATACCGGGGGTGTTGTGATCTTCTTGCACACATCCCGATATCAGGGATAGGGCACTGCATGCAGGAAGATCACAACACTCCTGGTATTAATAGGGATAGGGCACTGCATGCAGGAAGATCACAACACTCCTGGTATTAATAGGGATAGGGCACTGCATGCAGGAAGATCACAACACCCCTGGTATAAGGGATAGGGCACTGTGTGCAGGAAGATCACAATACCCCGGAGGAGTGAGGGTCAGGCAGCTCCCCCCTGTCTGTGAAGCCAGCCTCTCACTAGTAATGCAGGGAGGGAGCTGTCTCAGACTTCACCATCCTCCCCCCCCCCTCACCCACACACCATTCACTAGCTGGGACATGGGGGAAGTCAGGAGTGAGGGTCAGGCAGCTCCCCCCTGTCTGTGAAGCCAGCCTCTCACTAGTAATGCAGGGAGGGAGCTGTCTCAGACTTCACCATCCAACCCCCCCCCCCTCACCCACACACCATTCACTAGCTGGGACATGGGGGAAGTCAGGAGTGAGGGACAGGCAGCTCCCCCCTGTCTGTGAAGCCAGCCTCTCACTAGTAATGCAGGGAGGGAGCTGTCTCAGACTTCACCATCCCCCCCCCCCCCCCCCTCACCCACACACCATTCACTAGCTGGGACATGGGGGAAGTCAGGAGTGAGGGTCAGGCAGCTCCCCCCTGTCTGTGAAGCCAGCCTCTCACTAGTAATGCAGGGAGGGAGGTGTCTCAGACTTCACCATCCTCCCCCCCCCCCTCACCCACACACCATTCACTAGCTGGGACATGGGGGAAGTCAGGAGTGAGGGTCAGGCAGCTCCCCCCTGTCTGCGAAGCCAGCCTCTCACTAGTAATGCAGGGAGGGAGCTGTCTCAGACTTCACCATCCTCCCCCCCCCCCTCACCCACACACCATTCACTAGCTGGGACATGGGGGAAGTCAGGAGTGAGGGTCAGGCAGCTCCCCCCTGTCTGTGAAGCCAGCCTCTCACTAGTAATGCAGGGAGGGAGCTGTCTCAGACTTCACCATCCTCCCCCCCCCCCCCTCACCCACACACCATTCACTAGCTGGGACATGGGGGAAGTCAGGAGTGAGGGTCAGGCAGCTCCCCCCTGTCTGTGAAGCCAGCCTCTCACTAGTAATGCAGGGAGGGAGCTGTCTCAGACTTCACCATCCTCCTCCCCCCCCCTCACCCACACACCATTCACTAGCTGGGACATGGGGGAAGTCAGGAGTGAGGGTCAGGCAGCTCCCCCCTGTCTGTGAAGCCAGCCTCTCACTAGTAATGCAGGGAGGGAGCTGTCTCAGACTTCACCATCCACCCCCCCCCCCCCCTCACCCACACACCATTCACTAGCTGGGACATGGGGGAAGTCAGGAGGGAGGGTCAGGCAGCTCCCCCCTGTCTGTGAAGCCAGCCTCTCACTAGTAATGCAGGGAGGGAGCTGTCTCAGACTTCACCATCCTCCCCCCCCCCCCCTCACCCACACACCATTCACTAGCTGGGACATGGGGGAAGTCAGGAGTGAGGGTCAGGCAGCTCCCCCCTGTCTGTGAAGCCAGCCTCTCACTAGTAATGCAGGGAGGGAGCTGTCTCAGACTTCACCATCCTCCCCCCCCCCCCCTCACCCACACACCATTCACTAGCTGGGACATGGGGGAAGTCAGGAGTGAGGGTCAGGCAGCTCCCCCCTGTCTGTGAAGCCAGCCTCTCACTAGTAATGCAGGGAGGGAGCTGTCTCAGACTGGTATCAGGGTTAGGGCACTGTGTGCAGGAAGATCACAACACTCCTGGTATTAATAGGGATAGGGCACTGTAAGAGATGACTGTAGTAGATTGAATAAAGATCTGATGTTTCTGCTCTCCTCACACCAAACAAAAACAACACACAAGCAGAGAAGCCCTTCTTACAAAGCTGAGCTAGTGAGTTAAGTAGGAGGAAAAGTAAACATACTGGTGCCAGTGTGGCTACTTAAAAAATACACTTACCAACAATCAATTACATATATTTGAACTGTGTACAGTTCCAGCCAGGACCACCTTTCTAAAATGCACAGTGATTGGCAAATTCAACATGCACTAGCATTTCAGGTGCCTGCTAACAAAAATAATAAACAAACAAGTTCTAGTCACGTGAGTGCTGATCATTACATTACTTTTTTTGTCAAGCTTCCAACTGTTTCCATTTCACATCCCCCCAACCATATTGGTAACATCAATAGATAAGAGCACAGCCAGCCAATAGGAATACATACATACATATTCATTCCTAAGTGACCTTTACTGACCTGGGAAGTGTGAACACTTTGTTTCATTTTCTGTTGGTGTTCGTTAGTTTCCAGTTCCATTTCCCATCCCCCCAACCATCACCTCAGTGGTAACCTTGGTAACATCAATAGATAAGAAGGCAGCCAGCCAATAGGAACACATATTCATTCCTAACTGACCTTCAGTGACCTGGAAAGTGTTTATTTGTATCATTTTCAGTTAGTGCGCACTAAATCGAGTTAGTGCGCACTAACGGGGAGTTAGTGCGCACTAACTCGAGTTAGTGCGCACTAACACGATTTAACGATTTTTAACGATAAATCGTTAGAATTTCTATTGTATCGTGTTCTATAACGATTTAAGACGATATAAACATTATCGGACGATAATTTTAATCGTTGAAAAACGATTCACATCCCTAGTATGCTTCAGAACTGGAAAAGAGCCCAGGCTGTCCTTGTGGTCATGGAGGCCGAGGGCATGTTCCAGCACCCCAGACATAGAGGCTACCCTAAGCCTGTTGGCTCAAACTCCCCTATCTGTTCGGTTTGGTGACGTTATTCCAGGTGCCGCTGCAAGGCAGTCATCAAGTCTGGTGATGGGGAAGGTGTGTGCTGGGGGCAAGAGTGTATCCAGACTGCTGCTCAGAGGGAATCTTCTTTGGTAGGAGCCATTGGCACTGTGACTAGTATGGAGAGTACTACATTGAGAGAAGGGAGGAATAGGTAGGGATGTGCAGGAGAAAAACATTCATTTTCGTTTTGGGGGTTTTTTTCCCCATGAATTTCGATTCATGGATTGTTTGATTCATTTTCATTCATGAGAAAAAAAACAAAATAATAATAAAAAAAAAGGCCAAAAAACGAAACGAGGCCTCCTGCCCACCCGATAGAATGACAGAGCCCAGATCCCCCCGGCCCCCACTTACCTGGTATGGTGGAGATCCTCTGGCTTCGGCCTTGCATAGACCGAGAGCGCAGTAGGGTGCTGCGACCTCAGCTTACTCAAGGCTGAGTCCCAATACCTGGGATTCGTTTCAGGACCCCCCCCCCCCCCGAATGAAACAAATTAGTCTTATTTGTCATGTTTTGCAGTTTCATTTTAAACGAATGCACATCCCTGGTAATAGGTAGTGGGAGGTGGCCAGGCTGAGTGGCAAGAGTCTTCCATTGAGACTGTGGGTTCCTGAGGCGGTGAGTGGCAGTGACACATTCTAGAGGATTGCTGCAGTACTGGGGAATATACTTTAGAACA
The DNA here is from genome assembly GCF_901001135.1 of Rhinatrema bivittatum. Lineage (NCBI taxonomy): Eukaryota > Metazoa > Chordata > Amphibia > Gymnophiona > Rhinatrematidae > Rhinatrema > Rhinatrema bivittatum. The sequence goes on from NC_042619.1 coordinate 290,107,987, forward strand.
GATCTGGGCCAATATTACCCACATGGACAACTCACTCCCGGGTCATACAAATTATCTCAGAGTTAACATCGAAATTGTAGCTTCAGGATTCTATCAGTTTAGAGCTTGAATAGCATTCGGAAGGTGCGGTGTAGAGGAGCAGGTCACTTCAGTCCAGATGTGTAATACTCAGTAGTAAAGGGTAACTTTGTGTTCCATGGGTAAATTGGAATAGCTGGAGAATGCTTCCAGGAATAAAAATCTGAGATTTATGAATTTCCATCGGTCTACTATTGCCTTTCCAGGCGATATGCTGAGGGAATCCTGAAAATCTCGACCGAAGGCTTCCCGCCTTTTGTCAAGGTTATTTCATGTCTGGGAGGGAAAGAGGTTTTCAAAGATCTGTTGAAGGGGTGGCAGGACAGGATCACCCAGATATCTTCTGACAGTATGGACCTTACTCCTGTGAACAATTGCAGGAAGAAGTGATGGCTCAAGCTACCTTCCTGGTTAAACTTACATTGCTCGTGTTTGAAAGCTGAGTAGTTTTCTAATGTAAAAATTCCTTGATTTTGTGCAGAGAAATTCTGTGTATGTGGCAAGTAGTAATCTATCTGTGCACAAGGTTTTTGCTTGACTTTCCTCAGTTACAAAAATATATGCTTTTCATTATCTCATCCTCAACATTTAGCTGCTTTCATGAGAGACAGAGTTGCAATACAGGCTCTTCTGTATCCAAGACTGCAGTGCCTCTGCTTTGAGTTTTATGGATTGGAGTTATGGCAATTATGGTTTAAGCTTCAGTTATCATGATCATTATTAATGCTTTTTCTTATTGTTGTGAGATTGGTTCCTTTTCCTCCCATCCCTCTCTGTTTATGGGCTATCTGTTCTAGATATTTATCAGCAAATAGATAACTTATGTTTGTATCTATCTAATATCCTATTTACTTACATTTCCATTCTATTTTCTTCAAAGTATAGTTGACTTGAATTTATTTGTGTTACATATATAAAAGAATACAAAGAAAAAATAAACTTTTTGTTTTCAGAAACCCTTTAAGCTGGATGTTCAAGCAAGGTTTTTTTTTAGTTACATGGTAATACAACAGTTGAGGGCAGAAAAAGACCAACGGCTTCATCCATTCTGCCCAGTTCTTACTGCCTATATTGAGAAGGATACATCTCAGCTGTCAATGAGAGAGCATGACCACTAGTAAGATATCGCTTAGAGCTGTGCAGTTTTTGATGAATGCTTAAAATCCAACAAATGGAATGAACTGAAAATGGCCTCACATGAAAATACCCCAACTACAGTATGTTTGTTTTCATGCTAATAAGAAAAAAAAATAAGGCTCTCTAATGCCCCCACCTGGCAAAGAGCAGCCTGGAACCTGGGCCTTCCTGGGCTCCTCTGACTCCCATTTCTTGTCTCAGAAATCTAGCCTAGGGCCAGGGCCTACCTAGCTGGGCATACCCAGGCCCATCCAAAGCCAATTCCTGTACTTATTGTCCAGGGCTGGGGTCCTCCCTGGCCTTCACTTACCCCATCCATAGCCCCAGCAAGTTAGAAGGTAAGAAGAAAAGACCATTCACTCCTGCCAATTTAAAAATGGTATTGGAGGCCTCAGGATGGCACCAAAAAGACTTCACTTTGGTGTTGATCTCAGGGACGACTGGTCCCATTTTCTTGTATGGGTGTAGGGGCCTCCCACACCATTTTTAAAGTGCTGAGAGTGAGGGCAGGAGTGAAGGCAGGAGTGGGCTTCATTGCTTCTCTTCTGACTTTCTGGGGCTGTGGATGGGGCAAGTGGGGGCCAAATAGGTCCTCACTTGGAAAATTGTAAGGTCTAGAGTGGGGTAAGAGAGGCCTAGGTAGGCTCTGTTTGGGCTTAGTCAGGCCTGGGCCCTGGGCTTTTCTTTGCTGGGCAGGCGGTAAGGGGATGGAACAGCTCCCCTATGAGGAAAGACTAAAAAGGTTAGGGCTGTTCAGCTTGGAGAAGAGACGGCTGAGGGGGGATATGATAGAGATGTTTAAAATCATGAGAGGTCTAGAACGGGTAAATGTGAATCAGTTATTTACTCTTTCAGATAATAGAAGGACTAGGGGGCACTCCATGAAGTTAGCATGGGGCACATTTAAAACTAATCGGAGAAAGTTCTTTTTTACTCAACGCACAATAAAGCTCTGGAATTTGTTGCCAGGGGATGTAGTTAGTTCAGTTAGTGTAGCTGGGTTTAAAAAAGGTTTGGATAAGTTCTTGGAGGAGAAGTCCATTACCTGCTATTAATCAAACTGACTTAGAAAATAGCCACTGCTATTACTGGCATCAGTAGCATGGGATATACTTCGTTTTTGGGAACTTGCCAGGTTCTTATGGCCTGGATTGGCCACTGTTGGAAACAGGATGCTGGGCTTGATGGACCCTTGGTCTGACTCAGTATGGCAGGTTCTTATGTTCTTACGTTAGAGGACCTCTGGGAGGCCTAGTTTGTTACTTGTTTCTTTTGGGATTTTTTTCTTTTGGACCTCTTTATGTTTTTCTCAGTTTGGGACATCAAGAATTAAAAAACAAAAAGAATTAAATGAAATAAAAAAACATCCCCCACTGCCAAAATAAAAAAAATGAAATGAAACTTTTGAAGCTGTACACCCCCCCCCCCTCCCCCCAATATCTCTTCTTATCCAGGACAATTTTAGTCATGCTCCTTCTGCCACCATTTTGGGCAGATGAACATACAAGGTCACCCACTTAGTTCACATTCATCACTCCTCCCTTCCATGTGTAACCACAAAGCTCTGTAATAATGTAAATAGTTATTAATACTATCCGGCCATTGCCCAAACGTTCAGCCTTCTAAGTCCCCTGCCTAGCCTGCTAGACTCATCTGGCTACCTGAGTGCCTGCATTTCTGCTGGACCTTCTAGTTAAGACAGGACTTGTACCCTGACAAGACAGACCAGGTTTCTAGTTTAATTGGTCCTTTTGGTATATACTGGATTTGCTTTGTAGAACGTGTTTGGTGATATATATCTTGCAAAATATATACATGTGACTTGCTATCCTATCTCTGCCATTTTCTTAATCATTTCTGTCCCTGGAGCCTTTATTGAAAAGGTTTTCTGCCAGTTTCCAGTCTCTGCTACTGGTAAAAAAATGTTTTCAGAATGGGAGCTTACTCCATTCTTACCGTATTTTCTCTTTCTCCCTTTCGTTGGTTAACCTTTCAGCTTTTCCTTGGCATTGTGCAGTTAGCACATACCAAGAACTTTGCTTAAAGCACTGGTTAGAATGCAGTTTGTACAAAAATATGCTATAGAAAGCAAAATTATTGTCGTTGTAACATAAAATAGCTGTTATGTTTTCAAAACTTTCAGCGTCATTGTTGCCAGATAGATGCAAAAATGAAAGGGCTTGGAAAAGTCTTAAATTTGTATTGAAGTAACCTTGTAACCCTTCGGAAAACTACATTCCTCTGTCACTTCTCCCCAATTTTATTTCCTTGAGGTTTCTCTTACAGACTCCCCTCATAGGAAAGTCAGTGAACATATCAAAGGCATTTTTAGTAATCATATCTTTTCCTGCATGAGAACGACCTGTTAAAACTGTATTCTGTGCAGAAAAAAGGGCTGTTCTTTGCTCAGGATACAGTGATGCACTGGGATTAAAAAAAAAAAAAAAAAAAAAAGATCTGACATAATACTGCTTCCTGTCTGCGGCAAGCATGACTCAGATTATTACACTGCTGCATGGGAATCATGGAGGCTCTGCTGTGGAAACCAAGACGAGACCAACGAGAATTAGGCCCTCTTTTATATGTGATATAATGAATTTTTTTTTTATCTTTCTCAATTAGATGAATTACTAGTCGATGGAATGGTATTTTCATTGTAGGTCAGCCTTGCAGCTGAAGATAACATTCAGGCTTGTGTCTGCAAGCTATTATAAAGAAATGACATGATCATTTCTTATGCATGGAAAAAAGGTACTCAAAATGAATGATAGGGGGGAAAGTGGCCAAATAACTCATGTTTATTTTGTTGGAGATTTGTCCTTCCTATGTGGGCTCTCTAGATATAGTTGTTGATCAATATAGTAAAGAAAGGGATCCCATTTTATTTAGGGGGTTTTTTTTATATTCCGATTTTTTCGCACTTTTTTCAGCACTTCAAAGTGAATTTTATCTGCCCTACTAGGATACATCATTGCAATAAATGATTAGAGGAAAAAATGTGAATCTTAATATATATATATATATATAGCAACAAACAAAACTGGTGCATCATGGTAAATCATCATTATAGGTACAGGTGAAACATAGCTAGCTTTAATTGGGATCATTGTGGCTGAAAAAATATTGAACACAAATTTGTGTTAAAAAACTTTTTACTGAATAATTTAAAAGTTCAGCATTTTTTGGGGGGTGGGGGATGGGGAGGTAAGGCTGTATATGTATAGATGCATACACACATGCATCCTAGATCTATTTTCTGTTGGTTCCTTGCCATGTACTTGTATTTTGGATTGGAAGCAGGATGTTGGGCTTGATGGACCCTCAGTCTGCCCCAGTATTGCAACTTCTTATGTTCTTAAGAAGACTCATTAGTTATGCATGGAACTTCTTGTTTTTCACTCAAGTCCTGTGCATTTTAATGCACACAATGGGCTTTATTCAACAATGGCTCCCCATCAATCTTTGGAGAAAAACAATTATTTTATACAATAAGGCCTAGAATCTCCAATATGACCATAACATGCAGATTGCCAGTGTTTCAATAGTGCTCCGCTCCATGGTTTCATAGGATTATCTTTCTGGAAAACAAAACAAACAAAAGGTTGGAGGTGATCTGTTCTGTTTTTATGGACACATGGGCTGTTGGGAGAACTTTTTCTGGCTATCTGTTCAGAAAACAATATCCATTTTTGTGCATGAAGTTTATGTTGTAAAGAGCAGACTATTAAAAAAAGAGTTAGTCACATGTGAGTCAGGAAGGGGCCAGTTTTTTGGGTATTTCTTTTGTTGGTCAAATAAGAAGCTCGCAAAGACAGTTTTCGCCAGAACCAATATGAGTGTGTGAGTGTGTGTGTGTGTATATGTGTGAGTATGCATATATGTATATGTGCGTGTGTATGTATGTTTATGTGTATGTATGAGTGTGTATGTGTGTATATGTATGTATGTTTGTGTGTGTGTGAGAGAGTGTGTGGGGGGGAGTGAGGTCATCCTGTTTTTTACAGTGCTGTGCATCAGTGGTGAATAACGTGATGTCAACAGAATCTTTGCTGGATAGTGGAGAATGATGAGGAACCTGCCTGATTAGGAAGACAAAATGTTTCAATTATGTATGTACTTCTATATTTGGTCACTGAGAAATATTCATTACTTGATACTGGCTGAGATATGAAGTTCCTCAAAATAATAAAATGAGTGCAGGAAAAGAGAACAAAGGATTGGAAAAATAATGGTTATTAAACAGAAGGACACATGACCTAGGATTTATGTGCAAGCTAACCAGTTATTCTATTTTGTACCCTACATGGACAGATAAACAGATTTGCTTTAGAACCCCCTCCTCCAATATACCTTGATTAGAAAGCAATGCGAGATACATCAATACTGTAAAACTGCATGAGGAAGACTGGATGGCTTCATGGATTATTGCAGGGCTAGAGACTTCACTCTCTAGATCATTGCTTCAAATCCAGTTCATACTGACCATATGTAATTGTCATTTGAAAAACATTTGATGGGTTATGAAAAAGGACTTCGTGATCTCAGTTCATTTTCTGGTGGATCAATACCCATACCACTAAACAACCATCATCACAGTTTGACATTGACAACCCTATTGGCAATTGTAGGAGAGAAGTCAAAGACTGAACAGGCACAGGGACTGAATGAACCTCTCACTCCAACAAATGATCCCTCCAGAGCAAGGTTAAAGCTCAATGGTTGGACAGGCTTATAGTTTGAGTGGATAGGCTTACAGTTCCTCTGTTTGTTCTGTAAGTTTTCTGTCGCTAAAAGGAGGACTTTGGTTTCCAGGACTGTCAGTCTGGCAACTTTCTCAAGCACTGAATTATCTAGGAAAATAATAAAATATACTGTAAAAGTTCTCACAATGGTGTTGCACATTTTAAGATTCTGAAGTTGGGAATAGAGCTCCTTTTTTTCATCCCCTTCTTGGTGTAATACTCTTCCTCCTCCACTGACACTCCTCCCCCAGTAGTGACACTTCTGTTCTTTCTTATCATTCGCTCCCCCATGCTGGTGATACTTCTCCTTACTCTCTTCCGAAAACCTTTCTCTGGTGATGCCTCTCAAGTTCCCCTCCAATGATAAGCCTCAGATATGGATTTTGGATTGAGTTACTCATCCTTCCAAACCTGAACTCAAGGCAAATTAGAAATGCAGGTACATTAATCCTCCTCATCTTTCCCCTCCATTGAACTCATGCTCCACTAGTGATGCTCCCCAGAGTTCTATCTTTGGGATCTCAAAATGTGCCACAGCTGTAATGAGGAAAAGGGGCAGCATTGGCACTAAGAGGCTTTGAGTGGAGAAGGAGCATAACAGGAAGGTGGTACTTGAGATCTTGGAAGCATCATTGGGAGGAGGGAGGAGATGGTGAACTTCTGGAGAGGATGGGGTTAGAAGTGGAGAGAAGGGGAGGGGTCAGCAATGGGGTCTGGAGCAAGAAAGTGGAGGAAGTAAGTGGCTGGAGCCTGGAACCCATCAAGGGGGTGGATGGGAGAGGAGCAGGGGTGCAAGGGTCAGAAGGAAGTAGGAGAGAATGAGGTGTTAGCATCAATGTGGGCAAGGAGGGCTTAGAAGGAAGAGGACTCAGCAACCTCATAATGAGCAATTTGGGAAATGGGAAGGAGGAGAGAGGTTTAGTAGCAGCACGAGTGGAAGGAGTCGGAAAGGAGAGGGAGATTGGTGGAATGGGTTTGACCACTAATGGCAGGGAGAGAGGGGACTTGTGAAGGAGCAGTGCATAGGCTGCCTTCTCCACTCCTAGCTGCTTGTGGGTATCACACTCCTGGCCAGTGCTGCACTTCACTTGTATTCAGGGTTTTGTGGCAACAGATGAACACAGGCAGCTGTGTGTAAGGTTCAAAGTTATACCTTCAGAGCTCTAAAAAGAAAACCTCATGTACCTATGAAACGTCAGTATTAAAATGGAGCTGGGAGGCTTGAGGTTACGGCTAAATCTCTATAGATATCCACTACTGAGGGAAAATTTTCATTAATAAATCTTATTTTTCAAATACCTTAGGTACCCTTTTATGTCATTAGTCCAGGGCTTCCCAAACCTGTCCTGAGGACCCCACAGCCAGCCAGCCAGGTTTTCAGGATATTCACAATGAATATACATGAGATAAATCTGCATATCATGGAGACTCAGCATATGCAAATGTATCTCATGTAAATTCATTGTGGATATCCTGAAAATCCAGGTGACTATGGGGTCCACAGGACAGGTTTGGGAAGCCCTGCATTAGACCCTGTAGTTGTTTACATATTTTTTTCACATTTCCAGACATTTCAAATATGTCTGTGTAGGCCAGTTCAAATGCCTTCTTTAAAACTGAGGTTCCCCAATAAAATAAATAGAATTAAAAAAAAAAAAAAACAATTGGCATAAGGAACAAGTCACTTTATTCAGTGTTAGGTAGTGATGACAGCTGACATTTTGGATGGTGATTTGCCATTTTGCTTGTCTCCATGTAAGGGCTCCATCAAGCTGGGAGGCTGGTGCAAGGAATCAAAGAAGGACCACCATGAGCTAGTTGTGGCCATCACTCTGGCATGACATCACTCGCTGTAAACCATGGAGTCCTTGATCCCTCAGTCTACCAGGCTTGATTGAACCTGAATGATAGAATCACCCATACTGTATCTCATCAAGGAAAAGAAATAAACATTTACATACAGGGGAGCTGGCATCGTTTCTATACTGGGCTGGCAGTGCAGGAAAGCTGCTTGGGGGCATTATACAATAGACCTGAAGGGTGCTGCAGCGCCCCCGGCATGCCTCCTTCCCACGCATCAGAAACTTCGAGCCAAGAGCACCTCTGCCCTTTGCCGCCAATGCAAGTAAAGATGGTAGAAATAGATGGATGTGTTGCATTTTACAAGCAAGGACTCTTGTATAATCAAGCTCTAGGCAAAAGAGCAGAGTTGAACAATCTGGTGAGTTTGGTAGGGGAAATCAGTGCTATCTAATGTCCTCATTTGAATACTGTATTTGAATTTGTTTCCCCTGTAATAAACCTCAAACCTTCAGCTGTTCATCTAAAATGTACCCCAGTTTGAAAGATTTAAACACTGCTTAGATCTGCATGTTTTCTAAGGGGGTCTTATTTTATGAACCTCCTGCAACACATGGATTAGAGTTGAAAACTGAATTTATAGAAACCAAGCCACAAAGCAAGCATTACTTTTGTTTTTTTTCCCAATATGACTTTTATTGAGCAAGGTTTTGCTGTGATACTTGACATAGATCAACGAAAGGTCGCTTATTATGCATGTCAACAAAGTTCTCCCACCAACAAAAGTCCATCTGAATTGCACCGGTGAGGTAAACATAATTACTAATAAATAGCTTTCGTTTAAGGCTAGGAAACTCCCGTTTCTTTTCTCTCGTCCCATTCCTTTTATTTTTGGCTCAGTTAATTCTTTGCATAACACATCTTAAGACTTTCCTCAGCAGCGCCCCTCCAAGCGCTTGGGAAATTCGAAAAAAACTCTCTCTCTAGGGACTGGTCATGCATTGTTTGAAAAATTTCCCAAGGTGTGTGGAGGCAGCGCTGACCTGACCTGGCATGCATTTTCCCCCCAGTATTGCACAAAGTAAAATACGGTGCCTGAATCCTCCCCCTGGAGAGAGGACCCGTTCTGCTTAAAGCCCATTGAAGCTGTTCCTCACATGCATTTGTATAGCTGTCATATGGCTTTACCTTTGTGTGTTTTGTTTAATCTTGAACCAAAGCTTCAGTCGGTGTCATTCGCCCCCTTTACCACGGCCCGGGATGTGATTGTTTCTACCTTCTTAGTAGACACCATCTTCTCCTGGACAGTTTCTTCGTGTTCCTCCACTTTCTCAGTGACTGTTACGGACTTGGTGATGTATTTGGTGGAACCATCCCCGCCTCCACTCGTTATTTTCTCCACTTTCTTGGTGACTATGATGGTCTCTGTCTCCTCTCGCTTCCCGCTACTCTCCTTTTCCTCTGATGGGCTGTCATCCACCCCGTTAGTGACCACACCCTTGTCTTCTTCCTCCACTTTCCTTTTTGGGGATTCCTCCTCCTCCTCTTCCTCCTCGTGCTCAATGTCCCCATTAACGGCCGTGTCTTCCTTCCCAGTTTCTTTCCGCTCTTCATCCTCCTCTCCTTCCACTGTTTCCTCCTCCTCCTCCTCCTCCTTGGTGACTTCTTTTTTGGAACCAACCTTCACGGCTTTGGTACTAGGGATAATTTCTTCTGCCTCTTGTTGACCTTCTACTGGGGATCCTGCCGCCTCTTTTTCAGAAGTGTCCTCCTCTTCTGCTGCGTCCTCTTCCTTTTCATCTACCTCAGCCTCTTCTTCAGCTGCCTCCCCCTCTTCCTCTTCCTTCTCCTCCTCCTCTGCAGCGGCCAATTCCTGCTCCTCTGAAGAGGCTTCCTTTCCTTCTGCCTTGCCCTCCTCTTGCTCCTCACTCTCCTCCTTTTCGCCGGATTCCTCTTCTTCTTCTTCCTCGTCATCTCCCTTCTTTTCCTCACCTTCTGTTTCTCCCTCAGCTTCAGCCTCTTCCTCGGGCACAGAATCTTGCCCTTTCACAATCTTTTCCTCTGCTGCGGCTTCCTCGGTTTCCCCCTCAGCTTCCTCCTCCTCCTCCTCCTCTGCTGCTTCCTCGGCGGCTTCAGCCTCCGCTCCCTCCTCGCCCTCTCCCTCCTCGGCTTCCTGCTCAGCCTCCCTCCCTTCCTTATCGGATTCCTCCTCTGCTTCCGCCTCTTCTCCTGCTCCTTCCGCGGCCTCCTCCTCCTCCTCGGCAGCCTCACGCGAGGCTTTGACCGATGCTTCGACCGCGGCCACAATCTCCTCCTCGACTACTTCCTCTCTTTCGGGCTTCTTTCTCCCGGGGGCGCACCTCGCCAGCTCTTCGGCCATGGCTGCCAGGGCAGCGTCCATCTCGGATCGCTCATCCTCCACTTTCGTCTCTTCGATAATCTCTTCCACGAACTTGTGCTGAACTTTCAGTTTCGGGGGCTCGGCCTTTGACCTCTGCACTTTGCTGGATGCTATCGTGACCGCGGGCTGCCGGTGGGAGAAGGAAGGGCTGCCAATGCTACCGGAAAAGGCGCTGAATCTCGTCTCTTCCCCTTCCAGCAATTTCCTGGGGCGGGAAAAAAACAAACACAAACAATAGGAAAGAATTAATAGGTGCTAGGGTCAGCTTGGTATTGTCTCCATGACCGTTTAAATTAAATGAAAAAATGTAAAAAAAGGACACGCCCAGTTTTTTCCTCTGCGTCCGGCAGGGTTTTAGAGCCTGATTCATTAAAGCTCCCCCTTTTCCTGCATCTACGGGAGAAAAACTTAGTAAATCGCACCCTTCATTTGGTGTTAGATCCTATTTGTTCAAACTCTTCTTTCCAATGGGAGTAGACCTAATGTATTTCAACTACCCACCTCTCCCATGCACAATTTTTCTGAACAGAGATTAATTTCCTCAAAACTGGAATAGTCTTTGTGCAGACAGTATTCCTTCCTAATGTTTTTAAGCAACACAATCTGCTTCATAAAACTCAAGTGGGTGATGAAATTCTAAGCTTCATTTTTTGTCACCTGCTATTGTAAAGTCAGTAATGTCCAAAACAGCTCAAAATAAGTTATTTCCTTAAAAATGTATACATTCAATTAAATAATACAAAAAAAAAGAAGTAAAACATATTGACTTTTAACTGGGGGAAGCTTTATAATAGTTATTTTATACAGACTTTCCATTTTGAATGTAATTTGGGCACCTCTTATCAAAAAGTGCATCTTATTTTTTTTTTCTCTTGCGTTTTCCACAGACTGCAAACGCCCCTGAAGCTGTAAAAACTTTTTCTTCTCTTGATAGTTAGCGGGAGCTTTGCTCGGGCAGCATCTGCAGTGCGATTAATATTCAAGCCACGTCGGCGCTGTGGCTTACAGTACCTGTATGCAGCAATTTCAATATCCAGAGCCATCTTGACATTCAGGAGGTCCTGGTACTCCCTCAAATGACGTGCCATCTCCCATTTTGTACCCCTCAATTCATTGTCCAGCTGCTGAATCGTATCCTGCAACGAAAACGGCAAATGCCTGCAGTTTTACTAGGGAAGAAGCCGGGAGCTGACTGGTGAAATCTTGTCGCTGTCTGTGTATGCGTGAAAAGACTGGACCCGAATTTTCATAATCACCTTATAATATTAAATGCATTAGATACTATTCGCAAAGGCTAAAAAAAAACTCTCTAGCAGCTTCGACTTTCAGGGTCCCTGTTTTACATGAGTTCCGTCAGGCTGCTGTAACAGATTAATAACAAGCCATGCAACTTTAAGTAGGGCGAAGCTTTGCTAGGCTCCCCAGGTCGATGGGCATTTCAGTATGAGCAGCAGACCACGTTTAACCGTGAAGAGGTCTGCTGAGATATTGCACAGGGAAAAGTTCAGGTTCTTAGATCAGATACAAATGTACTCCTAACGATCCGCCAAACCATTTATTTTATTGATGAAATCTTACAACTTTCTTATGAGAATGTTTTGGGGTTTTTTTTTTTTTTAGTAATCATGTGCTTGTCACATATGATCTGTAAAATCTACTAACTTGCAACAACAAATACCTTTCCAGGGGTATTTTAACCAGCACCACTTTCAGCGGATTCCCACTGAAACGCTTTCTGGGATGCGGTAGGGAATCCCCCACGTTATAGCTGTCACTTGTTCTTGAAACCAGAGCAGCTAGAGACTTAGAAGGACGCACGCACGGCAGGCAATATGACTACGAGACTTAGGTGGGGGAGGTTGCATTTACCTGGTAGCTGGCAAGGTCGTGGTTGTGGCGCTCTTCGATGTCATTGATTTGCCTCTCCAGGGACTCCTTGGTCCCTCTGGCCGACTCCAGCTCCACGCTCTTGGACTGCAGCTGCCGCCGGTACTCGGCGATCTCTTCCTTGGCCGACTTGATGGCCTCCCTGTTCTGCTCCGCCGCCTCCGTGAGCCTGGCGTAGCGGCACTGGAACCAGTCCTCGGCTTGCTGCAGGTTCTTGTCGGAGCGGCACTCGAGCTGCGAGCGGATCTCCTTCAGGGCCGAGGAGATGTCCGCCTTGAGGTAGTCCTTCCTCTCCACCGTCACCCGGGAGGCCTGCACCTGCGCCAGGAGCTCGCCCACCTCCTCCTCGTGGTTGCCGCGCAGGAAGGCCACCTCGTCCTGCAGGGACTGCACCTTCTTGTCCAGCTCCACCTTGGCCAGCGAGGCGTCCTCGATGTCCTTCCGCAGCGCCCGCGCGGCGGCCTCCGTGTCGTCGCGCAGCCGCATCTCCTCCTCGCAGCGCTCCCGCAGGCGCTGCGCGTCCTCCTCGGCGTGGTCGGCGTCCAGCTGCAGCTGCGCCTTCTCGTGGTTCACCTGCTCGAGCAGCGCCCGCAGCTCGCGGATCTCCTGCTCGTAGACGTCGCCCAGCTGCGCGTGCGTGACCTGCTTCTGCCGCAGCGCCCGGATCTCGCCCTCGATCGCCCGGTTCTGCTGCTCCAGGCAGTGCACCTTGTCGATGTAGCCGGCGAAGCGGTCGTTGAGCCCCTGCAGCTGCTCCTTCTCGCTGGCCCGCGCGTACTTGAGGTCGCCGTTGGCGGCGGAGGACTGGCTGAAGTCCAGGCTGTCCGAGGAGCTGAGGGCGGCCGAGCCGTAGCCCCGGGGGGCGGCGGCGGCCAGGTTGGCGCGCTTGTAGGAGGAGGAGACGGTGCTGGGGCTGCTGCGGGACCACGACTGCGACCGAAAGCCGCTGGACGGGGAGCCGCTGGTCCGGCTGTAACTGGTCCTGGTCTCCGTCATCCTCCTGTAAGAGGGGTTGCCTAACGTTTCCAGAGTGTAGCTCATCTTGGAAGACTTTGTGATGTGTGTGTGTGTGGCTTTCACAGCGCTCCCTCTGCCTTTGCACTGCCTTTATATACTTCAGGCATATTCGCTAGCAAGGCAAGAAAGGGCTTTTTTGCTGCCTAATTGATCTGCTGAAGGTGGGGTTTGGGGTTTTTTTTTTCCTCTCTGTCTTGTACGTGGGTTGGGCAACAGCCGGTTAAGTGCCCTCCCCTCCCTCCTCCCCCTCCCCCTCGCACTGTCATATACCAGACGGAGCAGCATGGAGCCGGGAGGTGGAAGATCCTCCAGCAAACCCCACCATCCTGAGCTTCCTCTCTGACCCTCGATTATTCCCCAAAAAGCCAGGCCAGAGTCCTCCGCGACATTCGCAAGCTTGTGGCACTTTGGTGGTGATGAGATTTAGACTGGGGGGAAAGGTAAGGTGGCCGATGCTGATTTCCTCCCAAGGGTAGGACCCAGATGCTGCAATGCCCTGGCAAGATGGACGCGGCCAAAGAACAAAGGGAGGATCGCCCAGCGATTAAATACATTGAATAAGTAGCCCTCAATGTCATCTATAATTAAAGTCCATGTATGTTTGTGTTGCAGCAGTTACTAGTCCACCGTAACATCATTCTTAAAAATGCAGCCACTTTCCGGAAATAATATCAAGGTTTTGCATAATGTGTAGATGAAAGCTAAGCTGAAGAACGAATCACCCTTTATAAAATGCATAACCTCATAATCCAATTACTTTTAACTGAGAGCATCACACAGGCAACCATGTGGAAAAAAAAAAGGGGGAAACGTCCTAATAAAGTAACTGACCCTGCTGAAATGACATGGAGACAGATGTAGAAACACAACATAGAAGAAACGGTCCATCTGTCCTAACCAGAGAAAATGCCAGTTGATATTCCTTAAAAATGTTGCAGTTTCTATAACAAGATTGTCGGCTCTTTTGCACAAATAATCTCTGATTTTTTTTTCCCACTTGTTAATGCATGGGTGGTGTTGAATAGAACAAGCAAGCGTCCACTAAAGCAAGGTCATGTATAGTGAATTATTTTAAGAAAGAATATATATATATGTGTGTGTGTGTATATATAGTTCTGTTGTATCTTTTGAATACATCAGTGGATAACATTGCACATACAATGAATTACTTCATTGCAGACTTTGAAATAATTACTGGATAGGAAGGAAAAAGGATGTTTAGTAGTTTGAAGAGGCCGCTGTGCAAAGACCCGCAAGGGCAGTCCCGCTATTGCTAAACTGTTAACCCTTAATATTCACACCCCCCCCCCCCTCCCGATTCCGGGTCCAAATTAATGTGTTTGTGCTTCTAACACACCTGCTGTATAAAGAACTAATTATTTGCGTGAATCCTTGCAACGAGAAGTATTACATGCATACGCCTGTGCACATTATTTATTTAAGGCAGGCATATACTTTTTTTTTGTAATTTATTTTCTTTTCCCCCTTTTCTTATAACCATTCTATGTATTGCTTTGGTGGAATGTCATGTCAATAAAGTTATCTGAATCTGAGTGAATAAAAATAGCAAACTGTGTACTGTGATACCGTTGAAGTTCTGCTTAATGTGATGCGGCTATCAGAGGGTTGCAGCACTGCAGCCTGTATAGGAAAGGCTAGAATAATGGTGTGCAGGGAGGGGGGAGGGGGAGAATACTGAGGGGGAAGGGTTTTTTTTTTCCCCAATAAAGTACTGAAAAAGTCAGTGATCTATATTTTTGCCTTTTTCAGACAGTATTAGTAGATGCTCAGCAAAGAATGTTAGTATATTAAAGCAGTGAAAGGTTATAATGCAACAGTGTTTTGTTTCCAAATGACTTTTTTTTTTCTTAGAGAAATGCAGCTTTGAAAGTCTTGACAGAAAGAGGGAGGGCCAAAAATCATTTAGCTGAAGTAAAATATGCAATATGGAAAATAAGAGTTGCCTTTTCCATATAGAAATAATCACAGCTACTTTATAATCTGGTTCTTCAATTTTGTATTTCCTGATGAAAAGTCATTAAAAAAAATGATAATGATGGGTGAAGGAAAAATACAACTCCCAGTAATGCAAAGACAGTTTCTAATTGGGTGGATTTGTTCTTCTTAGATTTATATTTTATTATTCTTTGCAAAATCAGGGACACAAAAGTAGAGAAAACTATGTTGTAATCTAAATATGTCAACAACTGAACAGATGATTACTGGCAGAAAGCAGTGAAAAGATAATTAAGGCAGGGATTAAATAATCCATTTATATTGTAGCAAAACATGTATTTTGTGATAGATATTAGAATACTTGTTCTGATTCTGCCTAAAATTATTTTAACAACTGTTTTCTTTTTTATTTTTGTAATAGCACTAAAGAAATTAAAATAGAAAATATGATTACATACAGCAGGGATAGTATACTAGCAATGCCACATTTTTTAGATTAAACTTTTCGGGGGGGGGGGGGGGGGGGGTGATATTTCCAGATATCACTGTGCAAGTGGTGATATTAATTTCAGCAAGAGAGAGGACAATTAGAAAGAGACAAGTTCATAGCAACCTTATAGGATACATCAGAAGGTGATCTGAAGGTTGTGATGCATCATGGAAGCAATATTTTACTGTTATATATTCATTACAAATTTTCCTTAAGATACTTCAAAAGGCACTGCGCAGCTCATTCTTTGCCTATTTGATCCAGGGTGTCAAAAAAGTCTTTTATTCATTACAAGGTATGAATTTTTTTTGCAACTTTGATTTGTAACTTGTTTTTATTATTTGGTCATACCACAACACAAGAAGGCTTCTAGAGTTGAACACTTGAAGTTTTTGGCTTTCAAAAATTAAAATGTAGTGCAGGAGGCCCTGCTTTAGTGTTTGTTGGTGAGTCTGTGGGTGTGATTGTGTGTAGAGGGGGAGGTGGGAGTGTGGAGCGTGGACAGGCAAGAATTTTAAAGCCGGGTTTTATACTGGGAAACAATGAGTTCAGATATGAGATAACTTTATATTATCATGTGCAGCAGCACAACTATATTGTAACAGTGAGAGAGGTCACTGTGAAAATCTCATTGTGCATCACAGAGTTATAATCCGATGTATTATCATAATAATAATTCTATTCTACAATCATCATGATGCATTCCAACTAATATATACATTCTGATGTAAGCTCTATTGAGCAGGGACTGTCTTTTTTGTGTGTTTGTACAGTGCTGCGTATGTCGAGTAGCATTATAAAAATGTTAAGTAGTAGTAGTAAGTAGTGATACCCAGATTAATTGTTCTTTTTTTTTTTTGCACTTTATTTGTCTTTATAGTAGGAAATAAAATCTGCTTTGGTCCTACTGCAGTCCATCTGATTAAGTGCTTCACTTTCCTTAGAGAAATTCATCCTTTCCTCATTATAACACAAATGATCAAAGGAGCAGTCTAAAATAAGATCTGTGCCTAAAAGGGATAAGAAATCAATAGTTGTTTTTTTTTTTCCCTGCCCCTCCTCAAGACAATCCATTCTGTTCAACAACAAGGCGCTAGTGGATCAGTCTCTGTAGACAAAGGACTTACTGACCCAGCTGTCAGGGTACCGGATTTTTAATTCCTGACGGATAATTCCCATGAAAGTTTCCCTTTGCTTTCCGATAGGCCTTCGATATAGGCTGTGAACCTGGCAAGGATCACCAGCACTGGGAATCAGCCAGGGGGATGCTGCAGGGAGCAGTGTCAGGCGTTCAGGCTGCAGTTTCTCCTCTGCAGGGGGATGGTGGATGCAATGGGGCACTTCAGTGCACTGGAAAAAGCAAACTACAAAGTGATGATTCTCAATATTTAGGAGCAAATTAATCCTCCTCCCCACCCCATCCAACATTCAAAGTACAATCTTTATTTTTTGCCAAAGAGAGGAAGGACAAGGAGGTTTATAATTATATAGAGTTTGTGCAATCTGTGAATAAACGAAATAATATTTCTCTGCATTTAAATAAGTAAGTAAAAGCTAGGGTGAAAGCATCTGATTTTAAATATGCATAAACATAATATAACATTGCATTATTTAGAATGAAATTTATTTCTTTGGACAGAAAACCTATAAAGGTAATGTGCTTTTTATACTTTCCAACAAATGGAATGTTGGAAAGAATTATATAAACGGGATCAATGTTGTCTGTCTATCTGTCTATCCACAGGCCTAATAACTCTCCAAAAATATATGGAAATTCACCAAATTTGGCATGCCAGAAGAAAATGTGATTATCGGATGAATCTGACAACCAGAAACATCCAGTTGGAAACCTAAAAAAAAACCCAAAACCCCAGAAGAAAATTAAAACATCTCCATTGCTTTCTATGGGAAACTGTTAGAAGCTGCAGGATGTTGACTACCACTCTATTTCAAAGGCTCACTTCAGCACTTTAGCTCAGAGCAATACAGGCACAGAAGGAAAACCAACTGAAACAGCTGGCAAAGGATGGCACGAAGAAGTGCCTTAAGAGCCATCTCCCTCTCATATGTCCAAAGCCACATCTCATTCCCCCCCACACCCCACATACCCACCACCTATATGCCCCCCACATGCCCACACCCCTCACAGATATACATACACTCCCCCACCCCATAAACTCCTAGGCACCTGCCACCCACATCACCCCGTACATATCACTACATTTCTCCACCCACCTGCTCTCTACTGCTCCACAAACACCAACACCAACACATACACACCTCACATATTACTACCCACCCACCACACACAATCATCCACTCAAACCCATATACTCCTTCACCCACATACCCACACCCTTCCACACACAATCCTACACCTATCCCACACACCTACAACATGCTGTCACATGCATGCATGCCTCCCACATGTAATCCTCCTAGCCAGTCATGCAAACACATATACCCCACATATAAATTCCCTCACACAGTTTACCCATATACCCCATCTATATCCCATAAACACCCCCCACACCACCTAACAGACCACCTCTCCAACCACCTACACATTACCACTCCCCACAAGCACACAATCCTCAGACTTATAACCCACACAACCACACACCCACCTTCCACACTTCCATCACACATACACATACACAACCACACATAAACACCCACCTACCAACAGCACAACTTCCCATACATCTCCATTCACCTATCACCTACCCACATACCCCCCCCCACACACTATATATACACGTCCCTTACCCCTCCACATTCCTCTCTCCATACCCTTACCACACATACACACCCTCAATCCACACTCCTCTATACACACACACACACACACACACACACACACACACACAGAGTTCTACACCTCAATACACAGACCCTCAAACATGCTCCCTACAGAAAGGATGGGTTTGGTTGGCCACTGTCCCTAGGCACTGATTCAGTGCTAGTTCCATGCCACCTGCAGTAGACCTCCAATATATATATATGACACCCTTGGTCCTCCGCTCCAGCAGCAATCCACAGTGTCTGCCCCAATACAGAAGCCCAGAGGGGCAGGACCTGTGATTGAAAATGTAGTCCCCAGACTCCCCACACGTCACTCACTGAATTCTGAAGATCATAGAAACATAGTAATGTGATGGCAGACAAATGACCATACAATCTATTAAGTTTGCCCATCCACTCAGCTAATTTAGTTTTACAATTCCCATCACCCACAGTGATTCCATGTTTATCCCATGCTTTCTTGAATTCAGATACAGTTTTCTCTCCAGTGCCTCTTTCTGTTGAAAGAGGATCACCTCCTGTGCATGGAAACCTTGGAGGTATTTAAATGTCTTTATCATATTTTTCCTATCCAGCCTTTCCTCTAGGGTGTACATGTTTAGATCTGTCTGTCCTCATATGCTCTAAAATGAAAATCACTGACCATTTTAGTAGCCATCCTCTGGACCAACTCCAACCGGTTTATATCTTTTTGAAGATACAGTCTCCAGAATTTTATACAGTATTCCAAATGAGGTCTCACCAGGGACTGAATCAAATCACTGTGAACCTGGAAGATATGGTAGGTCAGATTGACAAACTAAAGAGTAGCAAATCACCAGATCGTATGCATCCCAGGGTTCTGAAGGATCTCAAAAATGAAATTTCAGATCTATTATTTAAAATTTGTAACCTATCATTAAAATCATCCATTGTACCTGGACTGGAGGGTGGCCAATGTAACCCCAATATTTAAAAAGGGCTCCAGGAGCGATCCAAGAAACTATAGATCAGTGAGCCTGACTTTATTGCTGGGAAAAATAGTGGAAACTATTTTAAAGATCAAAATCACAAAGCATATAGAAAGACATGGTTTAATGGAACACAGCATGGATTTACCCAATGCAAGTCTTGCTTCACAAATCTGCTGCATTTTGTTTGGAGGGATTAAAAATATGTGGATAAAGGTGAACCAGTAGATGTAGTGTATTTGGATTTTCAGAAGGCGTTTGACAAAGTCACTCATGAGAGGCTTCTAAGAAAACTAAAAAGTCGTGGGATAGGAGGCGATATCCTTTCGTGGATTACAAACTGGTTAAAAGACAGGAAACAGAGAGTAGGATTAAATGGTCAATTTTCTCAGTGGAAAAGGGTAAACAGTGGACTGCCTCAGGGATCTGTACTTGGGCCAGTGCTTTCTAATATATTTATAAATGATCTGGAAAGAAATACGATGAGTGAGGTAATCAAATCTGCAGATGATACAAAATTATTTAGAGTAATTAAATCACAAGCGGATTGTGATAAATTGCAGGAGGAACTTGCGAGACTGGAAAGCTGGGCATCCAAATAGCAGATGAAATGTAATGTGGACAAGTGCAAGGTGATACATATAGGGAAAAATAATCCATGCTGTAGTTACACAATGTTAAGTTTCATATTAGGAGCTACTACCCAGGAAAAAGATCTAGGCGTCATAGTGGATAATACATTGAAATCATTGGCTCAGTGTGCTGTGGCAATCAAAAAAGCAAACAGAATATTAGGAATTATTAGGAAGGGAACGGTGAATAAAATGTAAAATGTCATAATGCCACTGTATTGCTCCATGATGAGACTGCACTTTGAGTAATGTGTACAATTCTGGTTGCCGCATTTCAAAAAAGATATAGTTGCGATGGAGAAGGTACAGAAAGGGTGACCAAAATGATAAAGGGGATGGAACAGCTCCCCTATGAGGAAAGGCTAAAGAGGTTAGGGCTCTTCAGCTTGGAGAAGAGATGGCTGAGGGGGGATGTGATAGAGGTCTTTAAAATCATGAGAGTTTTAGAATGGGTAAATGTGAATCAGTTATTTACACTTTAGTATAATAGAAGGACTAGGGTCACTCCATGAAGTTAGCAAGTAGCACATTTAAAACTAATCAGAGAAAATTCTTTTTCGCTTAACGCACAATTAAGCTCTGGAATTTGTTGGCAGAGGATGTGGTTAGTGCAGTTAAAAAAGGTTTGGATATGTTCTTGGAGGAGAAGTCCATTAACTGCTATTAATGAAGTTGTCTTATAGAATAGCCACTGCTATTACTGGCATTAGTAGTATGGAATCTACTTAGTTTTTGGGTTCTTGATAGGTTCTTGTGGCCTGGTTTCGCCTCTGTTGGAAACAGGATGCTGAGCTTGATGGACCCTTGGTCTGACCCAGTATGGCAATTTCTTATGTTCTTGTGTTTTTATGACCAATAGAGGGGCAATAACACCTCCTTTTTCTGCTGGCCATTCCTCTCCCTATGCAGCCAAGCTTATTTCTGGCTTTTGCTGTTACTTTATCCACCTATTTGGCCAACTTAAGATCATCACATACAATCAGCCCCCTCCCCCCAGATCCCACTCTTCTTTCACACTTAGAAGAATAAATAAATAAGATGAAGGCAGCAGTCCAGCAGCTAGAAGGGGGTTTTCCAGTCTTTTGCATTGAGTTCACATGTATGATGTTTTACTGCCGGTGAGAAATTGTATGTGTGCACTCGGTGCAAAGAGCTCCTGGCTCTCAGGGAACGAGTCAGATCTCTGGAGGCTAGAGTAGCAGACTTGGAGGAGATGAGGCAGACAGAGAGGTACATTGATGAGACCTTCAGGGACATAGTAGCCAAGTCCCAAATCCAGTCTGTCAGCCCCAGTGCTGCCTTGGATCAGAAAGGTCTCCCAGTAGGAGAACATCACCCTGGTGTAGCAGTAAGTGATCCTGTAGCAAGGACCTGCTCTCCAGGTGATGTAGTCCTCTCACACTGAGGACAAGTCTCCCAGGGCTACTGCCCAGGAGGGAAGGGTTAGGCCGGCCATCATTTGGTGATTCAATTATTTGAAATGTAGAGCAGGGTGGCTGGTGGACGTGAGGATCGCCTGGTAACTTGCCTGCCTGGTGCGAAGGTGGCAGACCTCTTGCGTCACCTAGATAGGATTATACACATTGCTGGGGAGGAGCCGGCTATCGTGGTACATGTGGGCACCAATGACATAGGAAAATGTGGGAGAGAGGTTCTAGGAAGCCAAATTTAGGATTCTAGGTAGGAAGCTGAAATCCAGAACCTCCAGTGTGGCATTCTCTGTAATGCTTCCTGTTCCACGTGCAGATACCCAGAGCCAGGCAGAGCTCCAGAGTTTCAATGCGTGGATGAGACGATGGTGCAGGGAAGAGGGATTCAGTTTTGTAAGGAACTGAGGAAACCTTTGGGGAAGGGGGAGGCTTTTCCGAAAGGATGGGCTCTTCCTTAACCAGAGTGGAACCAAGCTGCTGGCACTAACTTTCAAAAAGGAGATAGAGCAGCTTTAAACTAGAACATGGGGGAAAGCCGACAGTCACTCAGCAGTGCATGGTTAGGAGAAATGTATCCTTGAAGGATACTAATGAAACAGGAGAGTTAGGGCATCCCAACAGAGAGGTTCCAATAAAAGCAAACTTAGTCCATGTGCCTATATATAAAAAATCACCGAAGCTAATGATTTCCAAATTATCCCTAACAACTGAAAAGCAGGTTGTTAATACAAACAAAAAACACCCTTTGAAATGTCTGTATGCCAATGCCAGAAGTCTAAGAAGCAAAATGGGAGAGTTAGAGTGTATAGCAGCAAATGATGAGATTGACATAATTGGCATCACAGAGACTTGGTGGAAGGAGGATAACCAATGGGACAGTGCTATATCAGGGTATAAATTATATCGCAATGATAGGGAAGATCAACTTGGTGGGGATGTGGCACTTTATGTCCGGGAGGGTATAGAGTCCAACAGGATAAAGATCATACAAGAGACTAAATAATCAGTAGAATCTATATGGGTAGAAATCCCATGTGTGTTGGGTAAGAGAATAGTGATGGGAGTATACTACCGTCCATCTGGACAAAATGGTTAGACAAATGATGAAATGCTAAGAGAAATCAAGGAAGGTAACCAATTTGGCAGTGCAATAATAATGGGAGATTTTAATTACCCTACTCACACAGGGGAGTCAGCGGTTAACCACAACACAGAATCAAATAACCAAAAATGTGGAACCCAAATCAAAAGTTCAATTGATAGCCTATGAAGGTGTCAGCAAGCCTTGACGTTATATGTCAATTTCAAGTAGACACTAACCGGTCTTATCAATCATCCACCTTCATCATCTTTTTAATGCAACAAAATATGTTTTCTTTTTTCTTTTTCTTTTTTCAATGAATTAAAACAGTCCTCCATTCATGTAAGCAAGAATGACTCTTTCATATATAATTCTACTAATTCTACTAATTATATATGAAAGAGTCATTCTTGCTTACATGAATGGAGGACTGTTTTAATTCATTGAAAAAAGAAAAAGAAAAAAGAAAACATATTTTGTTGCATTAAAAAGATGATGAAGGTGGATGATTGATAAGACCGGTTAGTGTCTACTTGAAATTGACATATAACGTCAAGGCTTGCTGACACCTTCATAGGCTATCAATTGAACTTTTGATTTGGGTTCCACATTTTTGGTTATTAGATTTTAATTACCCCAATATTGACTGTTAAATGTAACATCAGGACTTGCTAGAGACATAAAGTTCCTGGATGTAATAAATGACTGCTTCATGGAGCAATTGGTTCAGGAACCAACAAGAGAGGGAGCTATTTTAGATTTAATTCTTAGTGGAACACAGGATTTTGTGAGAGAGGTAACGGTGGTGGGTCCACTTGGCAACAGTGATCATAAAATTATCAAATTTAAACTAAGAACATAAGAACATAAGAAATTGCCATGCTGGGTCAGACCAAGGGTCCATCAAGCCCAGCATCCTGTTTCCAACAGAGGCCAAAACCAGGCCACAAGAACCTGGCAATTACCCAAACACTAAGAAGATCCCATGCTACTGATCAATTACTAGCAGTGGCTATTCCCTAAGTAAAATTGATTAATAGCCATTAATGGACTTCTCCTCCAAGAACTTATCCAAACCTTTTTTGAACCCAGCTACACTAACTGCACTAACCACATCCTCTGGCAACAAATTCCAGAGCTTTATTGTGCGTTGAGTGAAAAAGAATTTTCTCCGATTAGTCTTAAATGTGCTACTTGCTAACTTCATGGAATGCCCCCTAGTCCTTCTATTATTCGAAAGTGAAAATAACCGAGTCACATCTACTTGTTCAAGACCTCTCATGATCTTAAAGACTATCATATCCCCCCTCAGCCGTCTCTTCTCCAAGCTGAACAGCCCTAATCTCTTCAGCCTTTCCTCATAGGGAAGCTGTTCCATCCCCTTTATCATTTTGGTTGCCCTTCTCTGTACCTTCTCCATCGCAACTATATCTTTTTTGAGATGCGGCAACCAGAATTGTACACAGTATTCAAGGTGCAGTCTCACCATGGAGCGATACAGAGGCATTATGACTTTTTCCGTTTTATTAACCATTCCCTTCCTAATAATTCCTAACACTCTGATTTCTTTTTTGACTGCTGCAGCACACTGAGCCAACGTTTTCAAAGTATTATCCTCTATGATGCCTAGATCTTTTCCTGGGTGGTAGCTCCTAATATGGAACCTAACATCGTGTAACTACAGCAAGGGTTATTTTTCCCTATATGCTCTTCAAAAGCCTTTCACAGGGAG
Organism: Rhinatrema bivittatum; assembly: GCF_901001135.1. NCBI lineage: Eukaryota > Metazoa > Chordata > Amphibia > Gymnophiona > Rhinatrematidae > Rhinatrema > Rhinatrema bivittatum. The sequence continues at coordinate 290,132,125 of NC_042619.1, forward strand.
GTCAGTGAGCTTTTAGGTGACTTTCGCACAGCTGAAAGTCACCTAAAAGCATAATTGCTCACTTATTTTTTTTTATCATAATTAAGTATTAATTTAAGAGGACAATATAAACATATATGATTATCCTATGAATCATATAAATGGAAATTCCAATCCACTTTCCATATAGACTATTATTGAAACATGTAACCGAAAAATTTATTGGCACCCTCTAGATAATTTATAAACCAAACTTATGTACGTGCCTAATTGTAAACCGTTGTGATGGTGTATTACTAAACGACGGTATGGCAAAAGACTTCCGAGAATATGTGGACTCCTGTCCGGTTTGCGCACAGCAAAAAACCCTGACTGGTCGCCCATGGGGGTTTCTTCAACCACTTCCTGCGCCCACCGAGCCATGGTCTAGTCTGTCCACAGACTTTATCATAGATCTGCCTCCTTCAAAAGAAAATACAGTGATCTGGGTCATTGTAGACGGCACACTTTGTCCCCTTACCTGGACTCCCATCAGCTCCAGAGTTAGCTCGACTCTTTCTAAATCACGTATTTCGTATACATGGACTACCACAAGAAATCGTCTCCGACCGTGGTCCTCAATTTGCCGTTAAATATTGGAGGTCTCTCTGTAAAAAGTTCAGTATCTCATTAAACGTAACATCGGCATATCACCCGCAAGCAAATGGCCAGGCCGAGAGGACTAATCGGTCTTTGAAGACCTTCATACGATCGTATGTCAACGACCAGCAAGATGACTGGGCTGACCTCCTGCCATGGCCAGAACTGTCCCATAACACACATATCGCCTCTGCCACGGAAGTGTCTCCCTTCGCCATAGTCTTTGGTCGTCAACCTCTTATCCTTCTACCAATTCCACTCACTGTACCCTTGCCTGCAGCCCAATCTACAGCACAAACCATACGCAGGCTCTGGAACCAAGTGAAGGAATGGCTTTGCCAAGCAGCTGACTGGGCCAAATGCTTCACAGTCACCCATCGTCAGACCGCGCCTCTGTTCCAGCCTGAACAGAAAGTCTGGCTTAGTACTAAGCACATCCAGCTACGATTGTCTTCACAACGGCTAGCTCCCAAATTCATTGGCTCATTTCCCGTCCTCCAACACATAGGAGCAGTCACCTACCAGCTACAACTTCCATCTTCTATGGGAATTCACAACATATTCCTTGTGTCGCTACTTAAACCACTGGTCCTCTCCTGGCCTTCCCAAAGGCCTCCTCAACCTACGCAATAGTCTGCAGAGCCGGAGAACACCCTACAAGTTAAAGGAGTCCTGGATGTCCGACGCTGTCGAAGCCACTGGGAGTACCTCCTGTCATGGCAGGGCTTCAGCCCAGAAGAAAACTCTTGGGAGCACTCCCACCATATTTTGGACAAGAACCTGCTCCAGGACTTCCACAGAGATCACCCAGAGAAACCCAGACCGGTAAGGAGGAGGCCTAGAAGGGGGGTACTGTTGCGTATCCTGTCCGCGCTAGACCTGCGCCCGGGCCTGCTCAACTTGCTCCTGCGCTAGCGGGTTCCAGGTCATCCTCTCCCGCTGCCACTGCCAATACCACCCATCCGCGGCATCTCGTGGCGACATCCCCTAGGCCCTCCACCTCGGGCCTAGCTCCATACCGGGGCGCGATGTCCTTTCCTGTGCCGGCCCCACCCCTAGGCGCGCGCGCGGACCACCCGTCCCTTTAAAGGGCCAAGGGTGGGAACCAGCTCTGCGGCGCAGCCAGATGACGTCACTAAACTCCAGTATATAAGCGAGGCCCTGTCCCCCAGGACCTCGCCTTCGCAATCGGGTCAACACCGTTGGTGTAGTAGTTTGCCTCTCCTGTGTTCCAGTGTCTCCTTGTTCCAGTGTCTCCATGTGTTCCTGTATCCCTCTCAAGTAGTATCTCTTCAGACTGATCTCTGTTACTGACCTCTGCCTGCCTGACCATTCTCTTGTCTGCTGCCTGGAACTGACCTCTGCCTGGCTGACCATTCTCTTGTCTGCTGCCTGAAACTGACCTCTGCCTTCCTGACCATTCTTCGTCTGCCGCCTGGATCTGAACTTCGCTTGCCTTGACTACACTAGGACTGACCTTGGTATTGACCCCTGCTTTGTAGGGATGTGCAGAGGGACGCCATACATTGCATTCGGGATTCGTATTCATCGGGAGGCAGATACGTTGCATTCGGCAAGGGGGGCCCCCTATACGTACATGCGTTAATTCTTATTCGTTTCCCGAATAATATTGAATTAAGTACAATCCCCCACCCTCCTGACCCCCCCCAAGACTTACCAAAACTCCCTGGTGGTCCAGCGGGGGGTCCAGGAGCCATCTCCTGCACTCACACCCTCGGCTGCCGGTATTCAAAATGGCGCCGATAGCCTTTGACCTTCTATGTCACAGGGGCTACCCGTGCCATTGGTCAGCCCCTGTCACATGGTAGGAGCAAAGGATGGTCAGCACCTTCTTGTGCTCCTGCCATGTGACAGGGGCTGACCAATGGCACCAGTAGCCCCTGTGACTTAATGAGGGCAAAGGCATCAGCGCCATTTTGATTACTGGCAGCCGACGTCCCGAGTGCAGGAGATTGCTCCCAGACCCCTGCTGGACCACCAGGGACTTTTGGCAAGTCTTGGAGGACCCTTCAATAGCGCCGATAGCCTTTGCCCTCACTATGTCACAGGGGCCGGTCGGCCCCTGTGACATAGTGAGGGCAAAGGCTATCGGCGCCATTTTGAATACTGGCAGCCGACGGCCCGAGTGCAGGAGGTCACTCCCAGACCCCCACTGGACTTTTGGCAAGTCTTGTGGGGGTCATGAGGGTCCCCCAAGACTTGCCAAAAGTCCCTGGTGGTCCAGCGGGGCTCCGGTAGCGATCTCCTGCACTCGGGCCATTGGCTGCCAGTAATCAAAATGGTGCCGATAGCCTTTGCCCTTACTATGTCACAGGGGCTACCGGTGCCATTGGTCAGCCCCTGTCACATGGTAGGAGCACAAGATGGCGCTGGCCATCCATTGCTCCTACCAGGGGCTGACCAATGACACTGGTAGCCCCTGTGACATAGTAGGTCAAAGGCTATCGGCGCCATTTTGAATACCAGCAACCAAGGGTGTGAGTGCAGGAGATGGCTCCCGCACCTCCTGCTGGACCACCAGGGAGTTTTGGTAAGTCTTGGCGGGGTCAGGAGGGTGGGGGGGGTGTTGTTTAAATTGGCTCCTTTAGACAGCCGAATAATTCAGTGAAGATTCGTTGTATTCGTGGGAATCGCGATACGTTTCGCTTCCACACGAATACAACGAATATGGCCCTATACGTTGCAGATTACAAATACGTAGGAAACGAATGCACACCCCTACTGCTTTGGCTGACCACTCCATGACTGATACTCTGGTTCTGACTCTTGCGCTTAACTCGGACACTCTCTTCTTGCCTACTGTGACTACCAGACCAACCTGCTTGGAATCTACCTGCGGCTTCCACCTGACTAGACCCGCAGGTGCTGCCTGTCTTGCCCGGAGAACCTTCCTGAACTGTTACCTATCTGAGGTCTCCGGAGCTTCCAGTTCGGGTCTAGTCCATCCTCTCTGCATCAGCCGCGCACCCTTGCTCGTGGTAGGAACACCCCTCCGCTACCTCTCCGGGAGACCATCCAAGGCCCACCTAAGTCCAGGTGGTCTGGGTACCTAAGGGCTCAACCTGCGGAAACCCCGGACTATTATTGGTGAAGCTCCAGCTAGCCTCTATCTCCTCCTGTGCTCCGCCTCCTGGTGGCAGGCGCTCTCTGGGTCCAACGAGAGGGCCATACCAATCCTGCACCAGGCCAAGGGTCCACCTCCAGCGCAATACCATATCCATCTAAGATTACTGAAACCTTGTTAGATCCTGTGCTTGAAAATACCTGCAGATGATTAATGGATTCTTAGGGAGGGTCGTATTTCCCCCTAGGTTTTGTCATTCTGTGATGACTCATATTGAAGAAATCTTCTCTTGAGGCATCTGTTTGTTGTAATTATCAGCCAGTAACCAATATTCTTTTCTTGGAAAATATATTAGAGACGGCAGTTACTATTCAATTGCCATCTTATTTAGAGGAATATGAGTGCTTGGATCCCTTTCAGGGAGGTTTTAGGACTGGCCATAGTACTGAGACCATTTTGCTTTCAGTGACTGATGATATTTTGCTTAAAGTGGATTTAAGAGAGGGTATACTATTCTGTTGACATCTTTTCTCTGTGTTTGGCCTTGTAAACCATTCAATTTTAATATAGGGTTGTGAATTCATGGGATTGCATGGGATAATGTTGCGATGGATTGTTGTCTTTCTTAGGGAAAGATCCACTTAGGTATTTGTTAAGGGAGTTTTGGCTTTGATTTCAGCATATGAATGTCGGTTTAATAGGGCTCACCTCTTTCTCCCTTATTAGTTATGTGAAAGGGGTTTTACCTGTCTCTAAATTCAATCCCCAGTATGTTTTCATCAGGTAGGCATTGGGAGGGAGTTTTGTATTTTTAAAGCCCCCACCTTTTGGTGGGAAAGACTTCTTGTCCCCTTCAGAGGGGAGGAGAAAGCTAGAGGGCAGGCGATACTGAAAGAGAGGGCGTGGAGAGCTAGAGATCCCTTCAAGATTTCAAGAAAGCTATTGAGTGCCTGGAGATTTCTTGAAGAGACAAGAAGAGAGAGAAGCTGGAGATCCCCTCTGGATCTCAATTCAGTGATTTTTAGATTTTTGGACTGAGAAGATTTGGAAATTTTGTGCGGATTGATCAATACAGAGGGAAAGGCAGTCCCCTTTTTTTATCCCAAAAAAACTGGATCAGAGGTTCTTTTTGCTCAGGCTGCTGAAAGAGAGAAGCTGGGGTGAAGAGAAGTGTGATATTTTGGACTTTTTGCCCAGGCTGTAGGAGAAAGGCTGGGGTGAAGTGAAACTGAAAGAAAAGAAAAGACGTTTTGGAGAAGTTTAGATTACAAATTGAGAGTTGACTCACGTGTTAGAATTTTTTTGGTTATGGATGATGGTGCAAGAGACATGGATAAGGAACACATTTTTCTCTGGGATCATTGGTTTGATGCTAATTTTTTTTTTTTTAAATCTTTATTTATATAGATTTATTACAAATTTACAAGAAAACATTCTTGATCAGAAAAAGAAAAGAAGAACAATAAAGAAAGTACTCATATCTTTTAAAGTGGAAATTACATACTTCTTCAGTTCTACAAGTCCACAATATGTGATCCAATTAGCAAAACATTTATAAAGAAATATCACAATAGAATTTAAGAAAAAGCAGCCAAGCCAGAGAGTATTTTTTACTGAATAGGGCACTCATCGCCCTGGATGAAGAGCAAAAACTAAGGATTCAAACACAGTTACTTTATCACATAAGAAAAAAGTCAGCCGAGAAGGTAAAAAAAACCCATATATATTTGGCCCTTATATTTTACAACACATTTACAGGGAAATTTCAGGACAAATGAAGCCCCTATCTGAAGAACTCTGGGTTTTAATAAAAGGGACTGCTGTCTCTTCTGTGTTTGTATAGTCACATCAGGGTAAATTCTGACTTTTAAGTGCAGGAATTCTTCATTTCGATGTTTAAAGAATAGTCTCAAAACCCAGTCCTGATCAGGTTCAAGTTTGAAGGTTACCAACATTGTGGCAGCATTCCAGTGGGAGCATTGAGAGGAGAGGATCACCTTGCTGGTGGCTGAAAGGAATCAGTAAGTATTTGCTTGAAACATTGTCTTTTTTAAAAGTATTGGGGCAAAGTTAACTATTTGGGAATATTATTTAGTGTGTTTGTGTGTTTGTGCTTTTAATAGTCAGTAAGGCAGTAAATAAACAAGTTAGACTGTATTTTTAAATAGTCAGTCAGTAAGGCAGCTAGTAAGCAGTACTTAGTGTGTTTATTTTTAAAACTCTATAAGGCAGCTAGTAAGCAGAACTGAGTGTTTGTATTAAAAAAAAAAAGTAGCCAGAAGCTAGAAATAAGCTAGGAGCAGTGTTTACCTAAATAAAAAGGTTGAAAAGTTCAGTTCAGTTACTCACCTTGGAAAGATGTTGAGGTAGTGTGATTTGGTTTGATTAGGTACCAACATTTGTTAATCAAGAGAGCAGTGAGTCACTCTGGCTGACTAACTGAAGTTAGACTGTATTTCCCAACCCTCCCACCCCTAGCTCATCTTTTAATTTATAGGCAGGTGCCACTTTCACAAAAAAAAACAAAAAAAAACCAAGAACAAAAGCTTTATTGAGAGTTTGATCAGTCCCTTGTAGGCCACTACCAGACATATAGTGAATTCACTAATACATTTAAAGGACGTTAATTAGATACATTCCTACTCCCATAGCAACCTAAAACTTAACTAGGAACTCAACAAAATTGAGATGAAGGCAGCAGCCCAGCAGCAAGAGGGGGGCTTCCCAGTCTTTTGCATCGAGTGTCGCATGTATGATGATTTAACCACCAGTGAGAAGTTGTACATGTGCATGCGATGCAAAGAGCTCCTGGTTCTCAGAGAACGAGTCCGATCTCTGGAGGCTAGAGTGGCAGACCTGGAGGAGCTGAGGCAGACAGCCTCAGCTCCTCCAGGTCATCTATATACCTGAGAGGCATATAGATGACACCTTCAGGGACATAGTAGCCAAGTCCCAACTTCAGACTGGCAGCCCTGGTGCTGCCTTGGAGGAAGAAGGTCTCATGATTGGAGAGCATCAACCTGGTGCAGCAGGAAAGGATCCTGTAGCAAGGACCTGCTCTCCAGGTGATGCATTGTCCTTTCGCACCGAGGATATCTCCCCAAGGTCTACTGCCCAGGAGGGAAGGGTTAGGTTGGCCATCATAGTTGGTGATTCGATTATTAGGAATGTAGATAGCTGGGTGGCTGGTGGGCGTGAGGATCGCCTGGTAATATGCCTACCTGTTGCGAAGGTGGCGGACCTCACACATTACCTAGATAGGATTTTAGACAGGGCTGGGGAGGAGCCGGCTGTCGTGGTACATGTGGGCACCAACGACATAGGAAAATGTGGGAGGGAGGTTCTGGAAGCCAAATTTAGGCTCTTAGGTAGAAAGCTTAAATCCAGAACCTCCAGGGTAGCATTCTCTGAAATGCTCCCTGTTCCTCGCGCAGATCACCAGGCAGAGCTCTGGAGTCTCAATGCGTGGATGAGATGATGGTGCAAGGAAGAGGGATTCAGTTTTGTTAGGAACTGGGGAACCTTTTGGGGAAGAGGGAGTCTCTTCCGAAGGGATGGGCTCCACCTTAACCAGGGTGGAACCAGACTGCTGGCGCTAACCTTTAAAAAGGAGATAGAGCAGCTTTTAAACTAGAACAAAGGGGAAAGCCAACAGACGCTCAGCAGCGCATGGTTTGGAGAGAGGTATCTTCAAAGGATACTAATGATGCATTAGAATTAGGGCATCCTGACAGTGAGGTTCCAATAATAAGAAAAGTAGTCCAAGTGCCTGTAACTAAAAATTCACCTGAGCTAAACAATTCTAACTTATCCCTATCAATTAAAAAGCAGAATGAAAATACAAACAAAAAACAAACTTTGAAATGTTTGTATGCTAATGCCAGAAGTCTAAGAAGTAAGATGGGAGAATAAGAATGTATAGCAGTGAATGATGAAATACCAAATATGAAAAAGCACCCAAAACAATTTTTGGGGGAATCACACTATGTAATCTGATTCACGTTCAAAAAACCCCCTTTTTTTAATTATTTTTACTAAGATGTTAAATCATTTAATAGCTCACAGTCTGTGAATCTTGTCAATAAACCTTGTTGAAGCAGGAGGTCAGCGGATCTATTGTCTGACCCGAACCAACCTCCCTGCTAAAAACTAAAAGAAAATTTTTAAAGAGACGGAGGGCAGGTTTCATATATATGAGTATCAAACCCCAACCAGGGTGTGCTCAATCTTGTGCATATAATCATAAACCGAAGCCACCACCGTCCAGATTTTTTTAGAGAGAACACTCTGTGCAACCAATTCTAATTAAGTTTTCGTATCCAAAAGTGAAAAAAATTTGTATATTCTACTTTCATTTGAAATATTATCAAAACGCAGATGACTTAGCGAAATGTGTTGAAAAAGTCCCGACTTATCTGATGATGAAAAGCTTTTCATCATCAGATAAGTCGGGACTTTTTCAACACATTTCGCTAAGTCATCTGCGTTTTGATAATATTTCAAATGAAAGTAGAATATACAAATTTTTTTCACTTTTGGATACGAAAACTTAATTAGAATTGGTTGCACAGAGTGTTCTCTCTAAAAAAATCTGGACGGTGGTGGCTTCGGTTTATGATTATATGCACAAGATTGAGCACACCCTGGTTGGGGTTTGATACTCATATATATGAAACCTGCCCTCCGTCTCTTTAAAAATTTTCTTTTAGTTTTTAGCAGGGAGGTTGGTTCGGGTCAGACAATAGATCCGCTGACCTCCTGCTTCAACAAGGTTTATTGACAAGATTCACAGACTGTGAGCTATTAAATGATTTAACATCTTAGTAAAAATAATTAAAAAAAGGGGGTTTTTTGAACGTGAATCAGATTACATAGCAGTGAATGATGACATAGACCTAATTGGCATCTCAGAGACATGGTGGAAGGAGGACAACCAATGGGATAGTGCTATACCGGGGTATAAATTATATCACAATGACAGAGAGGAGCACCCAGGAGGCGGTGTGGCTCTTTATGTCCGGGATGGCATAGAGTCCAACAGGATAAACATCCTGCATGAGACTAAATGTACAATTTAATCTTTATGGGTAGAAAACCCATGTGTTTTGGGGAAGACTATAGTGATAGGAGTATACTACCATCCACCTGGTCAAGATGGTGAGACTGACAGTGAAATGCTAAGAGAAATTAGGGAAGCTAACCAAATTGGTAGTGCGGTAATAATGGGAGACTTCAATTACCCCAATATTGACTGGGTAAATGTATCATCGGGACACGCTAGAAAGATAAAGTTCCTGGATGGAATAAATGATAGCTTTATGGAGCAATTGGTTCAGGAACCGACGAGAGAGGGAGCAATTTTAGATCTAATTCTCAGTGGAACACAGGATTTGGTGGTGGGACCGCTTGGCAATAGTGATCATAATATGATCAAACTTGAATTAATGACTGGAAGGGGGACAGTAAGCAAATCCACGGCTCTTGTGCTAAACTTTCAAAAGGGAAACTTTGATAAAATGAGAAAAATTGTTAGAAAAAAACTGAAAGGAGCAGCTACAAAAGTAAAAAGTGTGCAAGAGGCGTGGTCATTGTTAAAAAAATACCATCCTAGAAGCACAGTCCAGATGTATTCCACACATTAAGAAAGGTGGAAAGAAGGCAAAACGATTACCAGCATGGTTAAAAGGAGAGGTGAAAGAAGCTATTTTAGCCAAAAGATCTTCATTCAAAAATTGGAAGAAGGATCCAATAGAAGAAAATAGGATAATGCATAAACGTTGGCAAGTTAAATGTAAGACAGGCTAAGAGAGAATTTGAAAAGAAGTTGGCCGTAGAGGCAAAAACTCACAGTAAAAACTTTTTAAAATATATCTGAAGCAGAAAGCCTGTGAGGGAATCAGTTGGACCGTTAGATGATCGAGGAGTTAAAGGGGCACTTAGAGAAGATAAGGCCAACGCGGAAAGATTAAATGATTTCTTTGCTTCAGTGTTTACTGAAGAGGATGTTGGGGAGGTACCCGTACTGGAGAAGGTTTTCATGGGTAATGATTCAGATGGACTGAACCAAATCACGGTGAACCTAGAAGATGTGGTAGGCCTGATTGACAAACTGAAGAGTAGTAAATCACCTGGACCGGATGGTATACACTCCAGAGTTCTGAAGGAACTAAAAAATGAAATTTCAGACCTATTAGTAAAAATTTGTAACGTATCATTAAAATCATCCATTGTACCTGAAGACTGGAGGATAGCTAATTTAACCCCAATATTTAAAAAGGGCTCCAGGGACGATCCGGGAAACTACAGACTGGTTTGCCTGACTTCAGTGCAGGAAAAATAGTGGAAAGTGTTCTAAACATCAATATCACAGAACATATAGAAAGACATGGTTTAATGGAACAAAGTCAGCATGGCTTAACCCAAGACAAGTCTTGCCTCACAAATCTGCTTCACTTTTTTGAAGGAGTTAATAAACATGTGGATAAAGGTGAACCGGTAGATGTAGTGTACTTGGATTTTCAGAAGGCGTTTGACAAAGTTCCTCATGAGAGGCTTCTAGGAAAAGTAAGTAAAAAGTCATGGGATAGGTGGCGATGTCCTTTCGTGGATTACAAACTGGCTAAAAGACAGGAAACAGAGAGTAGGATTAAATGGACAATTTTCTCAGTGGAAGGGAGTGGGCAGTGGAGTGCCTCAGGGATCTGTATTGGGACCCTTACTTTTCAATATATTTATAAATGATCTGGAAAGAAATATGACAAGTGAGATAATCAAATTTGCAGATGATACAAAATTGTTCAGAGTAGTTAAATCACAAGCAGATTGTGATAAAATGCAGGAAGACCTTGTGAGACTGGAAAATTGGGCATCCAAATGGCAGATGAAATTTAATGTGGATAAGTGCAAGGTGATGCATATAGGGAAAAATAACCCAAGCTATAATTACACAATGTTGGATTCCATATTAGGTGCTACAACCCAAGAAAGAGATCTAGGCGTCATAGTGGATAACACATTGAAATCGTCGGTTCAGTGTGCTGCGGCAGTCAAAAAAGCAAACAGAATGTTGGGAATTATTAGAAAAGGAATGGTGAATAAAATGGAAAATGTCATAATGCCTCTGTATCGCTCCATGGTGAGACCGCACCTTGAATACTGTGTACAATTCTGGTCACCGATCTCAAAAAAGATATAATTGCGATGGAGAAGGTGCAGAGAAGGGCTACCAAAATGATAAGGGGAATGGAACAGCTCCCCTATGAGGAAAGACTAAAGAGGTTAGGACTTTTCAGCTTGGAGAAGAGATGGCTGAGGGGGGATATGATAGAGGTGTTTAAAATCATGATAGGTCCAGAATGGGTAGATGTGAATTGGTTATTTACTCTTTCGGAAAATAGAAAGATTAGGGGGCACTCTATGAAGTTAGCATGTGGCACATTTAAAACTAATTGGAGAAAGTTCTTTTTCACTCAACACACAATTAAACTCTTGAATTTGTTGCCAGAGGATGTGGTTAGTGCAGTTAGTATAGCTGTGTTTAAAAAAGGATTGGATAAGTTCTTGGAGGAGAAGTCCATTACCTGCTATTAATTAAGTTGACTTAGAAAATAGCCACTGCTATTACTAGCAATGGTAACATGGAATAGACTTAGTTTTTGGGTACTTGCCAGGTTCTTATGGCCTGGACTGGCCACTGTTGGAAACAGGATGCTGGGCTTGATGGACCCTTGGTCTGACCCAGTATGGCATGTTCTTATGTTCTTATGTGCCATTTCACTATCTGATGTTTCCAATAACTGGGATATATCCAAGTTCAAAATTAGATGATCCATCTCTTGAGCTCCATTCTGTTTAACTTGTAATTCTTACTTCTTAAACTGAAGCAAATAATACGCTGTGATAAAGGTGGTATAGTCTCCTCTGGGACCTTAAGGATCTCAATGAGATACCTTTTAAACATGTCCTTTGGTGGTATATGTGGAAGCTTGGGAAAATTAATAAGGTGTAGGTTTCTTCCTCTTATTATATTCTCCAGGTTTTCAACTTTAATATGTAACCAATGATTTTCTTTTATTATAGCATCCTGAATAGGTTTCCAATTAATTACTTCTTGTTTCATTTCTCCAAATTCCTTTGAACTGGGATAATATGAATTCTCTATCTTTACAACTCTGTCCTCAATTTTGATAATACTTTCCACTATTGGATTTAACTGCGATGTCATAGCATTTCCCAAGTTAACACAATAGCTTTCCAGATCGAATCCAATGTAATTAAAGTTGGTCTTAGAGTAGGCACTTCTATCTTAGTTAATGGGTTCAATAACATAGTTATTTGCTCCTGTTGTTCCTGTGTTCCTCCTTCAGTCAGTAAGCCGGCCTTACTCCCGCCTGGGCCTTCTCCGACGTCTCCTCCAGGTTCTACTGTGTGCTTCAACCATGCCCGGTATCTAGAGGTGCTTGCAGCTTTGGCATTCGCCTCCGCCGTCAATTCACCCCAGTCTCTGGAGGCTGCCGGTTTAGCCGGTGGAGCCCTAAAGATCGGGGACAAAGATGTTGAAAGGTCTGGAGGGGAGGTGAGAAAGTCTCCTCCTGTCTCCTCCTCCGACCTGACCCTCTGTATGTGGGCTTCCATTGGGCCCAAAATGGGGGTTCCCGAAGGGACTGCAGGGTCAGTCCTCTCCTTTGCCTGATGCTTTCAGGCTGTGTGCGGTATTCGGCAAATTGTAACCGGGGTAATCCAATATTCAGGAAAAAAGAAAAGCTGTGGCACCCGCTAGCTGCTTGCCGCCACCATCTTGGATCCCGGTTTGATGCTGATTTTATGTTTTGTGGTGTTTAACTGGATGAATTTTCCTTTGAGTTACAATAAAGATTTTATTTTGGACACCACTTTTGCTGTCCTCACTTTATGTTTGGTGATTGCAGCAAGGGCCCTGGATATTAACTTCTCCTCCCCATCCAGACTTAGATTTGAACCCATGGAACCCCTGAATGGTATTTGTAGCACAAGAATGGGACCAGCTACAGTTAATATCATCTTTTTACAACCTTTAATTTTAGTACTGCACTCTTTGGGGCTGCAGGATTATTTTTCTGCTGATAACAAGGGCAAAGATGCTGCTGTGGCTTTGTTGGAGATTATACCAAGTTAATGGCTATTATGGAATGGCTTGCATAGAATAAACTGGCCCCAAATTTGTCTGAAGCTGAGGTTTTGAGGATAGGACAAGTGGCCTTAGATGCAGAACCATTATTTTTGAAAGCAGAAGGAGTACTAATTGGAGAGGGAACAAGATGGCGGCGTAAGCTAGGTCCGAGAAAGGTCTTCTCCTAGAAAAGTTTGTTACCTGAAAGAATGCTGGCGAAAAGGAAGGGGAAACTGCAATCGCTCCCCTCCGGCGAGCGATTGATAAAATCTTTCGGACCAATTTCTGCCTCGGTATCGGGAGGTGAATTCCTCACTGTGGAAACCACCAAGGGAGCGGCGGATCTACCTGGGGAGGTTACTCTAAGCCCCCAGATCTTCAACTGCCATTGGCCCCGAGACCAGCTGTGCCTTCTCTGTCATTCACGGCGCTGGGCGATGACATCGTTCGAGCTGCCACGGAAGGTGAGGGCCAGAGAGAGGGTTTGCCTGGACAATCCCCCTTCTTCTCCGCGAGCAGTAGAGTCTGCTGGTGTTGGCACTGGGGCTTTTTTCCTGTCCTCGACGCCGAGTCGAGTCCTCGAGACACGCGGAGGAGCGGTGTGTGAGTCTGGAGTAACTACGGAGGAGGAGGATTCTTCCCCTTTGGGAGCTAAGGGTGGTAATGCTTGATGTGTTATGGGACTTGGTGGCAGGGTTAGGCTACTCACTTAGGGATCAAGAGACAAACATGGGGCGATTAAAGACAAAGATTGATTTCTTGGAAGAGAAAGTGGACAATCAGGCTACAGAGTTCAAAGTACAAATTGAAAAGCTTAAATCTTCTACTACAAAGATTACTGACTGTAATGTGAACAGGGTCGGATTCCGGCACGGGGATTTTCCCCAAAACCGGCCCAGAAGATACCCCATGGTTGCCGAGCGAGGCTCTGTTGCGGCCGCGCTCGGCAGACCATGTGACCGGAGCGACCGGCCCACCGGGGGATGCCCAATCCCCCGATAGGCCAATCTGCCCCTGAATGTGAAGTTAATTAAGGACTTCAGTAATATTACTAGAAGACTGGAATATTTAGAAAATTATATTAGGCGCCTGAATTTACATCTATTAAATTTTCCAAAGGTTTTGGGAGAGGATCCTTATATAACTTTCAAGAGATACCCGAAAGAGATTTTGAAGTATGATGATTCAAAATTGCCTACTGTTTGTAACTGTTGCCTGAGTTTTATTTATTTTTATTTATTTATAACTTTTTTTATACCGAAGTTCAGGTAACAGAATTACTTATCACTCCGGTTTACATTATAACAAGTAGAAAACAATGACAACATATGTCTTACAATGAACAAGGGAGTGAACAACTTGGATAATATAACATAACATAACTAGGAACAGTAGCAGTATGCACTATTAGAGCGAGACTAAGCGCATAGGGAGGGAGGTTTGCTAATGGGGGAGGAGGGGGAAGGAAGGTTGTTCGTGGAGGGGGGGGAGGAGGGAGACTATGTAACTTTTGTAATTATGCATGTGATAGTACCATTCGTTGACAATGTATTGTTAATGTGGTTCTATATTAATAAAAATTGTCAATTAAAAAAAACAATTGCCTACTGTTTGTAAAATGTTTTTTTTTTGTCTATACCGGCTAAAGTGCGAAATTCCCCAAAACAATCTGAGGTTTTGGAAAACTTGACACAATTTCTGGAAAACTCGTCTGAGGAAGTGTATGATCGTGCCACTCTTGGTAACTTTTCTCAGTGAGCAAGATGTTAGTCGAGTAATGCAGAAATACTTAAAAAATATCTCTGCATGCTTTTATTTTCAAGAAATTCAAATTTATCCAGATTTTACTCAAGTAACCCAGGAGAGGAGGTGAGAATTTCTCTCCTTAAAACCTCAAATATTCACCAGAGAAGTTAACGATTCATTTACTTGCAAGACATTAGAGTCTAACCTGACTAACATTTTCCACAAATCTCTCAGCGTTATGTCTGGTGGCTCTTTTTGGCACAGCAGACTTTCACTGGGAGCTCGTGGTGCAAGTCCATCTACAGTTCCAATTGCTGTTCCTACTAAAGACTTTTCAGGGAGAGAGCACTCTCTCTCTACCCTACTCACGCTTTCTTGACTGTCCTCGAGGGAACCTTGCATCAATAGAGCTCCTGAAGGTTGCGGAGGTGTAGTCGGGCCCTTGCCCGGACTCAAGAACACTTCTAGAGTGGCACTTTCGCAGTCCGTCTTTGGCAAAACCTTTATGTGGGCATCCATCGGTCCGATGTTTGGGACTGGGGAGGAAGTATAGACTTTTGCCTTACGTTTCCGACCCATATATCCAATCAACTTAATCCAAAGGAAATGGACACACAATAAGGTAAAGTCGATCGAAGGCGATTGAAGCCGATCAAAGCCGCGCGCGCCCCTTCGGCGCGCGCGGCTTAGGCAGCACGCCGGCGTCGACTGCGCGACGCTCTACCGCTGGATTTCAAGTGTCCCGCGGGCCTGCGCTGATGACGTCAGCTAACTCGCTGCAGCTGTTTGTCCTCCTCACCAGCACTCTCCGAGTCAGCTCTGCAGGTATGCGCGCTGTGGCACTTCTCTCTCCTCTCATATTTTTTCTAAAGTTTCCTGCTAAATGTTATATAAATTTTCAGGGTAATAAATTTATATTCTCAGATCCTATGCATCTGGAGACATTTATTGCAGACAAATCTGAGCCTAACAGAGTTAATAACATCTAACTGTAAGGCCATTAGGAATTAAATTGCAATTCTCTCTCCTCCTATAAGATATATTTGGTCTCTTTGAGTTACTGTGTGATCCCCCAATTATTTTATTTTGTCTTGTACAACATAATTTTGGTTATGGTTAATTATTATTGTATTTTGAGGATATGTATGTTGTATAACAAGATTTCTTATTTTATTTGGAATTATGGTGAAATATATAAAAAATTCTCAATAAAGTATAAATTAAAAAAAAAAAAAAAACAAACCTCAAATAATATCTCTTGGGTTTTCTTTCTCCTTAAGATATCCATGCAAATGTCTGATCTATTCTCAGAATGATTCCTTTACATTTTTTCTTCCGGAACAGTTGAAGTCATTTATTAATGCCAGGAATTTAACTACCCAATCCCTAATAAACATCTAGTCATGAAGATTTGATAAGTAATGAGACAGATATTACATTAAGCCTGTTACGTGTATAATATATTACTTTTGATCTCCCTGTAATCTATCCCCTCTCAATATTACCACTATAGAGGGGAGTAAGAGTACTTTAAAATATATATTTTGTGGGACTATGACGTTATATATTTTTTTGTGGGAATATGTATTATTATGAGCTTTATAATTTGCTTAAAATGTTATTCTCACTCCCTTGTTTTTTCCTGGAAGTACGGGTTTCTTACTTGTATATTGGTTAAAAATGACAAAAATTAAAAAAAAAAAAAAAAAAAAGGAGTACTAATTGAAGCAAGAGAGGTGGTTAAAGATCTAGGCATCACTTTGGAGCCTACATATTGGTTTTGTACCCCATGTTTCCAGGACAATTCAATCAGTCTGTTGGAAGATGAGGTAAGTGACAAAGCTCCACCCATTGTTGGACCCCAAATCCTTCAGGGCAGTGGTTTAATCATTGGTTAAATCTCAGCCGGATTACTGTAATGGCCTATGCATGGGTGTCCCTCAGAGCATGCCCAAAATGCAGTGGCTAGAATGGTGCTGGGAATGGGATGTACTAGAGGTTTATCCTCAGTGATTTTAGTACTCTGCATTGGCTTCCAGTTGTGGCCTGGGCTCAATTTAAAATCGTGTCCTTACATTTTGGTTACTGGGAAGAAACTGGATACTTTACATTTTCAATAATATGGAATGGTATTCTCCTCAACAGAGTTTAAGATCTAGCAAAGGGGAATTACATAAAGTGCCATCTTTGCTTGTGGTGAAAGGTGTTTGGGTTAGGGCAAGGACTTTCTTCACCATAGCGCCAACATTACAGAATAGTCTCTTCATGTTTTACTGAGGCAATGACTACATTATCTCACTTTCAAAGGAAGCTGAAGACCTGGCTTTTTTCAGAGGTTGTATAAATTTGAAGTCAGTGGGATGTTTTGGATGATCTACTGCTCTTTAATGTTTTGCTTTGCTATGATTGATTTAGGAGAGGTAATTGATTGCTTTTATTGTTGAAGGAGAAAGTTTTAAAAGAAAGATAGCTGTCATCATATTTTGTGTCCTTTCTTGTACGCTGCTTGGAATTAACTTTTGATCAAGAAGGACATAGAGAAGAATTTTCAAATAAATAAATAAATAAGCCAACAAACATACAGAGTCTTGAATGGCACTAAGACAGGGCTTCATTTTCATATGGCAAAGTTCCTGTCCGTTGTCAGCTTCTGCAATATTAGAACATTTGTGGGGGCAAATTAATGCAGAGCACTGGGACCTTAAACATAATATTGTACTGACAGAGGAGATGGAAATGTGCTCATAAGGCTATGAGACCTACATACAATGCAGCCATCATTCAGCAATAAGACAGCTTGAACAGTATCCCTAATCTCCTAAATCATGCTGCAGTGAGTCAGCAAGACAGCAGGGCCTGCAGAATCTCAATCAAAAGCTGAAACATTGCTGAAGAGGTGGAAAACAAGAAAGAAGCATAAAACACTCATTTTAACTGTGTTTTTCATCTTTCTTTTCTTTCCAGTCATTCTTTAGCTTAGTGAAATACAGTAAATGCTGAATGCATAGCAAGAGGTAAAACTCGCAAATGAAACAGGAAGTATTCCTGGGATAAATGAACACCTAAATGACTATTAAGTTGCTGTGATCTGTATTAGATGGGCTCATAATATGCCTCGCTGCTTTGCAAGTACACTGAAATAACATTACAATAATATTTAGTATATCAAACGTTCATGTACTGGGTATAATTATGTAATCATTTTATGCCTGCAAACTTTGCATGAAATTTGTGGAGATGTGACCTTGTGACATCAGTCATATCTGACTGTCCCAGGATGGTCCATTTCATCAATGGCTTCCAACATCAGACCAATCTCTTGCTTAAAAAAAGAGATGGGTAAATGTCTTCTGATCTAATTCAAGTTCAGGTTCAAGTCTATGCACATGTTTGTGATGAATGAATTGGGAGAACTCAATCAAACTCATGTTTGGCCTACTTTGATGTTTTTTCCTCAAAAAATCCAGATGTACTTGGTTTAGTTCAGATTTTACATGAATATTCTCAGATTTGAAGTACTCATAGGGCTGGATTTTAAAAGGGTTACGTGCATAAGGTAATGCTAACTTCATGGAGTGCCCCCTAGTCTTCTATTATCCAAAAGAGTAAATAACCAATTCACATTTACCTGTTCTAGTCCTCTCATGATTTAAACACCTCTATCATATCCCCCCTCAGACTTGGCACAAGAACACTCTTGACTTGGAACAGGAACACTTGGATGAGTATCCAACACGTACCAGAAACTGAGAACCAGCAACCCATGCTGATCTCTGGGGTAGCCCTCCCGCCACTCCAAAAGCCCTTTCAGACTGCCACTTGGAAGTGGTTTGAGCGTGAGGACAGACGGAGGCAAAAGACTTGAAGATGACTCTGGAGATATGGATAAGACACTGAAGACTTGGATATAACACTGAAGACTGAAGCATGGCTTGAAATAGGAACATGGCTTCAAACAGGAAAATGGCTTGAAGACGGACACAAGGGTTGAGACAGGAACAAGGCTGGACAGAACAAGATGAAGGCTATGGAATTGGAACAAGCAGGTAGCTAGAACAAGAACGCCAGAGACCAGGGACAGGACTCAGGAACTCGGAACTGTGGCTTGGAACTCAGATGTTAGCTTCGTGGACCCTTGGGCCGATCGGAACCAGGAGATGGAATACCTTAGAGAGGTAGGGACACCGGTTCCAAACGGGAGGCGGCGAAAGCAGGCTCGCGGACTACCGGGAGAAAGACACGAAGGGCCCTATGCGACCAAGGACCAGGAGATGAAGCTGACCCGGTGGGAGAGGTGCTTCGCCCTGGAAGCCGGTACTCCCCCGAGAGGAGCTCGTAGGAGTCCGGCCGCTGGGACTTAGGCGGTTCACCCTGGAAGCCGGTGTCCCCCCGGGAGGAGCCCGTAGGAACCCGGCCGCTGGGACTTAGGAGATCCCTATCGATGGAGAAGTAGCTCACCAAGCCCGGGTCAGGTGTCGGAGAATCGCTGTCAGCCGGTCCGCGTCTAGAGCCAGAGAAGTCGTTGTCAGCCAGTCCAAGTCGAGATCCAGAGAAGTATCGTAAGCCAAGCCGAGTCGAGAGCCAGAAGACACTGAAGCCGAACCAGGGTCAGAAGCCAAGAAGAACCACAAGCCAATCCGAAGTCGAAAACCAGAAGATCAAAGTGACGAGCAGGAACACAGCAACTGGGAGCAGGACGAACCTGGGAACCTCGTTGCAAGGCAATGGCTTGGCTGTACTGCAGGGTTTTTATACCCTGCAGCGTCTGACGTCACCCGGGAGCTTCCCCTGCCAATTTCCTGTGCTGGCCCTTTAAAGCCAGCTGAGAGACGCGCGCGTGCGTCTAGGGGGCGGGGCCAGCCGCCGAGGAACGCCGACGGCTCGGGAGAGGCCGGGACGCGATGCCAGAGGGCCCTGCAGGCCCGAGTGAGGTCGGGACAGGCCGGGGGCGCAGCGCCCGCGGTCCCTGCAGGCCTGGGAGGCCGGAGCCAGCGACGCTACCGCCGCGGGGTGAGTGTCGGTCCCGGGGGCGCCCCGGGATCGCAACAGTACCTCTCCTCCTACGGCCCCCCCCAGGAGGACGCGGCTTGTCCGGGTGCGCCCTATGAAACTGGAGGAGAAGGTCTTTGTCGAGAATGTGCGAGGAGGGCTCCCAAGAGTTCTCTTCAGGACCGTACCCCTCCCAGGAAAGGAGATACTCCCAGTGTCGACGACGGAACCGAACATCCAGGACCTCCTTAACCGTGTACGTGGCTCCAGGGTCAGTCGCAACAGGAGTGGGCTCCGGAGGCTGAGGTCGCAAGTGGGAGTGGACCACTGGTTTGAGAAGAGAGACGTGGAAAACATCATGAATCTTCAGCGTGGATGGGAGGCGTAACCGATAGGACACTGCTCCTATGCGTTCAGCTACCGGGAAGGGGCCGATGTAGCGAGGCGCCAGTCTCATGGAGGGAGTCCGCAGCTGAATGTGTCTGGTGCTCAGCCAGACCTTTGTCCCGGGTAAGAAGACAGGTGCGGGGCGTCGAGACCGGTCTGCATACTTTTTGAACCGGGCCGTGGTCTTGTGAAGTCTCTCCTGGGTGGAGAGCCAGAGCTGATGGATCTGCTCCGCTGTCAGCTGTGCTGCCGGGGAAGAGACCGTCGCAGGTAAGGGCAAAGGAGGTTTGGGTACTTTCCCGTAAACCAGTTGGAAGGGGGACTGTAAGGTGGCCGAGTGTTTGTGTCGGTTATAAGAAAACTCGGCCCAGGGAAGAAGCGAGACCCAGTTGTCTTGGAGGTCCCCCACGAAGGCTCGGAGAAAGGCCTTGAGAGTACGATTTGTCCGTTCGACCTGGCCGTTACTCTGCGGATGAAACGCTGTAGTTAGGTCCAGCTGTACCCCGAACTTCCTGCAAAGAGCCCTCCAGTACTTTGCTGTGAACTGGGGACCTCGGTCTGAGGTAAGGTGCAAGGGCAAGCCATGTAGCCGAAAGATATGGTGGACAAACAATGTGGCCAGTTCAGGAGCCGAAGGCAGTTTGGCCAATGGCACAAAGTGGGCCATCTTTGAGAATCGGTCAATGGTGACCCAAATGACGGTCTTCCCCTCAGAGGGCGGCAACTCCACAATGAAATCCGTGGAAATGTGCGTCCACGGTTCCGTAGGAATGGGAAGCGGCTGCAGGAGTCCCCATGGTCGACCTGGTAATGGTTTTTGCTGGGCACAAGTAGGACATGACTGCACATAAAGCCGGACATCCTCCTTCATCCGTGGCCACCAATAGAACTCCGTCAAGAGCTCCAAAGTTCGGGCAATCCCTGGGTGCCCGGCCGTGAGGGAATCGTGTGCCCATGCTAAGACCCTCCTCCTGGAGCGGGCCGGGACTACTGTCTTGCCCGCGGGTCTGACATCAGAGGCGGCTAGACACACCTTAGCTGGATCCAGAATGTAGCGAAGTGGTTCTGGGGTGTCCTCCGTCTCAGTAGCACGAGAGAGAGCATCTGCCCTTACGTTCTTGGCCGCCGGTCGGTAATGGAGAGTAAAGTTGAAGCGGCTGAAAAAGAGGGACCAGCGTGCCTGCCGAGGGTTGAGTCTTTGGGCACGGCACAGGTATTCCAAATTTTTATGGTCGGTGTAGACTATGATGGGGTGTTGGGCCCCCTCCAGCCACTGGCGCCACTCCTCAAAGGCTAGCTTGACTGCGAGTAGCTCCTTGTCGCCGATACCATAGTTTCTTTCGGCGGGAGAGAACTTACGAGAGAAATAGGAGCAGGGCCAGGTTTTCCCATTCTTGGCGAGTTGAGCCAACACAGCCCCTACCGCCACGTCGGAGGCGTCCACTTCTACCACAAATTGGCGCAAGGGATCAGGGTGTCGGAGGCAGGTCTCCCGTAGAAAGGCCTTTTTAAGTTCCTGGAAGGCTTGTGTTGCGTTGGGGGTCCATTTGTGGGCATCAGCTCCTTTACGGGTGAGGGCCGTTAGAGGCGCCACCAGGCTGGAGTAGTGTGGAATGAAGTGGCGATAGAAGTTGGCGAAGCCTAAAAAGCGCTGGAGCGCTTTCACCCCATGGGGCTGAGGCCATTTCTCAATGGCTGCGACCTTATCCGGGTCCATCTGGAAGCCCGTTGAAGAAACAATGTATCCCAGGAAAGGCAGCGAGTCTTGTTCGAATTGGCATTTTTCCAATTTGGCGTATAGCCGGTTCTCTCTTAGTTTCTGGAGTACTTGGCGAACATGTTGGCGATGAGAGGCAAGATCCTGGGAGTAAATTAGGACATCATCCAAATACACGATAACCGTGGTGTGCAGCAGCTCGCGAAGAACCTCGTTCATCAGGTTTTGAAACACGGCTGGGGCGTTGCAGAGACCGAATGGCATGACGAGATATTCGTAGTGACCGTCTCTGGTGTTAAAGGCGGTCTTCCATTCGTCCCCCGGGCGGATCCGCACTAGGTTATACGCCCCTCGGAGGTCAAGCTTGGTGAAAAAGCGAGCCCCTTGAAGGCGGTCTAAGAGTTCCGGAATCAAAGGCAATGGATAACGATCCCGACGGGTGATTAGGTTCAGGCCCCGGTAATCGATACAGGGGCGAAGGGACCCGTCCTTCTTCCCTACAAAAAAGAACCCGGCCCCGGCGGGGGAGTTGGATGGTCTGATGAAACCCCGTTCTAGGTTCTCCTTTATGTAGGCCGACATAGCCTGAGTCTCTGGCAGGGATAGTGGATAGACCCTCCCACGGGGTGGCGTAGTCCCTGGTAGCAGAGTGATTGCGCAATCAAAGGGTCGGTGTTCCGGGAGTAATTCGGCTTTTTCTTTGGAAAAGACGTCGCGGAAGTCGTGATACTGAGGCGGAACCGTCAAGGGGGTCGTGAGGAGAGGTAGTGTCTGCAAAGGACGAGCGGGGAGGCAGCGATGGAAACACGCTGAACCCCAAGACGTAATCTGAAGTGTGGCCCAATCGATCGTAGGTGAATGTTCCCTGAGCCAGGGCAGGCCCAGGACCACGGGGTGAATAGATTTTTCAAGAATGAGGAAGGACATCTCCTCCCTATGCAGGGCTCCGACTTGAAGCTTCAGCGGGGTAGTGCGAGTAGCGATGACACCCGGGAGGGGGACCCCCTGGATAGAGGAGACTCGCACGGGTGGTTCCTGAGGCAGGACCTTGAGCTGGAGCTGTTGCACCAGTTCTTGGAGGATAAAATTCCCCCCGGACCCAGAGTCTAGCAGGGCTAAGGTGTCGAATCCACCCTCAGGCAGACAAAGGCGTACCGGTACGGTACATGGGGAGTTGGGTGAAACATTGCCTAGAGTTAACTCCCCGCTAGACTCTAGGTTCGGGCGTTTTCCGGGCGCTCGGTACAGCGGGCTAGGAAATGTCCGTTGCTCCCACAGTAAAGACACAGTCTTTGGGCGCGACGGCGCCTCCGCTCTTCAGAAGATAGGGGCCCTCTCCCCAATTGCATAGGCTCCTCTGCCGAGGTGGTCGCGGCAGCAGGCTGGGAAGGTCGGGTACGAGGCGGAGTGACCCTGCGACTGGTCTGTCCCGACGTGGGTCTTCGGTCCCGGAAGCGGCGCTGGATGCGTCGATCCACTCGCCCGGCCAGCTCAATCAAATCTTGAAGATCGTCAGGCAGGTCCCGGGCTGCCAGTTCGTCCTGGAGCCGTGGTGAAAGTCCCTCCAGGAAAATGCCATGCAAGCTGTCTTCGCCCCAAGCCAGCTCAGAGGCGAGGGTCTGGAATTCCATCGCGTATTCTTCCAGAGGCCGATTCCCCTGTCTCAGCTGGAGCAATTCGGAGGCGGCTGTGGAGGCACGGGATGGTTCATCGAAGACTCTTCGAAACGACTTGACGAACTGCACTAGGTTGTTCAGTCTGAAGTCCTGGCGTTCCCAAAGGGAAGAAGCCCAGACCAATGGTTTCCCATCCAGGAGGGAAATGATGTACGTCGTCTTGACTCGATCCGTGGGAAATTGTGCGGGCAGCAGGTCAAAACGAATATAACATTGATTGAGGAATCCTCTGCATGTCTTAGGATCCCCTGAGTACCGGGCTGGTGCGGGCATCTGTACAGGAGTGATGGAACCCATACTAGCCTGAGAGGAAGATGCCACAGGAGCTGCTGCGGAGGCCCCCTCCACGCGATCCGCCAGGCGTTGAACTGTTGACATCAAGGTTTCGAGGCAGTTCTGTTGCTGCTGTAGCTTCTGGGCTATGCCCGGGATGGCTTTGAGTCCAGCAAGGTCCGCCGGGTCCATGGCCTTGCAATCTGTTAGCTTCGTGGACCCTTGGGCCGATCGGAACCAGGAGATGGAATACCTTAGAGAGGTAGGGACACCGGTTCCAAACGGGAGGCGGCGAAAGCAGGCTCGCGGACTACCGGGAGAAAGACACGAAGGGCCCTATGCGACCAAGGACCAGGAGATGAAGCTGACCCAGTGGGAGAGGTGCTTCGCCCTGGAAGCCGGTACTCCCCCGAGAGGAGCTCGTAGGAGTCCGGCCGCTGGGACTTAGGCGGTTCACCCTGGAAGCCGGTGTCCCCCCGGGAGGAGCCCGTAGGAACCCGGCCGCTGGGACTTAGGAGATCCCTATCGATGGAGAAGTAGCTCACCAAGCCCGGGTCAGGTGTCGGAGAATCGCTGTCAGCCGGTCCGCGTCTAGAGCCAGAGAAGTCGTTGTCAGCCAGTCCAAGTCGAGATCCAGAGAAGTATCGTAAGCCAAGCCGAGTCGAGAGCCAGAAGACACCGAAGCCGAACCAGGGTCAGAAGCCAAGAAGAACCACAAGCCAATCCGAAGTCGAAAACCAGAAGATCAAAGTGACGAGCAGGAACACAGCAACTGGGAGCAGGACGAACCTGGGAACCTCGTTGCAAGGCAATGGCTTGGCTGTACTGCAGGGTTTTTATACCCTGCAGCGTCTGACGTCACCCGGGAGCTTCCCCTGCCAATTTCCTGTGCTGGCCCTTTAAAGCCAGCTGAGAGACGCGCGCGTGCGTCTAGGGGGCGGGGCCAGCCGCCGAGGAACGCCGACGGCTCGGGAGAGGCCGGGACGCGATGCCAGAGGGCCCTGCAGGCCCGAGTGAGGTCGGGACAGGCCGGGGGCGCAGCGCCCGCGGTCCCTGCAGGCCTGGGAGACCGGAGCCAGCGACGCTACCGCCGCGGGGTGAGTGTCGGTCCCGGGGGCGCCCCGGGATCGCAACATCAGATTCAGGAACTTGGACTTGAAACTCAGATTCAGGAACTCAGAAGACTCCGAAGAATTGAACCAGTGACGAAGACTTGAACAGGACTCTGAAGACTTGAACTGAAGACTTGGACACAAGAACGAAGACTTGGATACAGAAAGAAAGACTTGGACCAGGAGACCAGGAACAGGAACCACATGAAAAAGGAGACCTTGAAGGACCGGTAACCACAGGAAATCCTTGCAAAGGCCTGGAGCAATAGGAGAAGTGGCCTTTTAAGGCCTGAGGCAATGACATCATCAGGAGGGGCCGCTGAGCTTTTTCCACCATGGTCCCTTTAAATTGTGAGCAGAGGCATGCACACCTAGGGAGTCAGCGCACCGCATCGGAGAATGTTGGCGGGATTTCAGGTTGCACAGGAAGCAGGAACAGGATTGTCGGCAACTCTACTGCCATGGATGTGGTGGCAAGGCTGAGAAGGAATTGACGGCATCACAAGGCAACAAAAGGAGCGGAGCCGGCATCCAGCCGGCAGTGATATGTGAAGCTGCTTGTGGGGTCCTCCTCGCAACAAGATTTTTGATAATAATGGAGGTATAGTAGGTGCCCTAATTTCTGCAAATGGGTGTTGGGAAGGAACTGAATTCAGGGGAGAAGAAGAGAGATGCAAGATTAGAGGTCCACAAGAAGGAAGGGGCAAGACCTTTCCTGCCTCCAAAATTGTGCTGCCCTAGGCACAGGCTAGTGTGTCTATTGGGAAATCCAGGCCTGGCTGTAAAGGTTATGGGGTCACTTACCAGCAGAGGTGTTAATATCAAAATCAGTGGCAGAATTCAAGCATGTATAGGACAGATTCTGAGAACAGCAGAGGGATACAATCAGAGATCAAGTGGGGGTCTCTAATGCCATAGAAGGAAGGGGACAATGGGTTAGACTGGGTAACCCAAGAAAGCATGTTCTGTCAACAACTATGTTACTGTGTTATCTGGATTTGTCTGAACCCACCCAATGTGGATGGGGTTAGGATGTAATCCAAACTGGTTCTTCTGACCACATCTTTAAAGGTTATAAAGACATGATTGCAGCAGTTTCAGATATATAATTTAATGCATGTTCAAACGCACATTTTCTTTGGTTTAGGTTTTGAATGCATGCATATAGGCAGGGAAAAATTGAATGTCTGTTTGTAAGGTCCTGTCTCTATAAGTGGGTCTGTATTAGCAGTGTAGCTCACCATAATGGTCCAATCAAATCCAATAATTACTCCAATGACTGTTCAATGTCATAAGCAATGGTGCACTGACTTATCAGATGCTAGTGGCGGCATACAATAGCATTTCTGGAATACCATGCAGGTGGGCACAGGGTAGGTATGGAAAAGTGTGGTCACATGCCTCAAGGGCAACGGGGGTGGGAGGCAGGGGGTGCTTTAGCTCTGGGCCGATTGTTGAAACCTCGTCCCCATAATTCTAAATGGAAATGATTTTTTTTTCATGAACGTGCACGGAATTGTTGACATTGCTAAATAAATCCCTGCCCTTCAGACAAACTGCTAATGTATTTTGTTATTGATGGTGCACATCGGGGCAAACCTTGTAACCTCTCCCAGCCAATATCTTATTGACAAAGCATCCACGTCCTAATAAAATTATTATGGCTGGCTCTCTGAGCACTAGCTGAACATCTTCTTCTAGCCCTCTCCATTTGCAGTGCAATCATTACTATACAGCAATAAGGTTCAGCCTGCCACAAAGAATGGAAAGCGGTTCTTTGATCCAGTGTATCTTTAATAGAAGACAGGATGCTCTCCAAGAATATTGGTGAAATAATGATATATCCAATCATGCAAGTTTTCCTTTGGTAAAATGTCTTATGTATGAAAATAAAATGTTACTTAATGGACCCAATGAGTAGCATAGGAACATGATAACACCTGACTTGATTCACCTTTAGAGATGGAAAGGCGTTATTTGACACAGGTCCCTAAAGAAGAGGATTGTTTCATCTGGGTTTTACTGGAATGCAAAAGCTTTATATGGTATCCATGTTCTGGCTCTGGGGAAGTGATAGTCAGGAGCCATAGACTGGGAGCACTCCAGGCGGCTCTTATATCAACTGATTTCTAAAGGGTACAGAACTAAATGGAGCAGAACTTAACTTGTAAGTACACATGAAGACAGAGTTTGAAGATTGCCCTTGGAACTTTGCCGAGGGAATATTTCATTGCTGCTAAAAGTTTGATTCCCAAGGCTTTAAAAGTCTGAAAAGAAATAGCAACCAGACCCCCCCCAAAAAAGACATTCCCATGGTTTTCAGGCTTTTGAGCAGTGCTTCTCAAAACTGTCTTGGGGACCCCACAGCTAGTTGGGTTGTCAGTTTGCATGTGCATGCAGATGTATCTCATGCATATTCACTGTGGATATTCTGAAAACCCAACTGGCTGTGGGGTCACCAGGACGGGTTTGGGAAGCCCTGTTTAGAGGGTTTGGAGTACCTGCTAATCATTTCTTGGATTTGCCATCATCTGCATCTCTTCGTCTTTTCAGATTTCAGAAAAACTGAAAGTGTGTCTTGCTCGGTTTGAGCGTTTTGGCGCCATTGACAAACTAGCATTGGAAAGTACGCCCTGTCTTGAGAGTTTTTTGTGCTCCGTATAAGGGTATGGAGACATGAAGGGATCGCAGCGAGGCTGTAATATTTGGATGAAAGAAAATCCCCTGATGAAGGCTATTTTTAGCCGAAACATGATACAGTAGCGGAAAATATGATACCGATATGCCAGTGATTGAGCTAAGTATCTTGTGGAAGAAAAATATCTATATATTTGAGTAATTTTAGAGATTTCATAAATAAATAAACTAATATAAAAGATTAAAAATAAAAAAAATGCATATATGTATAAGAGAGTGGGTACGTGATTACAACTAATGTGGGCAGGAGACGGTGGATTGACACTAGTAGACACTTTACTTTTATGATACCTTTCTCATTTACATATATTGATTAATTGTTTTAATATTTTTGGGAATATAATTTCCCTCTCCACATTATATTATTTGATTTTCTTAGGCATGACTATTTCCATGACTTGCCATTTTATCCAGGGTTTTCCATTCTTCTCTGCAAGTTTTCAGTTTTCTTATAGCTTTGAAATCTTTCATCTGTTTTGCTCACTGAAATTTCCAGTTTCCACTGGTTTATCTCTGAGGTTTGATTTGTTTCTGTAATTCTGTATTTTTACTGCTAGGATGTCATGTTTTTTCTTTCTTTGCTAGATTTGCTTCCATTGTAAAATCCTAATTATGGTTTTTTTTTAAAGATGATCTTCTTTTCAAATGCCTTCTTTTCCAAATATTTTTAAAGAGGCTTTGAAAACTGGAACATAAAGGCATTTTTGTTAGAAAACTCCCTCCCCCCCCATGTCTATGACATTTTTGCTGTCCATGACCTTTGAACTTTTACCATAACAAATTCATGAATTCCCTTAACAATACTGCAATAATAGTTACAATCCAATCAATACACAGCAGGATAATGCAGACCTCTGAATATAGTAAATGGAAAATATGAGAGAAATTGTATTTTGTTCCCTTGTTCTTCTTCATTAAAAGTCATGAGAAAAATAATGTGTTCCTCCCTGGAAGATGATGTGCAAACCCTGGAAAGGGAATGAAGGAGAAAGGGAACATCAAAATGCATGGTCAGATGATAAAACAGATGGGCAAACAAATTCAATGTTTCTTAATGTACCCTAAGTCCCGTCCCTGCTGCTCCCCTCTGCGGGAGGCCAATGTAGGGGGATCAGCGGATGGCTTCGTATTGATCTCCTGTCCTGAATATATTAAAGATCAAGGATGACACTGACTGCTGAGTAAGGAACATTTTAGTGTTCCATTCCCTTTCCCATGTTTGACATAAAGATATATTTTTCAGTCTTGAGGCTACGTATCTCTCCCACTCTCCCTTACTAACTGGGAACATTTGAAACAGGCAATGTGTTGGTTTTTTTTGCCGAATTCTTTGGTCTACATTAAAGTCCCTCTGCATAAGAATGCAGCTCAGGAGAAGACTTGGAAAGGGCATTTAAGAATAAAATTGGAGAACAGAAAAATTAGGTCACATGGTAAGGCTGCTGAAAATGAACAGAATCCAATAAGATTCTGGCCAGTTTTCAACAGGGTAATATTAAAAGCCCTACAAAATTAAATCCGTCCACATGCATGCTTTTCATTTCCATCGTGCCCACATGTTTCAGACAGGCCAAGGAAAAAATGTCTATAAAATATTTATAAAGTTGCAATTATTGGGAATGAAAAGAAGGATCAGGCACACTAAGAGCTGTATTATGAAGCAGTTTTAAAATGACATATCACCTCTGAAAGATGACACAACTTCACATGGAAACCTTATCATAGTCCTTATGAGGGCTATATACTTGGGTTAAAGAGGCTGCTTGAGAATTGCCCGTCCTGTATACGTGCTTTGATCCACATATTCCTGGAGGCATTCCTGGGGCGGCGCTAGGTTGGAGGTGGGAACAACATGTGAAGTTTGCCATTTTAAAAACTCTGGGGCAGATTTTCAAAGGGCTATGAGCGTAACTTACGCGCATAACCCTGAAAACCTGCTCCTACGCACACTGAGCCTATTTTGCATAGGCTCGGTGACACGCGCAAGCCTCAGGACGTGCATATTTCCTGGGGCTTTGAAAAAGGGGCGGGGCGCTGGTCCAGGGGTGGTCCGGGGGTGGACCCGAGTCTTCCAGAGGCAGGCATAACTCCTGAAATAAAGGTGGGGGGGATTTAGATAGGGCTGGGGGGTGGGTTAGATAGGGGAAGGGAGGGGAAGGTGGGGGGGAGCGGAAGGAAAGTTCCCTCCGAGGCCGATCCGATTTCGGAGCTGCCTCGGAGGGAACAGGGAAATCATCGGGGCTCCCCTAGGGCTTGGCGCGCGCAAGGTGCACAAGTGTGCATCCCCTTGCATGCGCCGACCCTGGATTTTATAACGTGTGCACGGCTGCGCATGCATATTATAAAATTGGGCGTACATTTGTGCGAGCCGGGTAGCACGCACAAATGTAGGCCGTGCGCACAGATTATAAAATCTGCCCCTCTGTGTATTTTGCATTTTTTTGCTGGAAAAAGGAAGAGCAAATCTCTGAGGGTAGATTTTCTTTGAGCAATTTTCAAAAGGAAAATACACATGAATTTTCCATTTGAAAACTGGTGCAAAATCCGTTGGTAAAAGAACCTATGGAATTTGCAACTCTCTGCACAATTTTGGTATTTAGAAAGCACTGCCAAAGAACAAAAAGGAGGGTGACCTAAAACGAGACAGAACAGGGCTATTCTTGGACAGTGTAGTGCTTTATGACTGCTATTACCATTTAGCATTTCTATACCACCACTATATGTATGCAGCACTGTACAGATACACATAAAACAGAGGTTTTCAAGGGCTGCAAACAGATTGTGTTCTCAGGATATCCCTAATGAATGTGTATAAGAGAGATCTGCATATACCTTGCCTCGATTGTATGCAAGTCTATCTCATGCATATTCATTAGGGATATCCTGAACACATGACCTATCGTCAGCTCTCAGGGGCTGGAAGTGAATACCTCTTGCATAAGAGATAGTCCTTGCTGCATGGAGCTTACAATGTAGCCATGACACACAGACAGGATAAATAGGAAGTTTTGGGACAAATATTTGTCTTTATCTTTATTGCAGATTTATTAATCACTTGTGCGGTTAGCACAGGGATGGTAACTTTTAAATAGCTGCATGGACGCACACGTACACTCATATGCCAGCTGGTGCTAATGTATGTGGCCATTTTATAACATACATATGTATATGCACGCATGATATCAAATAGGCTGAATGCATGTACTTGTGGCACAATTTTATATGGACGCACGCATGCGCGCTCAAATGTCACCTCTACCGCGTAAGTGGGGAGATTTTGGTTCATACGTGCGCCGTTGCAATTACCAGTTTCCCCAGTCCATTTCCAGTTCACCCAGTTAAAGGATAGGACATCCTAAACCCCCTAGTTAATAAGCCTCCATTATACACTTTTAGCCCCAACTCTTAAAACCTTGCTAACTTTCCTCGGTTTTTTTTGTTTTATTAGTTACATGCCAGCCATAGCAGAAGTAAAGTTATGCATTGCAGACAGGGACCCTGGCATGCGCTTACGCATGGAAATTCTTGCGCGCAGATTACATTGCAAATTCTAGGACTGCCTATGCCCCGCCCAGACCATGCCCACACCCTGCCCTTTTTTTGTGCGCGTATCGTGAGATGTGCATACTCGCAGCTTTTAAAAATCTGAGTGGTGCATGCCGGCCCGACTTCTGCGCATATCTCCCGGCTTTGGCCTGCACAGGGCTTTTAAAATGTGCCTTTAAGCGATGTACATGGTGTTACAGACACAATGATAAAATTAATAAAACAAACTTAGGACACACAACTAAGCCCCAAAACAAAAATATAATAAAATACATAAAAAAAAGGATGTATAAGAGTACAACAGATAAAATATCGGCCTGTCAAAAAAAACAAACAAACAATTAAATCAGCGTGTCCAAAAGGCAGTTAATAATAGGCCTGCTTAAACAAAAACATAATTACAGTCAATAGTATGGTAAAAACTGACAAGGAAATGATCAGGGAGGGCCAGGGGTGAAGATTTAAAAGCAACCTCAAAAAGAAGAGTTTTAGGCGAGGCTTGAATATGGCCAGAGAGGGAGCCTGATGCAGTAACTCAATAAAGCTGTTTCAGGCATGCAGAGCAGGAACGCGGAAAGCACCAGGGTCAGAAGTCAGCAATGAAGGAGAAATGTAGCTAAGAGCAACCTGCTTGACGAATAGCAATCACAAAGGGGGATTTATTTCTTCTCACTGTGTACAAGGAGACTTTTTAAAATTATACTCAAGCAATCCTGTGTAGTAAGGACTCTTCTTGATTGAAGGCAAAAAATGCTAGACCCTGCAGCATTTTTTTTGCATGGAGAGTCATCTCTCTATTGAGGATATGTTTATCTACAAATGAAAATACCAGTTTTGTTATTGTCCAGAGTATGCGAGTTGTGCTGTAAGAATAAGATGCATAGTAATCTTATTATTATGGCGCACCTTGCATACTGTGGAAAGTAACAGGATTAGAGACTGTGGGCTAGATTTTAAAAGCCCTGCGCGCCGGCGCACCTATTTTGCATAGGCCGCCGGCACGCGCAAAGCCCCGGGACGCGTGTAAGTCCCGGGGCTTCGCAAAAGGGGCGGGAGGGGGTGTGTCCTGGGTCAGGGGGCGGTCCGGGGCAGGTCTGGGGGCGTGGTGACAGTTCGGGGGCGGGCCGGGAGGTCGGTCCCGAGTCCCTCGGCACTGCGGCCTGTGCCGGGGGATGCCGAGGTGGCGCGTGCAAGTTACGCCTGCTTCAAGCAGGCGTAACTTGCACAACAAAGGTAGGGGGGGGGTTTAGGTAGGGCTGGGGGGTGGGGTAGATAGGGGAAGGGAGGGGAAGGTGGGGGGGACGCGGAAGGAAAGTTCCCTCCGAGGCCGCTCCGATTTCGGAACAGCCTCGGAGGGAATGGAGGCAGGCTGCGCGGCTCGGTGTGCGCAGGCTGCCGATTTTGCGTAACCTTGGGCGCGTTGACCCCGGATTTTATAAGATACACGCGGCTACGCGCGTATCTTATAAAAATCCAGCGTACTTTTGTTCGCGCCTGATGCGCGGACAAAAGTACGCGCTTGCGTACTTATTTAAGATCTACCTCACTATGGGGCGGATTTTAAGAGCCCTGCTCGCCTAAATCCGCCCAAATCCGGGCGGATTTAGGCGAGCAGGGCCCTGCGCGCCAGTGAGCCTATTTTACATAGGCCTACCGGCGCGCGCAGAGCCCCGGGACTCGCGTAAGACCCGGGGTTTTCGGAGGGGGGCGTGTCGGGGGCGGGACCGAGCGCAGCGGCGTTTTCGGGGCGTGTCGGGTGCGTTCCGGGGGCGGGCTCGGGGGCATGGCTACGGCCCGGGGCGGTCCGGGGGCGTGGCCGCGCCCTCCGGACCCACCCCCAGGTCGCGTCCCGGCGCGCTAGCGGCCCGCTGGCGCGCGGGGATTTACTTCTCCCTCCGGGAGGCGTAAATCCCCCGACAAAGGTAAGTGAGGGGTTTAGACAGGGCCGGGCGGGTGGATTAGGTAGGGGAAGGGAGGGGAAGGTGAGGGGAGGGCAAAGGAAAGTTCCCTTCGAGGCCGCTCCGATTTCGGAGCGGCCTTGGAGGGAACAGAGGTAGGCTGCGCGGCTCGGCGCGCGCCGGCTATACGGAATCGATAGCCTTGCGCGCGCCGATCCCGGATTTTAGCGGATACGCGCGGCTACGCGCGGCTACGCGCGTATCTACTAAAATCCAGCGTACTTTTGTTGGCGCCTGGAGCGCCAACAAAAGTACGCCTATTCGCGGTATTTGAAAATCTACCCCTATGTATCATCTGAGCTCTGTATTCCCCAAAACCTTCCATTCCTCACAGCCTCCCACCCAGCTTCTTTCACTATCGGATCCCATTCTCCAAAGCTGCATCTGCATCTCTCCCTCTCTCCGGGCCTGATTTACTATTCTTTGGTCTCACTGACACAGAATGAGAAAGAGCCTAAGCAAATCTGGTCCTTGAATTTTCTCTCTTTCTAAACCATCTAAGAATAAAGTCGTATGGGTTCTGTGTTAGTCCACTAGACTGCATAGAAATAAAGGTCAGACTTTTTTATTGGACTAACTTAATACATTTCCTGACTAGCTTTCAAGAATTACACTGTCAGGTCAAAACCGAACAAGCATCTAATTGCAAAGGATGATGTTACCGAAATATACAAGTGAACCACAGATTACTAGCAGTGCACACTGCACATTTTTTTCATTTCGTTTTCTTTTTTTCATTCCAAGTTTTGTTTTGTTTCTTTAAAACAAAAGAAACAAAATGAAAAGAAAACAAGAAAAAAAAAAAAAGCAAAATTAAAAAATGGTGTCAGATTTGGAACTCTGCCACATTCTTCTGTCAAGAAAAATATTTTTAAAAAATCCAGGACTTCTCTCCATCTCTCACCGCCTCTACAACCCCCTCTGGAACCTCTATCCAGTATCTTCCCCCATTTGCTCCAGTTTTGCCGCTGCTATTTTGCTGTACAAACCTTGGGTTGCCGGCGCCATTTTGAAAAATGGAATAGTAGGGAAGGCGAGACTGGAGAATGCTCCTGCTCCATTTGGAGCTGATGGATGGGGTTCAGACTGAGGCAGAGAGCCCTGTGAGGTTTTTTTTTAAAATAAAACAAAAAGAAAAAATTAAATCACATTTGTTTTTCTTTTATTTCAATTTTCAAAACAAAAGGAAATGAAACTGGATATTTTACTGAGATTTCCTCTTTTGTTTCCAAGGAAAGCACATCCTTACAGATTGCAATGGTGATGTGAGGGAGGAAGGGG
Organism: Rhinatrema bivittatum; assembly: GCF_901001135.1. Lineage (NCBI taxonomy): Eukaryota > Metazoa > Chordata > Amphibia > Gymnophiona > Rhinatrematidae > Rhinatrema > Rhinatrema bivittatum. The sequence goes on from NC_042619.1 coordinate 290,166,358, forward strand.
CTGATTTGTTAGCAGAGGTGAAATTGACAACAGAATTAAATCAAGTAGTGGGTTGGAAAGCCCATATTTCTGTTGAAGTTCCTTTATGTTTTGAAGCGTCTGACTCTGATCATTTTAAATGTCTCTTCTTCCTGGACAGTTCTGAATTTCTCTTTTAGACGGATGCTGCATTGGTGAAAGCAGCCAGAAGTTAGAGACAAGGATAAATTACGGAGGCACAGGATAACACATCACTAACGAGGGCAAGGCAGTACCTCCATGGTGGGGGAACATTTTTCCGGACCAGACCACCCAATCAATGACCTTAGGAGAAAGATACTAAAAGAGGAATTCAGAGCTATTCAAGAAGACATTCAAAAGGAAAATGATCAGACACTAAAATAACTTAAGGGAAACATGAGCTCTCTCATTCCCTGCCAGACATAATTCTGCTTTTATTTTGTCACCTTCTTAGCATTCTGCTGACACATCACTCTCCCTGTCCCCATCGCCTTACACCACCCTTGTAATGCAATCTATCATATGATCCACTTGTTTTATTCAGGCAACACTGTCCTTTGTCTTGATCTGCTCGCTTGATTTTCTCCTGGGGAAGGGAGCGTTCACTTTCAATAGCTATTCAAGGAAAAACATTAAGTTGGTCCGATAAACAGGCTGCTTTTTTTTTTTTTTTTACTGAGCTTTATTACCACCTAAACTCGCTAAACAGCCGTCTGCAGTTCCCGTTTCTCGCCGCTTTTCTCCCTGGTTAGCTGCCACTGAAACAGCCCCGTCCGCACGGAGACGTTTCCTTTCCTAAAGATGTAGTCATCCTCGCGCCTGACAGACCCAGCTCCCCCCCGCGCTCCAGAAGTGTCAGGGCCTGGGAGGCGCCTTTGGAGCAAATCATGCGCTGCTGCTGCTGCAGAGGCAGAGCCGGCCGGCCGGCTTCCAGCTTAGCCTTCATTAGTCAAGGTAATTCAGGGTCCCTACTGGTGTAGCCTGGAAGCGAATCAGGTTCCGTCTCCCTGGAGAGAGAGAGAGAGAGAGAGTGCAGATGGCGCAGGCCGCCCAACGTGCTCCGAATGGGATGTGGAGCGGGAGTGAGGCAACGTCTGGGGCCTGCTGCTGACTCAGCCCCTTCTCTGCAGCGGCAAAGCTGCCAGCCAAGGACACTGCAGAAAGGGCCAGGGCGTTGGCTAAGAGAGAAACCTACCACAAAAGCGCCCTGGAAATGGAAGGGCAGCATTCAGGGGCTTGGGATAATTTTTTTTTTTTTATTATAAGCAAACACACTTTCCTTTTTTGATCAGATTAAATGTGTCTTGTACAATAACAGTCCATTAACCTTTGGCTCTTCGCTTGATGGATGTCAGCCATGAAACATTAGTGCTTTTAGATCAAAATGATAATTAACAACAGTGCCACCTCACAATCTTTTTATCCTTGGCTGTTCAACTAAGAAGACACAGATTAATGAGATGCCAGCATGTTCCAACAGAGGCAATGGCCAGATCTCCTAAGGCTGAATTACTCAGGCAGGCTTCTCAAGCATAATGCGGAAAATCCTGGAGTGCACTGAAAGGGTCTGTGACATACTGCTTCCCTACGGTAGGCATGCTGCTGCATCGGGTAGAGTTTTACTTAGTGTGCTTCAAACACAGAGAGATTTATTTTAACTGCATTGGCATTGTCTGTGAGCACTCCCCACTATGCAGTGTACTGACTGGATAAAACAGCAATCTAAGTCCGGCTTCAGTTTTTGGTTCTCTGTGAGTTTCTTGAATTTAAAACAGGAGTCGCTGACTGTCACACTGTGACTGCAGTGTGTGTGTATGTGCTCTTTTTCCATAAACTGGCCTCATCTGTGGGAAACAGTAGCATGCACTCACTAGGCAGTGCAGCAGTGTGGCATGCTTCTGAACAATAGTGTGAGCAGTGCGCACAGCAGCCTCTGCCTGTGTGTGTGTGTGAGTGAGACCGAGACCTCTTTTCCATGCTCCATTCTCCACATTGGTGTGTGTGTGAGACCTCTTTTCCACTCTCCATTCTTCACATTGGTGTGAGTGTGTGTGTGTGAGTACCGAATATGAAGAGTACAGCTTACACTGAATTTTGTAAAAAACGAAAACCTCTTCCCCGAGACACTGTGACTGCATCAAATTGAATTCCTTCATGCTCTAGGGAATGGGATCAAGAGATAGATGCTCTGGCACCAACAACAATGGTAAAGGCAGAGGAAAAGCTTTGCCTCCTTCTGGAAAGGCACCTACTAGGGCAAAGCCAAGCACTTCTAATAGCATTTCTAGTGAGAATACCAGAAATCCCCTGCCTAAGCTAAAGAGAATTTTTTTTTTGTCTCTGGAGGAAACCACAGACACAGGCAGCATCAAGCGAGAAGCAGCTGAAGTTGGAGCAGTATCTGCTGCCTGCTCTCACTGTTATCTCTGTTCTATGGTGCAGTGGTAGGAGAAGGCGGAGTCAGTGGAAGGTGGCATTGGCAATGGAGGGGCAAGGGCTGCAGGAACAGAGGAACCATAATTATGGCTCATTATAATCAGCACAGCACTTCCCCCTGATTCCTCCTGAGCAATGTATGCAGCAGCTCTTGCAAGAAAATACTAATTCAGATGAATCATGCGAGATCTTCTCAGACACTGAGGATATAGAATTTCTGGTAGCTGAGGAGAACTTGGGGAGTCTAATTATTGGTGTGATATTCTCTAGTAAGCTGTATAGGAGGCAGAAGGAAATACTGCTGGGAGAAATAGTATCCCCCAGGAAGAGGAGGTAGTGGAGAGTAAGAGAGATGGCTCTGGCCTTTTGCCTCCTGGTCAACCCTCAACCCCAGCACCAGCAATAGCTAAGGAAGACTCACTTTTTTTTTTGCATTCACTGTTGTAAGGCCTTAAGTAGAAAAAAAAGGTACTGGAGCATCTTAAACATAGTGGCAAGTTGCAATATGTAAAAAGAGAAAACCCATTAGTAATGGTTCAGGAGAAACTGCCATTATTAACCTGTGGACCCCGTCTGTCACTCAAAGAAGCTGCAGCAGCAGGGAAGCCTTAGAAAAGGGGAAGTCAGTCTCTAAAGCTGACCCCCTAACTCCTGATTATCCCCAAACTATCATGGAGCAAATGGGGTGTTTTACCACATCACTATCCCATAGTAGGAGGGAGGCAACATCAAAGGTGGTGACATCATGAAAATGATTGCCCTGGATGACCAATCCTTACAGATTGTGTAGAATGTGAGATTCAAATGGCTGCTGCACCTGTTAGCCCCCAATTACAAAGTGTCCTCATGGGAAACATTCAGTAGACAGGTTGTGCCTGACCTGTACACTCGGTGCTGTCCTTGTACGCCTCAGGTGGAGAGGGGAAGTATCCATTTAACCAGTGGCATCTGGACCAGCCAGAATTCTACACATGCCTATCTGTTCCTGATGGTACACTTGTGGCAGCTGATCGAGGCAGGGGCAGAGCAGCAGGATATCGATGAGCTGTGCTGCACACTCAGGTGGTGGGACTAGAGTCATACCTCAGTCAATATTTTAGCAGCAATAAAGAAGATGATGGAGGGCTGGCAGCTAGAGCAGAGCTCTTGGCTTTTTCGTGATGGACTGTGGTAAAAATGTGAAAAAGGCAGTGAAGAATGGGAGCTATGAGGGAATCTGTTGCTTTGCACACTTGCTGCAACTTGCAGTAAAGAATGCCCTAGGGCAGGGGTCAGGAACCTTTTTGGCTGAGAGAGCCATAAACGCCACATATTTTAAAATGTAATTCCATGAGAGCCATACAATATGTTTAAAACTAAATACAAGTAAATGTGTGCATTTTATGTAAGATCCCACTTTTAATGTACAATAAGTCTCTGAAAATATTACACCAGGCCTTAAGACACCAATACATCTCCTATTAGGAAAACGGACCAAGTCAGGCTGCTATAGAGTCCTACACAGAAACAACACGCCAGCAGAAAACCTCACCTGAATCACGTGCTGTCCCTCACCTAACATAGAATAAAGAGACCAAAACGCATAACAAGAAGCATGCAGAAAAAACTGAATTGGAAACTGCAACAAGCCAGAGTCTCTGTATGCAGTGTAACAAAGGAAAAAAGAAACATCACCCATCCTTATAAAACAAATCAAGAAATATAAAATCATCAGCAGTAAAACTGTACTAACAAAAAGAACATATTTCGAAACAGCTGATGAGAGGAATATCCAATAATTAAAACTCATATAAAACATTTCCAGATACCAACAAAATATTTCAAAATAGCAGACACAAAGATCCAGTAATGAAAAATAATGATACAAAAATTTTTTTGCTCTGCATACCTGGGAACGTTTGATATCCAGGTGTCCTGAGATTGTTCTGAATTAGCAGGAGGTGGGGTGGTTTGCTTGGAACTTTCTCCTCTCTCAGTCACATACCAGCGCTCTCTCTCACACTGGCTCTCAATGACACACCTATACACACATGCTCTCAGTACTCACATATACACATGTTTTTTCTCACTCACTTATATAGGCTCTTAATTACACATTTACACACATGCTGTCTATCTTTTCATGCTTACACACACACACAGGCTTTCAATCACATAAATACATGCTGTCTTTTTCTCTCACACACAGACTCTCATTCACATGCTTACAAACATGTCCTCTCTTTCTCTCATTTACACACAGGCTCTCAATCACATACTCACATGCTCCCTCACCTAAATCAGCTCTCAATCACACACAGACACACATGGTCTCTCTCTCTCATTTAAACACAGGCTCTCAATCACATAAACCAGCTCTCAATCACACACAGACACACATGATCTCTCTCTTACTTATACACACAGGCTCTTAATCATACATACACATGATTTCTCTCACACACAAAGGATCTCAATCATACACACATACTCTTTCACACAAACAGGTTTTCAATCACAAACTTACACATACAGGTTCCCAATGGTAAACTTACATTCATGCTCTCTCTCTCACAGGCAGGCTCTCAATCACAGACATACTCTCTTTCACATACACAGGCTCTCAATCATTCACATACATGCAATCTCACTCACACACACAGGATCTCAAACACACACGCTTGCTCGCTCATTCACTCTCTCTCTCTCCCACCCCCACCCCAGGAACTCGCGGCAGCAGCAGCCTCCTCCCAACACTAACCTCCTTCATTTTCAGCCCTCGCGGAGGCGGAGTCCCATCGGCCGCGGTTGAAACTCTTCATTTTCCTCTGAGCCGCGCTGCAGTCTTCTTCCCACAAGCGTGGCCTCTTCTTCTCGCGCAGGCACCCGATGCTCACCACTTCCTCTTCCGGGCCGCGGGAAGAAGAGAGCACGCCGGTGCCGCTCAGCAATGAAGAGACCACGCTAGTGTGGTCTCTTCTTCCTGCGCAGGCACCCGATGCTCTCCACTTCCTCTTCCGGGCCGCGGGGGGGGGGGGGGGAGGAGGAGAAGAGAGCACGCCGGTGCCGCTGACTCCAGCTGTCCCGCCGCGTTCCGCCTGGGCTGACAGCATTTTAAGCCCGGGCGGCGGAGGACCGGGGAGCAGCTGGGTCAGCGGGGAACCGCGAAGTGTGGCGACACTTGTCTGCGAGCCAGATGCAGCCCTCAAAAGAGCCATATCTGGCTCGCGAGCCATGGGTTCCCGACCCCTGCCCTAGGGGCCAAGGAGCAACATGGCAGCTTAGTCCTGAAAAAACAATTGAGAGGTCTAGGAAAATAATGAGGTGTTTTCACCAGAGTGTGAAGTATGGGCAGCAGCTACATGAGATGCAGGAAGCAGTGGAGCACCACTGCACTAGCTGATTGTTAAGATAGCATGGAGCCAATGATAGTGTAACAGTCTTACCTCAATCTGGCGACTGAGCGGAGGCTGCCGAGGCGCCCGGGTGGGAGCGCAAGCAGGTCCAAGTCCAAACCAGGGTCAGAGGCAGGCAGCAGGCAAAGCAGAATCCAAATTCAGGCAGAGCCTCAAGGAACACAGAGCGAACACAGAACGAAGCAGCACCAGCACAAGCAAGCCTATAGCCGAGGCAAGGCTTGTGCTGGAACACTGGGTTTAAATACCTTCAATATTCTGTGCTAGCACGGGGGATCCTGGGAGGGATGTTGATGTGCTGTGGGGGAAGGGGTCAAGACGGGTGTGCTGTGCCGCGCAGCGCTGCAAGGACACCATTGACAAGGGCCTGTGCCGCTTTGGGAAGCCATCGCCGGAGAACAGGTACAGGCCCTTGTCGTAACAGTACGTCCCCCTCAAGGTCCTCTCCTCTGCCTCCTAGGCCTGGGTTTGAGAGGGAAGCGTTGATGAAATTATCTATTTAATTGGGGAGCTTGAATGTTACTGGCTGGTTCCCACGAATTCTCTTCTGGACCATAGTCTTTCCAGGAAATTAAATATTGTAGTGTCCATCCTCTTCGCCTGATGTCCAAGATTTCTTTTACTTCATATTGTGTGTCCTCCTCCACTTGTTTAGGTTTTCTAGAAGACCAGGACAGAACTGGGGGTTTAAGGAGGGATATATGAAAAACATTGTGGATGCGAAGTGTGGAAGGAAACCGAAGCTTATACGTAACCTCCCCAATGTGCCTTTCAACTGGGAATGGCCCTACAAAGTGGGGAGCAAATTTTAAAGAATGCATGCATAGTCTGAGATTGAGTGCTTAACCAGACTAGCTTTCCTGGGTGGAGCCGAGGAGCTGGTCTTCGGTTTTTATTCACTTGTTTTTTAGACATGGTTGCAGCCTGCTGTAAATGAACATGAATGTTTTCCCATAACTCCTTCAAGTTCTGAGTGGCCAGATCTACCGCGGGACAAGACGAGATGTGTCGATGGGTTGCGGTATCCGAGGATGACGTCCGAAGACCAAGTAAAAGGACGATGTTCCAGTGGCCTGTGTAACATGATTGTTGTGACAAATCTCTGCCCAAGGGAGTAACAAAGATCAGTTGTCTTGACATTGGTTCAGATAGCATCGTAGAAAGGTTTTAAGTGACTGATTAGTTCGTTCTGCCAACCTATTAGTTTGTGGGTGATAGGCTGAGGAGAAATCAAGCTGTATCCCAAACCTTTTACAAAGATCCAGTAATATATAGTGAATTGACCTCCTCTATCTGATACGATATGTTGAGGGAGTCTGTGAATTCGGTAGATGTGTTGAACGAATAATCGAGCTAAGTTTGGTGCTGCAGGCAACCCAGGGAGCGGAATAAAGTGAGCCATCTTCAAAAACTGATCAACCACTATCCAGATAGTATTATTCATTTCTGATGGAGGCAAATCCATCAGATTGACTGGGTGACTAGGGAATTGGATAGAGGAAGAGCGCTCAATGTCATCTACTTGGATTTCTGCACAGGAGGCTGGTGGGTAAAATGAGAAGCTTAGGAGTGAGTGCCGAGGTGGTGGCCTGGATTGCAAACTGGTTGACGGACAGAAGACAATGTGTGATGGTAAATGGAACTTACTCTGAAAAGAGAGCGGTGTTAAGCGGAGTAACGCAAGGATCGGTGTTGGGACCGGTCCTGTTCAATATCTATGTGAGCGACATAGCGGAAGAGATAGAAGGTAAGGTTTGTCTTTTTGTGGATGACACTAAGATCTGCAACAGAGTGGACACACCGGAAGGAGTGGAGAGAATGAGACAGGATTTAAAGAAGCTGGAAGAGTGGTCAAATATATGGCAGCTGAGATTCAATGCCAAGAAGTGCAGAGTCATGCATATGGGGTGCGGAAATCCAAAAGAACTGTATTCGATGGGGGGTGAAGGGCAGATGTGCACGGAGCAGGAGAGAGACCTTGGGGTGATAGTGTCAAACGATCTGAAGTCGGGGAAACAATGTGACAAGGCGAATAGCTAAAGCCAGAAGAATGCTGGGCTGCATAGAGAGAGGAAAATCGAGTAAAAAAAGGGAAGTGATTATCCCCTTGTACAGGGCCTTGGTGAGGCCTCACCTGGAGTACTGTGCTCAGTTCTGGAGACCGTATCTCCAAAGAGACAGAGATAGGATGGAAGTGGTCCAGAGAAGGGCGACCAAAAAGGTGGATGGTCTTCATCGAATGACTTATGAGGAGAGATTGAAGAATCTAAATATGTACATCCTGGAGGAAAGGAGGAGCAGAGGTGATATGATACAGACTTTCAGATACTTGAAAGGTTTTAATGATCCAAAGACAACGACAAACCTTTTCCATTGGAAAAATGTCAGCAGAACCAGGGGTCACGATTTGAAGCTCCAAGGAGGAAGACTCAGAACCAATGTCAGGAAGTATTTCTTCACGGAGAGGGTGGTGGATGCCTGGAATGCCCTTCCGGAGGAAGTGGTGAAGACTAAAACTGTGAAGGACTTCAAAGGGGCGTGGGATAAACACTGTGGATCCATAAAGTCTAGAGGATGTGAAGGAAGAGAGGGAGGCTTGCGAGAAAGACTACTACTACCTGGATATAATAACCTTATTCAATAGACATACACAAGGTAAATGCGACTCCGACAGTGCTCTATGCTTCATCGGCAAGAGGAAATGTGAAAAAAAGGATTTGCATTCACAAAAAATGCGGGGAGTAGCTTGCTTGTTACGGTGGTTACTACCCCAAACCAAGCAAGCCTGATGCTTCACTTTCAATGCATATCCAGTGTTGCTCTCTGCTTCAACAGCAGGGGGAATGAAGAAAAGATGATTTTTTTATATTCCAAAAACAACCAACAAGGACTGAATTCCAGTGTCTGGGTAAACAAATAAGCATGGGTGTAGCTTGCTTGCTACAGCGGTTACTACCCGAATCAAATAAGCCTGATACTTCACTTTCAATACATATCCAGAGAAGCTCTCTGCTTCAACGGCAGGGGGAAATGAAGAAAAGTGGATTTATATTCATATAACAACCAACAAGGACTGAATTGCACAGGCTGGGTAAACAAATAAGCATGGGAGTAGCTTGCTTATTGTGGCAGTTACTACCCCTAACCAATTAAGCTAGATACTTCACTTAGAAGCAGTCAAGCACTGATCTCTACGTTAATGGCGGGGGTGGAAGGGAAATAGAACCAAAAGGTTACATTAATGGCGGCGGTGGAAGGGAAATAGAACCAAAAGTTTACTAAAGACCAAGAGTAACAGATAAGTATGAAAGAGAGAAAAAAAAGTGTGGAAGCTTGCTGGGCAGACTGGATGGGTCATTTGGTCTTCTTCTGCCGTCATTTCTATGTTTTTGTGTTTCTATAAAATCAGTGGCAATATGAGTCCAAGGCTTGTTGGGTATTGGTAAAGGTTGTAATAACCCCCAGGGTCGAGTCCGGAACATTTGTGGGCCGCGCATGTAGGGCAGGATTCTACAAATCTCTTAGTATCTTCTTTCCATTGAGGCCACCAGTAGTGATGAGTAAGGAGTTCTCTAGTTCATTGAAGTCCAGGGTGATTCGCAAGATGAGAATCATGAGCCCAATGCAGGACGCTTTCCCTCAGTCGTTTGGGTACAACCATCTTCCCTACTGGGACTGTAAAGGTAGTGGTGACCATAATCTGGGCTGGGTCAATAATATAACGAGATGGGTCAGGAGAGTCATCGGGGACAAAGCTTTTTGATAAGGTGTCAGTTCACTGATTCTTCTCGGCTGGGTGGAAGTGCAGCTTAAAGTTAAAACGACTAAAGAATAAGGCCCAAGAGCTTGTTGTGGATTCAGGCATTGTGTATTCGAGAGATATGCCAAATTCTTATGATCGATATAGATAGTGATGGTATATTTAGCTCCCTCCAATAAGTGTCGCCATTCCTCGAGAGCTAACTTAATGGCCAAAAGCTCTCAATCACCAATGGCATAATTTTTTCTGCTGAAGAGAATTTTTTAGAAAAATAGGCACAGGTGACAAGATTCCCCTCCTTCTATGGTTGTAAAAGGATTGCTCCTACCTCTAGCGTAGAGACATCTACCTCAGTAATGAAGGGACTCGTAGGATCTAGACGTTGCAGGCAGGGATCTTTTATGAATTCTTCCTTTAGCTGTTGGAAGGCTTAAATGGCTTCTCGGGCTCAATTACGGACATCGGCCCCCTTTTTTGGTCATAGCTGTAAGGGTGCCACTAAGGTTCAGTACCCGGAAATAAATTGCGGATAGTAATTCAAGAAGCCTAGGAATTGTTGTGAGGTTTTGAGACCTACCAGTTGAGGCCTGTCCAAAATCACCTTAAGCTTCTCTGGGTCCATTCGTAGGCCAGTCTGAGAAATAATGTAACCCAAAAAAGGTAATTCTTCTTTGTGAAACATACATTTTTCTATTTTTGTGAATAACTTATTTTCTCGGAGACGTTGGTTCAGTCACCACTTTGCCTGATATACATATCCACAAAGGCCCTTACATACCACTGTTCCATAGAATCAATGGTGGAGAAAGGATTATTTAAAACAAATTAAAAATATTTCATTCTGGTTGGTAAAAAAAAAAAAAAAATCACTGCCATAATAACAAAGAAATTAAAGCAAATGTCGTACATGAGTTAGGGAATATTAACATGTATACAGGAATACAAAAATTAAAACAAAAATGCCTTATCCCCTTTGCACACTTTGCCTTGCTTGCAGCTGTCCACAGCAAAAAGGAGCAATTCCTTTAAAGACAACACAACTGCTGGTTCCTACTCTAAAACTTCAGTCTCCATGCCACTCCTCTTAGAACTGGATGCCTTGACAAGTCAGATCTGCACTTATTCTAGCACAGGAAGAGAAGGGGAATAGGAAAAAGGATGGTCACATGCTTCACACAACAAAATCGACATCCACTTCAAAAATTCCTAAAATGAATCCAATTACAGCATGGGAGACACACCCATTACAAAATGTGCCACTACAACATGCACAAACCAGGTAGCTAGGGATACACATCTAATCAACACAACTTCAACTCAGCTGAAGTATTGAAAGCTTACCCAGTTTTTCCTCACTGACCACTGAGGGAGACGCACGGCTACAAGATGGATAAGCATTTGTACAAATTGAAAGTGGCAGAGGATAATCGGGACCGGTTCTGAACAAATCCAAAATGTTACAAAGTTTTCCCCGTGCAGTTTATTAAAGTGCAATACTGAAACGTGGTTGGAGCGTTTGATACGTGACTCCATTTTAAAGGTTGGAAGTTTCAACTTGAAACAAGGTGTGGTGGAAAGCAATTTGGAGATTCCGGGAGAAAAATTTATGGTTAATGCATGTGGAGGCGGGCTTCTGACTTTGCAGAGAGGTGCACACTCACATTCGGGAGTTTTTTTTTGTTAAATAAAACAACAGGAGCTATTGAGCTGGAGTGAATTGAATGTGCTTTTTCTGATCCACTCCTTTATGTTCAGATACAAGAGGTGGAAGTGATTACTTTCTGTTGATGTTTGGTCTTATTAAGAGTATTCCCCTGAAGAAGCCAGATTGGCGAAACGAGGTCCTTGTCGGGATAGAAGATAGAACCAGCTGAATGGAATACACCATTAATACACCACTAATAAATGAATATAGGATTGTAATTTGAGTAATTTAAATAAGATCTTCGAAGTAAAAACGGTGTATCCAACATGAAAGACCAATTATAACATCAATGTGGTTAGGGAATACAAAGTCCAGTTAGGGTAAGATTGAGGTAAGAAGTAGGAGAGGGTTGAGGGTCATAATTATGTGGACTTAATATCAGTTTTATTGATAATGAAGTAATCAATGACATAGTAAAAATTTATTTCATGAAATGTTGATAGGTTAATGGTGTTAAATTTTCAATAAAAGAGTAACAATCTTAAGAAACATCACATTTTTGAAATGGTTTATTGAGTAACAAGAGTGCTTGTTTTTTCTCCCAAGTCTTTACGTTGGGGTTTTTTTTTGTATACACATTAGTCATAGCACTGGTGGAGATAATACTGCCAAAAAATTTTTTGATTGCTATATATATATATATATATATATATATATATATATATATGTATATATATATATATTAAGTATCGGGAAAATGCAACTTTTATTTATTTCTCTAGTGTTTTACTGCAGGCAGTCTGGCTTTTTGGGGTTTCCAGTTCTGCTTTTGCCTCCCTGATTCTCTTTCTAATTGGTAATCAGTTATTCTGTATTTGGTGAAGGGACAGGCAGTAATGAGATTGCAGTGATGTGTGCAGGTCTGGAAAAAGGATCACATTTTGAATGGTTTTTTTTTTCCTATTTTTCTGATGGTCAAAAGTGTAAAAATTGGAAATTGTGGGAGAATTTAGAAATTTAACCTCACAGTCCTTGACTCTCAGTCTCATTCTTTATCAGAGGCTGGTTTTGTTTGCTTGCGGTACCACAGAGGGAAGGGGCAAAGGAAACTGTATTGGTGGCCTGTCTGCAGGCAGGGAAGCCTTTGCCCCATAGTCAGCTCACAATGGTCTGTCAGTTCATTTCTTTACTGGGGTTTGCATTTGTGAGACTTTCTATAAGGATGATGATGAGGGGGCAGGGGAGGCAAGACAAATGCATTGGCCCCTGAGCGCCGGAGACCCTTGATACGACTCTGGGATACCCCTTATCATCTAGAAATGCACAGAAGGATTAAGGATTAAGAAATATCATTTACAGAAAGCAAAACCTTCAAAACATTGGACAAAGACTCTGTGTCTTCCCTACATGCATAGGAGAACTCAGTCCTGAATATCATGGTCATAAATGCACTCATGCAGACGGGCACTACCTGAATAAATGGGCATAAATGCAGGGCCTATGTAGGAGACCACACCCATAACCAGTAAGTGCTGGCCACGGATAGAAGGGACCTATGGTTCACTGTGCTTCTTCAATCCAGCACACTGTGCTACTTCTCTAATTTGAGATTGTTCACATGTATACATGGTTTGCAAAATTATAATTCAGTCACTGAAGGAAGGGAAAGTCTGTCATTGTAGAAATGTTCAGTTCCAACTAGACTTGTTCGTAGGGACACTACACTCACTCTTGGCAACTTAATCCTTTTCTGCTGTCTTCTCTCTAAAGCACATGGTAGCCTTATGAATCCTGGAGGAAACTGGCATCCTAGTAGATTATAACTTTTATTGGGTCAACATAAAAACATGCAGTAATTCACGACCTTCCATACTGCATTGGTCTCTTTTTCAGAAGTCTAACACCTGGAGATGCATTAGCACCAAATCTAATGCATGCCCATGTGAGCTCCTTCAGACAATTTGTTCTAGGTGTCAGGACTGTAGCTACCAGCAGGTCTTTAACAGGGGCCCCTGAGTAACTAGGAGCCTGGGCCTTTGCTCTCGCAGCCATTGGACGATACCAATGAAACTAAATTAACACAAAGATGGAGACCGTGTACCGAGTTTTCTAGCAGAACAGTGATTCTGCCCTTGGTGAACCAGATTGGTCTTCAAGACTAGAAGCTTAGAACTGAAAAGGTCTGAGGCTGAAAACCTGACAATAGGTGCTCAGCTGAGTTGTTGTAATATTTCCTGCCTCCCTGACAGGTTGGTGATGACATGATTTCATTATCTTGCTTATAAGAAATGAATGACAACGTTTCAGACTCTCTACGTTCTCCTTTATTTTGACCGTTGAGATACTTAAACCAGTTGATCTTGATGGGCTATGAAGGTATTGCAGAGACTTAGATGTGATCAGTGCTGGGAATTCCTTGTATATTAGACTTGTGGCTCTTAACCTGCTGCATATGAGCCACTAGTATGTTCTCTGCCTCTGATAATAGCTTAGAGATATGTACTTTAAAATAGGGACAGAAAACATACAGATCATTGAGTCTAGAGGTAAACTGCTTGGTGCAAAAGCTAGGATTCAATCTGTGGGCCTGGTAACCTCATTATAGACTGTATTGGACCATGAGACTGAAACACACTTTTGGATTTGCTTGTGTTTGCCTTGGGGGTTTACTTATTGAACACCACTGTGCATGGTGACTAATTAGTAATTAGAAAAGCAATTATCACTAGAACAGTAGTGCCATTTGACAATGTCGCCCACAGGTTAACTTGATTTGCAAAATGCTAGCTCTGCAGTAAGATTTTCACTATGTGCATTAACCTTAGCTTAGCTATGCGGAATATTATTCTCACTGTGGTTTATGGATTCCTTATTCCCAGGGAGGCCTTCAGATGTGGTTATCAACCCTGGAAATGTTGAATATATTATCCTCACTGCTGTACCTGCATATGTTATCTTCATTGTGATTCCTGAAGACATTATCTTGTTATTGAATGCATTCTTAATAATAATCTTACTTGTAAATACTGCTGACACTGTAATTATATATATATATATATATATATATATATATATATATATATATATATATATATATATCCATATGGTGACTGCTTGTAGATGTGATGATGTGGTCACTAGGTGTGGGAAAAAGTTAATTAATTTTGTTTTTGGGGGGGTTTATCCCCCATGAATTTCATTTCATTTAATGTTTATTTCATGTATTTAGTTTAAAAAAACCAAAAATAGAAAAAAAAAAGAAACGGGACTTCCCAAGGACTCCTGCCCAGCCACCCAACCCTACCACACAAAAATATGCTGGAGCCAGGATCCTCCCTTGCCCCTCCTTACCTGGTCTGGGGGGGATGGATCTGACAGCAAGGCCTAGGTCCAGGCCGAGGCTGCGGCCTTGTGTATGCCTAAGGCACAGTAAGTCACCGTAATCTTGGCCTAAGCCCTACGGAAGACTTGGACCTTGGCCTGGACCCAGGCCTGATGCGGGAGCTTGACCTGAAAGCCAGGTGCTGACACCTAGAGCCCAGGCTCAGGTCCGATGCCGGGATCTCGGTCTGGACCCAAGGGCGGGGCCTGACCCGGAGGCTGGATCCCAATGCCTGGGCCTCGGCCCCGAGTCAGGCCCAGGACTGAAGCCCAGGCCTCGGTTGTCCACTTCAGCCATCTTCTTCCTTCTTTGTAGTTGAAATAATAGAATTCGCTGGGGATACGCCAGAGTTAATTAACTCTGATGCCTCCCTCTTCAGCGGAGGTTGCCATTTTGGTGTACGGCAGTTCATTTAAAACTGCCAAACTCTGGCGCATCCTTGCAGATTCCGTCATTTCAACTAAAACAAAAGAAGAAAGAAGACAGCTGAAGTCAGCCTCTGAGGTTAGGGCTGTGGGCCTGGGCCTGCACCTAACCCTGGGCTGAGGCCCAAGTGTTACGACCCAGTCTGCCCTTTACCAAAATGGTGATCTCCGCTGAAGAAGAAGGCATCAGCACTTCTCTAGTGGACACCATCATTTCAACTAAGAAGAAAGAAGATGCCTGAAGATGACTTCTGGAGACCTGGGCTCCGGACCATGGACCTGATCCTGGGCTGAGGCCTTGGCATTGGGCCTGGGTCCGGGTGAGCTCCTGGCATCAAGACCCAACATCAGGCCTGGGTCCGGGCCCTGGCCTAGGCTGAGGCCCAAGTGTCACGACTCGGTCTCTGGGTTGGGCCCTGGCTTCGGGCCTGGGCCTGTGCCTGGGCAGATGTTGGATCTCCAATCGAGCAGGTGTAGGGACAATTTTGGAAACTCGGCCACGGTATTGTGCTCTGGTCTAGGCTGTGGCTCCTGAGTCACACTCAGGAGTAGACTGAGGCTCCTACTTTGGGCCTTGGCCTATTCCTTAGATTCAGCCCTGGCACTGGGCATGGGCCCAGTCCCAATGGATCACTTGTTTTTCTTTCAAAATTAGATTAAGACTACATGTTCCCCAAAGAAATCTCAGATCAGCAAATAAAGCCTTACTAACCATACCCTCTGTAAAGACAGCTAAACTGACACAAGTAAGGGAGAGAGCACTGTCATTAGCTGGCCCTATTTATGGAACTCAATGCCACCCGAAATAAGACTATTGAGGGATCAAAAACTTTTCAAAAAAGCTTAAAAACATGGCTTTTCAAAAAGGCCTTTCAAAGTGAGAATGGGAAATAGGTGGTACTAAGAAACAAGAAAAGGACTTATACACACAGGCAAAAGTCACCTGAGAACATATGTGTGTTTGTATTTTTATTTTATCACACTTAAGTATTAAGTTAAAGAATTACAGTATACCGCATCCACGGTTAGCTCATAAAGAGAACTTTAATACACTTTACATACAGCTTATAATACCGAATCATGTATCCGAACAACTATGGCACCTCCTGGTTAAAGTAAATCCATTTCGAACTTATTTATGTGCCTATTTGTAAACCGTTGTGATGGTATATCACTAAACGACGGTATAGAAAGGTTTTTAAATAAATAAATAAAATAAAATGTGAAAACCAACAAAGTTTCATTGGATTTTCAACCATTTTGTTTTGGGAATGAAATGAAACAAAATAGGAAATTTCATCTCATTTCCTATTTTGTTTCCCCCAAATTCCCATCTCTAGTGGTCACTGCATGTTACTTGATACATTTGCTTATTATTTTTACTGCATCTGTTATTCTCACTGTTAGTAAACGTGTTATCCTCACTATTGTTGCTGTATATATTATCCTCACTTTGACTGGGTGGTTGTTGAATGCATTATCATCAGTGGTGTTACTGCATGAGTTATCATTTTTGTGTGTGTGTGTGTGTGTGTGTGTGTGATATGCTGTTATTTGATGTGTTATCCTCACTGTTTTCTCAGAATGAGTTATAACCATTATTGTTTTTAGATGTGTTGGATTTACAGTAACTGAATGGGTTATGCACACTTTTATAGAAGGGTAAATAGATGATAGATGAGATGGATTTATTAGATTGATGAGAAAGATGGACAAATAGAGCTGGAAGGACAGCTCTTCTGGAGCCTGATGATTACATCTCTGCAAACCTAACAGGTTCACGTTTTTCCATTTCTTCTAGATACAATGTTGGCCCTTTAAAGCTATAGGCAATTCAGTCATATTGTTGAATTTTGCCATTGGCTTAAATGTCAAGTTTTGTGAAGAGCCACAAATTTCCATAAGTGTTCATGGACAGCTGTGAGTCACTGGTGTTTTTAAAAGGAGTACAATTGTAATTTGTAATAATAAGGTAGGCGACATGCATGTAAAGTGCTGGAAGACCTCAGAGCAGTTCATAGTGAGGGGGTGAGAGAAAGAAAGGAAGGAGGTAGAACCGTGATCTGACTTTGATATTCTTTCTACTTCAGAAGTGAACTGTAATTCATAACGGTACCCTGGAGCCATCTCTGGTGACGCTGAAGCAAGGGAGAGCTGTTTTATACAATTCAGTCCAAGAGGATGGAATACCAAGAATCAATGCTCTTCCTCCATTACAGATGAAGGGAAAGTGAAGTTTGCTGAGGTCAGCACATTTGAATACTATGAATCTGCCTTTCTTTATCGTGCTGCTGAGACACCTCTGGCTTTGGCTGATTAAAATGCCCTTTGACCCTAATAGGAAAACTCAACAGAATCCCATAAAAATTGATCTTTGCGATTTATGAGCTGTTTATTGCCCCATTCCTCACTTATCCTAAAAGAAGAAAAAAAAACCACCTCTGTGAAATACACAGCAAATAGTCCACCAGAAACTATGAATGCCAGTCTTGTTCTACCTTCAAAGTGCTTCTGATCACCATAAGATTAAGCAAAAGAAGTTCTGCTCCTCACCCAACATCTGAATCTACCCAGGGTGGTTGTCTGAGCTGAGGAGGGCTGGCGAGAGCCCTTTGAGATGTAGTTGGTGTCCCATCACTGGCTGTGCTGGTTTTCAACATCAGCGGGACCATTAATAACACTCCAGTAAAAGCCCTATTATCTGGCACTCCGCTATCTAAAATCTTCGGCTAACTGGCATCTTGCATGGCTTGGCTCTTTTTTTTTTTTTAATTATTATTGCATGACTGCATGGAGGCGGAGCCTTCTGCTAGCCGGGGAGTGTAGCTGCACGCACTGTTTTATGGCCCTGCAGCAGCCCACCGAGGGCTGGTGGGGGCGGGGAGCTTGCATGCGCACGCTCCCTTCCGGGCCTGTGGCACCGCGTGCGAGGAGATTGCCGGGGCTGCTGCTGCTGCTGCCGCCGCAGACAGTGAGTGGGGACAGAGCACTGGGGGGGAGGGAGAAAGAAAGCACCGTATAAAGCTGGGGAAAAAAAATTATGGGCTTCCTTTTGCTTTTATGAAAAATACTCGAGTGAAAAACTGTCGGATAACAAGTGCATTTGATTAACCGGCACCCGTTAGGAATGTGCAGCCCAAAGTTTTTTTTGCTTTTCATTTCAGGATGGAGGTGTTTGTTTTGTTTAGCTTGCTGAACCAGAACAAATATTTAAAAAAAAAAACAAACCCCAAACCCCCGAACAAAAAAAAACTTAGACTGGGCCCCTTAGACCCCCACTCATTTCAAAAATCAGGCTGCGCTGGGTCAAATGCAGCTAGGGCCTTCCCTGGGCCCCTCCGACACCCCCCCCCCCCCCCCCCAGAAATCAGCTGGGGAGTCAAGGACCTATGTGGCCCTCACTTATTCCTTCTGTGGGGGACTTGGTCCTGGGAGGAGAAAGGGGCAGGAATGATCCCCACGCACTCCTTCACCAGCATGACTCCTAACAAAAATGATTCCTGGTCCTGAGAGCAGTGCCAAAATGGTGCGAATCGCGCTCAGTTTGCTCCATTTTCTTGTTCGCCGTTCGGGATTAGTTCTGCCCCTTTCTCCTACCAGGACTGGAACCCCATGGAAGGGTTAAGCGGGGACTGGGGAGCGCCATTGCGCTGGATGACTTCAGAGTGGGGGTGGGAGTCAAAGGAGCCTGAGGAGGGCTCGACTCAGCCCAGCTGGGAAGGCTTGGGCCACAACTCATTTATGGGAGGGGAAGAGGGAGGGAGGTCTGGGGATACTCTGCCTGGGCTCTGTTTTCTGGAAACCTGTGCTAATAGCTCGCATTATTTCCTGAAGCAAAAACACCCCAAAAGCTTTGGGTAATGCGGACCAACACAAAAATGAGCCATTTTGGTTTGAATTACCCATTTGTTTGAAATGAATATGCATCCCTACTCCCCGTGCATGCAGGATAACGGGGCTTGCACTGTATTTTGCTTAGCTTCATTATCCAGCTCATGCACTCCAGTGCTTATTTAACTTTACATACAAATGCAGTTGAAACATGGCAGAAAACGCAAACAATCTATTTTTTTTTCTAGCTGCTTTTCACACCAGACTTCATAAGATGAAGTCAAGTAACATTCGTGCTTTGGGGGCCATTAAATAAATTAAAAAAAAAACCAACAACCTGCCAGATCGCTCTATGCTGAGCCAGTCCTGGTTTTACCTCATTATATATATGGGGATGTAGTCCTGTGTTTCTTGGAGAGGGTCAATTGGTACTATATTTCCAAGCATGCAGTGGGAATAAAACCAGGATTGGTTCGGTTCATCCTTTTTTTGATATGGAGCTGTATGGCTACAGACTAACTGCAGGTGTGGGTTTACAAGGATGCAGCAGTGGAAGAGAGGGCTGGTGGGAGGAGACAGCAAGGCATAGCAGGACAACGCCCTCAAGCCCTTCTCTCTCATCCCCTCAAGTTTTGACTCTAACATCTGGAGTGTCATTTACTGATGTTAGTGCACCCCCTACTCACCAAATCAGAGAAGCAATAACATCAGGTCATATGATAATTTATGCTTGTATGACATCACTGATGTGCATAGCTGCTTCTGTACACGGACATCTTGCCTCTAACATACATGTGAAACACACAACTATAAATATCCATTTATGGGTCACTAATAACAAACAGAGCAGGAAATCTACAATATTTGATAGAAATATGCTCTTCTGGCTGGTAATGCTCACTGACAAATTCCTATTATATCAGGGATGATTGTATTCCTGCCAGCTAATGCTCATGGCGGCAAAGACATTTTGAAGGTCAGATTAAATTGCTTTCTATTGTCAGATAATTTTTTTCCCCTGCTGCTTTAAATCTTTTTACAATAATCTATTGCAATGATTTCCTGGGCATTCTGCTTGATCTTGTGGTGAGATCTTAATAGCCGGCACAGAGATAGCAAATGATTATCACAGAGAGGAGAGCAAGAAGGCACATACTGAACAAGATTAGCCTGGTAAGATTTAAAAAAAAAAAAAAAAAAATCTCTAGCTATAGAGATTATTAAACCAAAGGAGTAATCTGGATGAAAGCAATAAATCTAGAAATTCTTTTCAATTAAGCCTTATGACATGACATCTGTGTGCTGCAGTGTAATTACAGAGAGTCACTGTAGGTGTGCTCTTACAGAGTCCTGGGCACTATTGAATAAAGTGCAATTGCACTGGCATCTCTGCATAAGCAATGGGGCTTCTTCTAAGCAAGAAGCAGGGTAACAAGAGCAGGCTTGGGCAGCAGCAGGAAGAGCTGAGTCAAGATCCCAAATCATCCAGAGATGGGTGGGGAGAATAAGGTTTTTCTTTGCTTTGTTTTAAAATGTTTGATTTTGGGACCAAAACAATCCAGTGCAACCAAGAGAGAGGCAGGGCAGCAGGAGCAGGCTGAGCAGTGTCAGCTGGCAACAATATAGCAAGGCACAGAGTACAAAATATGTGGGCTTAGTCCTCCTGCCGTTTGCATGGTAATTTATGGATATTCAGCAGAGAAAGGTTTATCTTAAGGAAGACCAACTTTTCCACCTACTCTGGTGCCAGCTGTGAATGATGTGGACTCATGATGTCCCCTGACATTAAGAATACCCATTCACTAGGGATGTACATTCGTTTCAAATGAATGGGTAATCTGAAATGAAACAGCTCATTTTCATTTTGGTTCAAATTACCTGAAACAAATTATCCATACTATTGAAAACCTCAAAAGTTTTGTAGTGTTTTTTGTTTTGGGAAATAGTGCTCCATGTTTGCAAATAGTATGCACTATTTCTTGAGAAACACAAAATGTGGCCTTTGTCATTAACTGGGGCTGGAGTCTACCCTGTTGGGTGGAGTCAAGCCCAGCCAGAGCCATCCCAGACCCCTCTGACCTCCCACTCTTTGTCAATAATGCAGGGCCTGTGCCTACCCAGCTAGGCTGAGCCAAGCCTAGCCTGCCCTCCCTGGGCCTCTCTGATTCCACTTCAACCCCTCCTCAGAAATCAGCCAGGGACAGGAACCTTCCTGGGCCCCACTTACCCTTCTGTGGGGTTCCTGGTATGAGAAAGGACCATAGGTTATTCCACTCATTCTTACCCCTCCACAATACTTTTAAAACTGGTGCTTGCTGGCCAAGACCAGTGCCAAGTGTGATATTAAGATGACACTAGTCTCAGGCTAGGCCAGGACCCAGGTCCTGTCTTATTAAGGGGGTTGGGGAGTCATAAAGACCTGGGGAGGCTCCAGGAATTGGCAGGGAAGTGGTGATGGAAGTCCAGGGAGGCCCCTTTTTTGTTTTTTTATGATTATTTTGGCTTGACAGATGAACCAAATCAAAATAATAAACACAGTGAAACAAATGAAAAACAAACCATGAAATGAAAAATAAACCAAAATTAAAATATTGGGACTACATATCTCTACTAGACACACTGGTTGGTAGTCAGGAAAGGAACTGCTGGGCCATTTTGGCGAGGTCTGGCCAGATTGTGGCCTTGTGTCTTCAATAAGTCTGTTACTATGATCTTGGTGGGCTCTCTAAGGTACCATGTGACTGAAATTTGTGTAGAGATCTCCTTTGCTGGAGAGATAGGAGATATGAGTCTGTGCTGCCAATTGCTGAAGTTATGGCCCATGTCAGGAGACACCATCCTGGGATAGCAATGGGGGTGTGGTGCGTTAGGGTGTGTGTGTGTGTGTATAAAGGTGACGGAGGAAGTGGTAGCTGACTGGGTGATGCTGACAGTATTAATGGGGAGCCAATTTTTTCTCTGCTGCATCCCCCTGTCCCTTTGCTTCTGGCTCTCCTATTTTTACATCCTAGCCACCACCACCTTCCATTACATAAGAACATAAGACGTTGCCATACTGGGTCAGACAGAGTGTCCATTAAGCCCAGCATCCTGTTTCCAACAGAGGCCAAACCAGGATACAAGAACCCTGACAAATACCCAAACATTTACATTTTCATTTTACATTTATTAAAATGTATTAGTCATTTAACACAGAACAGGCCCAAACAACATACAAAATAAGCATTCATAAAATCAAAGGGGTAGATTTTAAAAGGGTATGCCCGATTTTATAAAATTGGGGGTTGGCGCGTGCAAGGGGGTGCACAATTATGCACCTTGTGCGCACCGAGCCCGTGCTGTCTTCCCCCGCCCTTTCCCCCCTACCTTTTTCTTTTTTTAATTGTATTTCAAAACTTACTTCAGCCCTGGCCGACTGCTGGCACGCAATCCCAAGCACAGCAGCAAATGGCCACTGTGCCTGGAGCCTCTGGCCCCGCCCTGTCCCACCCCTTTTTGCAAGCCCTGGGACTTACACGTGTCCCGGGGCGTTACGTGCGTTGCCGGGCCTTTTGAAAATAGGCCCAGCACACATTAGCCTTTGAAAATCCGGCCCAAAATGTAGTACACAACACTAGATAAATCCCATGCTACTAATGCCTGTAATAAGCAGTGGCTATTCCCTACGTCTGATTAAGTTTGATTAATAGCAGTTTAGGGACTTCTCCTCCAGGAACTTATCTAAACCTGTCTTAAACCCAGCTCTGCTAACTGCACTAACCACATCCTCTGGCAATGAATTCCAGAGCTTAAGTATGCGTTGAGTGAAAAAGAATTTTCTATGATTTGATGTGCTACTTGTTAACTTCATGGAGTGCCCCCTGGTCCTTGTATTATCTGAAAGAGTAAATAACAGCTTCACATTTACCCGTTCTATTCATCTCCATGTTTTTACAGACCTTTATCATATCTTCCTCAGCTGTCTTTTCTCAAAGCTGAACAGCTCTAACCTCTTCAGCCTTTCCTCATAGGGAGCCGTTCCATCCTCTTTATCAGTTTGTTCACCTTTCTCTGAAGCTATTCCAGTGCAACTATATATTTTTTGAGATGCAGCGACCAGAATTGTACACAGTATTCAAGATGCGGTCTCACCATGGAGCGATACTGAGGCATTATAACATTTTCCATTTTATTCACCATTCCCTTTCTAATAATTCCTAACATTCTGTTTGCTTTTTTGACTGCCGCAGCACACTGAACCGACGATTTCAATGTGTTATCCACTATGACGCCTAGATCTTTTTTTTAGGTGGTAACTCCTAATATGGAACCTAACATCGTGTAACTACACCATAGGTTACTTTCCCCCTAATTGCATCACCTTGCACTTGTCCACATTAAATTTCATCTGCCATTTGAATTCCCAGTCTTTCAGTCTCAATGTCCTCCTCAAAATTCGCTTGTGATTTAACTCTAAATAATTTTGTGTCATCTGCAGATTTAATTACCTCACTCATCGTATCCCTTTCCAGATCATTTATAAATATACTAGCCGTTAAGCCCTTAACAACGGGCTACATTTAAAAAAAAATTTTCGGTCCATTTCCTTTCCACTCCCTCCCCCCTCCCCTCACTCTCTTCTCCCTCCTCCCCTCAGCTCACTCTCTCCTCCCTCCCCTCACTCACTCCCCCTCTCTCAATCCCCTCCCCTTTCAGCTCATCCACAACCGGCAGACGGGGGGGGGGGGGGTATCCCTCCCTCCCTCCCTCACGCGCGCTGCCGCGGCTACTGCTCCTCCCGCTCCTGCTCGTCGCCGCCGCCGCTCCTGCTCCTAAGGACCCAGCGCCATTTTTTTTTTCGGGCACGCTCTGCTCTGGCCGACGTGCTCGCCCGCGCATGCGCGGTAGAGCTGCTCTCTACTGCGCATTTGCGGCACGTCGGTCAGGGCTCCCTTATCTAGTAGATTAAAAAGCTGTGGTCCAAGTATAGATCCCTGAGGCTCTTCACTGTTTAATCTTCGTTTCTGATCTTTTAGCCAGTTTGCAATCTACGAAAGGACATTGCCTCTTATTGTTATGCTCTACTCCTCAAGAAGGGAGGAGTTAGCAATCTGTCATGCTCTACTCCTCAAGAAGGGAGGAGTTAACAATTTGTTATGAATCGGCTCCTGTGGAAGGAGGAGTTAGCAATCTGATATGCTCAGCTCCTGTAGAGGGAGTAGTAAACAATCTGTTAGGGTTAAACTGCGGAGTAGCAATCTGTTGCTGAAGATTCCTGATGGAGAAGGAGTAGCAATCTGTTACCAGCGGAGTGCTTGGAGAGGGCACTCAGCTGTAGAGCAATGTAGATAGGTGGTTCCTTGGGCCAATGGCAGATGACTGCGCCCACAGGAGGATATCCTGAGAGGGACCACTGGCTAGGCTTGGGTATGGAGACAGACACAGATAGTTCTTTTATTAGACAGGATAGTAGAACCACCAGAGGTGGCAGTAGTGAGCTGATATGCCCGGCAAGCCTGAAGTCCCTCAGATACTGGAACAGCGATCCCAGGGTTGCTGAGCTGTAGAGAAACTATGGATAGTGAGTAGACAGGGTATGCTGTGTTCATAGCCAGAACTGGATGACAAAACTCACATAAGGTCCCAAGGAAGCTCAGTAGCTGGAAAGGGTTAGGCCCTCGAGGAGCGAGTACCTGGTTCCAGGGAAAGCTCTGAGAGAGCCATGGTAACTCACAAATGTCTGTATCTGCAATAGCTTCCAGGCAGTAGAGAAATCTTCAGAGTGTCCAGGAACATGGGCCCTCGAGGAGCGAGTACCGATTCCTATCTGTAATCTGAAAATAGAGAAAAGAGCGAGGCCCCCGAGGAGCGGGTACCTCTGGTAAGTTCAAGGAGGCAGAGTAGCTTGGGAGTAAAGCCGAAGCAATTCCCTTGCTAACTCGATTCGTTAGCGAATACTGAGACCTTTTATATTGGAAGCGGATGACGTCATCTCAGGGGGACGCCCCCGAGGTTCGCGCCCTTGCTGGTATATCAATCGGAGCACACACCCTACGTCATCAAGCAACATGGAGGATCTGCAGTATCGAGCCGGTCCGGGGACGCCGGAGGGAGACGGCAAGAAGACGCCATGGCAGCCAGCCGTCCATCAGACCCGGAGGGAGTCGCCACAGAGGTAAAGAGGGCGGAGTGAGGGCGTCGAGCAGCGACGGATGCAACACTTATCCCATGACTTTTACATTTTTTTAGAAGTCTCTCATGGGGGACTTTGTTAAATGCTTTTTGAAAATCCAAATATACTTAATCTATTGGTTCACTTTTATCCACGTTTGTTACCCCCATCAAAACAATGCAGCAGATTTGTGAGGCAAGAGTTCCCTTGGCTGTGTCCCATTAAACCTGTTCTGTGATTTTGTTCTTTAGAATAGTTTCCATGATTTTTTCCTGGTCCAGAGTTTCCCTGATCACTCCTGGAACCCCTTTTAAATATTAGGCTTACATTGGCCACCCTCCATCTACAGGTAGAATGGATTATTTTAATTATAAGTTACAAATTAATAGTAATAGAACTAAAATTTAATTTTTGAGTTCTTTTAGAACTCTGGGGTGTATAGCATCTGATCCAAGTGATTTGCTACTCTTCAGTTTGTCAATCTGGCGTATTACATCTTCCAGGTTCACCGTGATTTGGTTCAATTCATGTGACTCATCACCCTTGAAAACCATCTATGGAATGGGTATCTCCCCAACATTCTCAGTAAACACCTAAGCAAAGAATTTGGTTAGTCTTTCTCTGATGGCCTTATCTTCCCTAAGTGCCCCTTTAACCCCTCGATTATCTAATGGTCCAATTAATTCCCTCACAGGCTACTTGCTTCGGATATAATTTAAAAAGTTTTTATTATGAATTTTTGCCTCTATGGCCTACTGCTTTTCAAATTCTCTCTTAGCCTGTTAAATGTTTTACATTTACAGTCGCTTGACCTTCCTTCTAGGCCTTTTCTAATGTGAGGAATACATGTGGACAATGGTATTTTTAAGCAATGTCCATGCCAGTGGGAATATTGGAAATGTTTCTTCCAGTAAAACTGGAGGGCAATACTCCCTTTCACCCATTGCAAAGAGACCATGAGCATAAACATCTCTGATGTTAGTCTCTGTTCCTGCAGTAACTTCTCCTCTAGGATATTGACTATGGAGACAACCTTACCCGGGGTGGCTATTGTTGTAATCAGATCCTCTGTGGCTTTCTTGTAGGGCTCAGGACCTGTACTACCTGCATCATGTGTAACCAGTCCTTACCTGGTCAATAGACCCGATGAACATGAACTTCTTTGGAAAAGGTGAAAACTATAAATGGCCTTGAAAAATTCAAAATCTCTTTTCTATATTTAAAGAAGCATGGGTCCTTCTGAGTTCCAAGGGATGCTATTTAGCTATTAAATTCACAATAGAGACAGAAAGTATATTGACCATGTAGCTTCTTGTTCACGGGACATAATCTGATCTAGTGCTGGTTTTGCACTATTGCATGCATGGAGATGTAGTTCTGAATTCCCAACTGAAGTCTCTAACAAATGATACCTTCGGATAATTTCTCAGACTTTTCATGGCAAACTTGCTGTCTAATCTAAAAACCTGGGCATTACAGTGCTATTCTAGATGAAGAAGGAAAAAAATCCTACAGAACAGGAATCTCTGCTCAATGCAAATCAGTTGGAGATTTATTACCGAATGACAGGACAGAGCTTCGTTTTAAAAAATGTTCACATTTTTTCACTAAAGACCTTGCATGATTGACGGAGAAAAATATTATACAGAAGAATTCAGTTCTATGGCCTAGAATGAAGGATGCAATGACTTTCCATCAAATATTAGAATTTAGAAAATGCTTTAGGATCACAGATAAACATGATTGGCTGACTAAATGAGAACATTAGATACTGTGATATAACCCTATCTTCCTTCACACTTCAATAACAGTGGTTCACACAGAAGTGAACAACATTTAACCCAGATTTTTTTTTTTTTTTACATTTTTCCCCAGAGTCTCCCATAGATGCCATGTCACTCAGGTCAACCTGAACAGGCTGATCCAGTCCTGGTTTTGTCCTCATGGCATGCATAGAATTGTAGTTCTGAATTTCCTAAAGAAGGAAGTACATCTCCATGCATGCAATTGGGCAAACCCATGACTGGATCAGTTGATTCAAGTTGATCTGAGGGAGGTGGCAACTCTAGTCTTCAGCATTTTTAACTCCTTTGAATGCTGGTGGTTTTGTTAACTCTAAGGTAGTAAAACATTAAATATTTTATCCTGTGTATATCATCTCTTCTATCAGCCTTTGGGCTCTGTGTTATTTTGAAGCAGAAAGGTTAAGAAGTGCATATAGCAGGGGTTGGGAACCTTTTTGGCTGAGCGATCCATGAATGCCACATATTTTAAAATGTAATTCCATGAGAGCCATACTAACTACAACCCCCCCACCCTCCTGACCTCCCCAAGACCTACCAAATTAATTTACTACAACCCCTACTCTCCTGACACCCCCCCAAGACCTGCCCAATTAATTTACTACAACCCCCCACTCTCCTGACCCCCCCCAAGACCTGCCAAAAGTCCCTGGTGGTCCAGCGGGGGTCCAGGGCTCGCAGACAAATCTTTAATAAAAAAGTAAAAATCTAACAAAACCCCCCACCCTCCTGATGCCCCCCAAGACCTCCAAAATTAATTTACTACAATCCCCCACCCTCCTGACGCCCCCCAAGACCTGCCAAAAGTCCCTGGTGGTCCAGCGGGGGTCCGGGAGCGATCTCCTGGACTTGGGCTGTCTGCTGCCAGTAGTCAAAATGGCGCCGACGGCCCTTTGCCCTCACTATGTCACTGGGGTCAACCAATGGCGGCGGTAGCCCCTGTGACATAGGGCAAAGGGCCATCGACGCCATTTTGATTACTGGCAGCCGACGGCCCTTTGCCCTTTGTCACAGGGGCTACTGCCGCCATTGGCCAACCCCAGTGACATAGTGAGGGCAGAGGGCCGTCGGCGCCATTTTGACTACTGGCAGCCGACAGCCCAAGTCCAGGAGATCGCTCCTGGACCCCCGCTGGACCACCAGGGACTTTTGGCAGGTCTTGGGGGGGGGGAGGGCGTCAGGAGGGTGGGGGGTTTTGTTAGATTTTTACTTTTTTATTAAAGATTTGTCTGCGAGCCAGATGCAGCCATCAAAAGAGCCACATCTGGCTTGCGAGCCATAGGTTCCTGACCCCTGGCATATAGTATCTTTGGGAGGGAGAATAATTGAACAATAATAATGAAAGAGGGGCACATGTTCTACAGATAGAAAACATGAATATATCTTTCTCCCCTTGGCTTGTGGTATGCTTCAGATATTCCTAATAAGTCTACCCCTCTGTGGCTAAGGTTAATTCCATTTCTCTCCGTGCCTTGCACCATAGGCATTTTTTCTCTCTCTCGTTTTACTTATTGCTTGGACATGCTGAACAGTGGTTTCTTTGGATATGATTTCAGTTGAATAAGCTTTCTGTTCATCTTAGTGCTTTTGTAATTCACCAGGAAAGAATCCAGGCTGCAGCATTAATCAGAGTTAAAGATTTCATTGGAAATCACAATTGACAAATGGGGTCAGTCCAAGGAGCCCAGCGCCCTGTCTCTGACAGGTTACATCCGTAGATGCTCAGAGAAAGCGTGGAAAGAATAAAGGATATGCGTAGAGTTGGTTCTTCTGCTCTTAACACCTCGACAGTTTCCAGCCGGGACATGCTTGGCCCTGCCTGCCTCATGCCCAGGAGGGATGATGGGGCTGCCATGTTTATAACATGTTAAAACCTCGTCTAAGATTGTCATAGAATACTGAAGCCTAAGGAGAAGAGATTACTAAGATCAGCATAGCAGGCTGGGTGGAAAGCCCGGCAATGAATCCACAGGTTTGATCTGCAGGAAAAAGAAGTACTGGCATTTCAGAAACCAAAAAGAAGGAAACCTGAGACTTGACAACTAAAAAGTTCAGGTGAACTGCAGAATCTCTCCCTTTTTTTTTTTTTTTTTGTTGGCTCCTCTTATAAATACACTTTTGTAACGAAAGAGCCTCCCGAGGCCTCCCCATGCAAACTCACAGTCTGAATCGCCAACTCCCATAATTTTTGTGGGTAAGCTGGGTTTGGACTGCTCTTCTTCTGCTGGTTTTTCCTGCAAGCAGAAGACATTTTTAAAATCTGGGAACTCTTTTTCGCCCCACTAGGTTAAATGTGTCATTGGTGGGATATATCCTACTTTTTTTTTTTAATGCTAACGTCACTAGATTTATTTCACTTACCTTGGGATATTACCTCCTAGAAGCCCCATGCTTGTTGGTGATATCACTTCCACCCCCAACTTTGGTTCCCGCAGGGCTTTTCTATTGCTGTTTTGGGTATTTTTTTTAAAATTTGGGTTAAATGAATTGCTATTGCCTTTTAAAAATAAGTTGTATTTCCTTTTTGCACCAGGGGGGGAAGCGGTGTAGTGAAATACATGCAGGGATTCTAACTTTCTGGGAAACTCCGTGAGCCAAAATAGAGAGAATGTTGTTTTATTTTTTATTTTTTTACTCTGTATTGTGATGTGCTCCCCTTGTACCATTTTGATGTTTCCACCCTTCTTTACATTCAGTAGTCTTACCAATAATTCCATTTTAAGTGAATTGTGTATATATAACATTTTCTTGTCATACTGTTGTTAAAATTCACAAATTCAAACACCACCAATTTCAAGAAAGTTGACACTGATCAGCTCCTTTCAGCAATCCCAACTCTGCAAGTATCATCTGTTGCTTGATGTATTCTTGTGGCTTAAGCATGGAAAATGAAAGCATATAGGATTGCAAGGCCCTTCTATTCTTTCCTTTCCGAATGCAAGAATACATTGCCTATTCCATGTCAGATCTTGTATCCAAGGACCCTCTGTACTTATTTCTTTACTGATTTTGCTTCTATCGTCTCTACTGAGAGAATGTCCTATGCATCCACCACTCTTTCCGTAAATAAATATTTCCCTATGTCAATCCAGAGACAACACCCTCTATGCCTCATATCATAATCTCTTGTTTTAGAACTTCTTATATTAAAAAGGCTTGCTTTTTGTATATTCTTGTCAATATCAATGGGGCTGGAACTGGCGCTGCTAGAAGGCAGTCTCTGGGAAGCTGTAAAGGCCAGAGGACATTTACCTTTCAGTTGCCAGGTAGTTAGATGTGCCCTCAGAAGGCCCAATTAATTCAGCACACTGCATGTCCTGACTGTTTATGGTATATAAGGAGATCAACAGAGACATGCCTTTGCTGGTACAACAGACACCTGGGATATGTCCTCCAGGACCTCTGCTTGTTTGGCCTTGTTCATCTGCTACATTCAGGTCTGCAGTCTGCTTCAGTGTTCCTGCTCCACATTCAGCTATACAGTCCTGCCCTGGTGTTCCTTCTCCATGCCTTTCTCCTGGATCCCGAGCCTGAGCTTGCTCTAGTGTTAACAGCTGCATGCCTAGGTGCTTCCCAAGGTAGGCCTACTTTTTGTTGTCTTGGCTTGACCTTCATCCAAACATCCAGCCTCTTCAGGTATGCCTTTTCCTAATGTATCATTCATTAATGTCCAGACATATCCTGACAGCTAGTACCAGCTCAAATCCAGAGGCTAGGCTAGGATGGAACAAATGGCCAGGATGCCTGACATTTTGAAAGGGTTAATAAATGTCATTCAAATGATGCAGACCCAGCTCCACAATTTCCAGCAGAAGGTTAATACCTTGCAGGAGTCTAACCCGGTCCAAACTGAATGGTCGTTCCCAGTTGTCCACATGTTTATGGTGCCTTGAATGTCATTTCCAGAAAAATTCGTTGGAGCAAGAAAAGTTCCATAGATTCCTCAATCAATATAAACTCTGACTATATCCACATACCTATTGTTGCGCTGGAAGTGGACCCTTGGGCCGAGGTGGAGTTGGCGCTACCCGTAGGGCAAGCCCTATGGGTCCTCACCGTCGGTAGGCGGAGCTGGCTGACTGAGGCCAGCTGGAGCTTCGCCAATACCAGCCCTCATTCCCTGCAGGTTGAGCCCTTGGGTGCCTGGGCTGGCTGGAGTTAGGTGGGCCTCCGTCCGAGGACTTCTGGAGGACAAGGATGAAGTCAGCCAAGGGCCAGCAGTGGCAGGAGTAGCAGATCTGATCTGGATGAGGTGGAGTCCCAGAGGCCCGAGTGCCAAATGGAATGAGAGGCTGATAGGTAAAAACAGGCCGAAGCCTGAGAGGCCAAGTCCAGACTGAATATAGTAGAGGCATCGTAGAACAAGCAGGTGTCCAGCCAGGCGGCTGGCAAAGTAGAGAGGAAAGGCAAGGCATTGATGAGGTCCGGGAGATGATCAGTAGTGTGGTCGGGCAAAGCGGAGGTCGGGTCCCAGAGATGCTTTGGTACTGTAATGACATGAAGACATTTATTTTGTTTTATTTGTTGTTTTGTATGTTCATATTTTTTATTTTTTGTTTATATGATATTTTTTGTTTTGTCTGGAATCTGCTTAGCATGATGGAGTCATCATAAGTGTAATATAAATGTTTTAAATAAATAACTTAACCAAATAAGTCAGAATATCGGCATTTATCTGGCTAAGTAACTCTGCCTCAAAATGCCCATTTTCCGCCCGCTACTTTGCATGGGCCCTTGAAAATGTTGTATAAATATATTATGGCGTAGTTTGAAGTGTGCTTTTATAATTTTTTAAGCTGGTGGAAAGAATTTGCATCTTCTTTTTTTTTTTTTTTTTTTAATGTTCCTCCTAAAAAGCTAGTGCTAGTTTCCAGCATTTTGCAAGTGCCAGAAAAAGTGCTTCATAATTAGCTCTGTAAAGCTTGGTCCAATCGAAACCCATTACCTGTCTGAAAACAACCAAAAAGCATTAGAATCCAATGGATTGCAAGATCAAGAGGCAGCCTGGTTTTACCAGAGGTAAATCTGGTCAGATGAATCTGATCAGTTTCTTTGATTGGGTGACCAGAGATTTGGATCAAGGGAGAGCGCTAGATGTAGTGTAATTGGATTTCAACAAAACCATTGGCATAATTCCACATAGAAGACTTATAAATAAATTGTGCACCCATGGTATGGATTCTAGAGTGACTGACTGCATTAGAAACGGGCTGAGTGAGAGGCACTAAAGGGTAGAAATAAATGGAGTTTTCTCCGAGGAGGGGGTTGCTACTAATAGTGTGCCTCAGGGACCTGTCCTTGGACTAGCTCTCTTTGTGAGTGACATAATGGAAGTATTGTCAGGAAAGATTTGTCTTTTTGCTGATGATACCAGGGTGGACAGCCAGGAAGGAGTGAAAAACATGAGGAGCTATTTAGCGAAGCTCGGGGAATGTTCTAAGGTCTAGCAGCTAAGACTTAATGCTAAACAATGCAGAATAATGCACTAAGGAGGCAAAAATGCAAGGGAAAGCTACAGTATTGGAGGTGACATTCTTCTAGGCAGAAAGGAAAAGTGGGATCTGGGGGTGACTGAATCTGATGATCTTAAGGTGGCCAAACAGGTGGGTAAAGTGATGGTAAAATCCAGAAAGATGCTTGGCTGCATAGGGAGAGGAATGGTCAGCAGAAAAAGGGAAGTGATATTGCCCCTGTATAGGTCCCTGGTGAGACCTCATTTGGAATACTGTGTACAGTTCTGGAGACCCCACCTTCAAAAGGATATAGACAGGATGGAGACAGTCAGAGGGTGGCTACTAAAATGGTCAGTGGTCTTCATTCTAAAGGATATGGGGATAGACTTAAAGATCTAAACATGTACACCCTAGAGGAAAGGAGAGATAGGGGAAATGTGACAGACATTCAGATACCTCAAAGGTTTCCATGCACAGGAGGTGAACCTTTTTCAGTGGAAAGGAGGCTCTAGAACGAGGGGCAAAGATGAGGGTGAAAGGGGGTAGACTCAGGAGTAATCTTAGGAAACATTTCTTTACAGAGAGGGTGGTGGATGCATGGAACAGCCTCCCTGTGGAGGTGGTGGAGACAAAAACAGTATCTGAATTCAAGAAAGCATGGAATAAATACAGGGGATCTCTAAGGAAGTGAGGAGGATTATAATGCTAAATGAATTGGACGGATTTACACTGTAGTGATTGTGCTTCTAGCGTAACTGCTTAGCTGTGCCAGAAGCATCGGGCCCAGGTTGCAGCAGGAGGCTATCGCGATCTGGGTGGAATAAAAACAGAAAGACGGGATAAAGCAAGGGTGGGAGGGGTAGGTCTGCAGTGGGGGGGAAGGAGGGGGCCCCGGGGAGGTGGGGGGGGGGGGGAAATAAATGGGAGCAAGGAACAAAGGATGGAGCGGAGGGCGGGAGGAAGCGAGACAGTTTCCAACCCCGGCCTCTATTTTTGGCATACCAGCCAATATAGGGCATTTTTGGGAGCAGGCGGCAGGCTTAGCCTCGCAAGGAGCAGAGCTGGCTGAGACTTTTCAGATCATGGCTTTTATTTCCCTGTTATCGTTGCCACTTAACTGGATAACTTTTGAAGATAAGTGGCAGATTATCCGGCTATACAAAACTGGCTAACCTTAGACTTTGCTCAGAAGCAGTCTAACGTTATCTGTCTAACCTAGCCAGATATCTCAGCCCCTCCCTGGAACGCCCCCTTTTTGTCCGGCTAAATTATAGCCGGATAACTACTTATCCAGTTATAATTTAGATGGATAAGTAGATGAATATGCCATAGTTGCCATTTAGACGGATAGTATTTGAGTTATCCGTCTAAATGGCTTTTGAATATCTGCCCCTGACATTCTTGTTAGTTCATGCCTCTTCCCTGAGATTTTGTGTGTGCTAAGAGAGAGACCCTTTCTTGTCACTGGCTCCTCAAGACTGTTTCTGACTTGAGTAAAATGCTTTTAAATGATGTTGAATGTGTTGACTTCATCCCACCCACCGTGCCCTCTAGAATCCAGAATGGATCCTCTTTCTAATTAAACTGATTTCCCCTTCATTCATGGTACTGTAACCAAACCTGAAAAGGGCCACTTGTTTCCTCAATGGTGTGCCTGGCATTTTATTTTAAATGTGCCTTTTCTGATTTGTGACACAGTTATAAGTACCCAGAAAGAGCAGATATAGACTGACTCTTTCCTTCTTGTTCCCTTCCTCATGCTGGTGAAAGAATACTGGATGTCCCCATACTTGTCCTTTATAGTATTTAAAGAAAATAAGAATTGCATGCTGGGTCAGGCCAAGGTCCATCAGGCCCAGCATCCTGTCTCCCGGAAGTGGCCTAGCCAGATCGCACGTACCTGGCAGAGCCCCTAATAGTAGATCTAATTCCACAAGGACAGCTGAAGAGAGGAGCCTAAACTCGAGTCCCAGAACTTCTCCCAAATTAATCTAGTGCTCTCACCACTAAGTCGCTTCTCTCTGTTCTTTGAGGTTGATACAAATTTCTTCATCCCAGTTGAGTTTAACCAATTTCTGACCAAGGACTCTCTTCAGCTTAGCTCCTCTGTCAGATACTTTTGTGTCAGCATGGAATAACTTAAAATGTGTCTACCTAGGGCCACCTCAGGCCCATCACTTCATCCTGCATAATGCCTTTTTAATTTGTTTTGTAGAGTTTGTGAAATGAATTTCTAGGGCCCCTGTCTTCATAACTTTATATTTTAAGGGTTCTTGTTTAGTGTTTGTTTGAAATGTCACCCATGCCAAGGAAATAAGATGTCTGTATTGCAGAGCAGTGGTTCTCAATCCAGTCCTCAGGATGCATCTAGCCAGTCAGGTTTTCAGAATATCCACAATGAATATGTATGAGAGAGATCTGCATGTAAATCTATTTCATACATATTCATTGTGCCTATCCTGAAAGTCTGACAGGCTAGGTGTGTCCCAAGCACTCGGTTGACAACCCCTGTGAGAGAATTAAGCAGATTCTCAATACTGCTTTAATCATATGCATTAAGGCTTGAAAATGGAGCTTAGGCTATTTTTTTCTTCTTCTGTCATATGTTTATTTCAATGACTGATCTGAGCTTGTATTCATTCTTGTTGTGGAGCTGAAGTTTCTCTGCTGCTGTTTGTCATTCTCCCCCCCTTCTCTTTGTGGTTTCTAATTTAGCGATTGCCTCATACATTTGTTGGGGGAGGTTTGTGAAATTTCTGTCTCTTGCTTTTCTCATTATTGATCTTCCTTATGGGAAGGCTGACTTCAGGAGTCTCTCGGTGACTATGCCTGAGCCAAAGAGAAGGGTCGGAGCAAAGGGCAAAAACCTGAATGTGACAGAAGAGCAATTATACAATTAAGGTGCCACACTGCCCTCCCCCTGGATTTGACAGTGCAATTAATGGCTTTTGAGCCATTAGCTTCTATGCATGCAAAGATTAATACAAAGTTGTGTCTCCTTTCAGTATTGTTGATTTTTGCAAAGAACGTGACTTTATGTTCAAGCTGGCCAGTAGTAGAACCAATAATGTATCCATCCTATACATGATTTTCCATGTTTGTGAATTTTTCTGGAAATTTTCTTCCCCAGCTGGATGGGATCACTTGGAGATCTGAGACATTTTGAAATGGATGGCAGGGCTTTGTAGCCCTGCCTTAGCAGAGGAATCTCTAGCTAATTTTGATCTTAATACAAGTGTAGCATTCGCTGCAAGCAAATGTTTTGAAATTAGAATTTCCTGCTTGGTCATGCATGAGGCAGAAAGGATACAGAGAGCCACCAGGATGGGGTGTGTTTTTTTTTTTTTTAAACCCATCCTGGTGGCTGTCCACAACTGGGTTATCAGGATATCCACAATGAATATACATGAGAGAGATTTGCATGCACCAGAATATGCACATTTATCTCATGCATAGTCCCTATGGAAATCCTGAAAGCTCGACTGGTTTGTGGCCCTCAAGACCCAGATTTTGAGACACCCCCCCCCCACCTCCCCCCTTGGCATATATCGTAGCATTTCACACAGACAGAGCAGCTCAAAGCATTTCACACAGACAGCGCAGCTCTCAACCCACCATTTGTTCATGCCACATCCTGGGCATTAAAACTGAAGTAAGGGATGTATAGCATAAGACTCAAGCTCACATGTGCCTCTCAAGAGCTTATCCGATATTACCCCTTCCCACAGCAGAGACATCGGAAATCTCTCTTTCTGTTTGCATAAGCAGCAGAATTTGCATTTGTTCATGGTTCATGCTCAGAAGCATGCAGACAGACATGTTTACTGTACTGCCAGTAAGGGTTTATAATACTACTTTGTATTTATTTATTTTTTTATTTGCACGGTTCCATTGCCACTGGCTCCAAAACGGGAGGGAATAAAAAGAACAATTCTTTTATTCACTGCTCCCTTGACTCCTGCTTTTTCAACAGACATAAAAAAAAAATAAAAAAATCTATCAATATCATTTATACTGATCTAGTTAAATAGGGGAGATTAATTGGCTGCAAGCCAAGCACTCTGCCAGATTTGGCATTCTGTAGTGATCTGAATGTCGTATTCAGTGGCAGGGCCCAGGAATACGATAATATACATATATATTACTGTTTGGGTAACAGTTTTAAATGTTAGTGAGGAAAGCTTCTCAAAAGCACCAGGAACACCTCAAACTAAGTCTGGAGGCTGCTGGTGAAAGCCACTGACTTTGAATGCCTGGAGGTGAATGTGCTCAGTGGTGTAAAACACTCTGAAATCCTGTGACACCAAGCTTTCACCATCAGTGTGCTGAGGGATGCTGGTGTGCACTGGCAGGAGCAAAGGTGTGCCATCAGGGCCAGTGGAAGAACCAGGCAGGCTAGGCAACTGCCTAGAGCACCACAGGTTTGAGGATAGTGGCACAGCAGTGGGATTATCATGGCATTCTGCCCCCTTGTTCTTCCCACATGCACGGCGTGTGTGTGCCTGTGAACATGTGTGAGAGAGACTGTGCATGTGTGTGAGTGACGGTGAGAGTGTGTATGAGAATGGGTGGGCGTGCATGTGAGAATGAACATGTGTGTGAGAGAATGTATGTATATTAGAGAGCGGAGAAAGTTTGTATGCACACCCTCCCCCCACTAATCCATGGCAGGAAATCAAAAGTTCCCAGGAATTTTTTATCCTTATGAGTTTTAATTATTGGATATTTTAATTATTGGATATTATTTGTATCTGCCATTTTGATGAATGAAGGCAGCCTCGTGTGGTGGTCCTGGGCTAAGCTGGGGGTCTGGCCGCTGCTCAACTTTTTATTCAGTCAGACCAGTTTTTTTCTGGCCCTTCAAATGTAATGCAGGAACCTTAGGACCCACGTTAGGGTCCCAGGGCTCGTCCATTATATTTAACCTTTCCCAGGTGGTGGTGTTATTTTATCATGGCTGACAATTTTCTCGGTCAGCCTCGATAAAATATTAGCATCAAACTGCCTATTTATGTCCTTCCTTACATGCATTTGCATTATTCATGCATGCAAAGCAAGTCACTGTAATAGGGGAGGCAACCTGGGCATGGCCACGCACAATATTGCGCATATTGCATGATATTGCCGCGATAATGCTCTACGCTATTTAACATGCATTAGAGCACTACCACAGCTTGATGCATCACCCAGCAAGTTAACAGATGTAAATGCGGGTGGGTGGTTTCTCTGGGAAAGTACGCACATACTTTCACTTTGGAAATTGGTTTAAAGTCTGTGGGTAAAAGGTCCCCACAGACTTTGCACTTATTCGACCAGTCATAAAGTTAGCCCCTAAAAGGCCACTCCCCTACGGGGAGCAGAAAGCACCTTGTTTAATGGCTGGATGCTCACATCCTGTACTGCAGTGGTTCCGAACCCTGTCCTGGAGGCATGCCTAACTGGTCTGTTTTCAGGATATCCATAACGAATGTGCATGAGAGAGAAGGTCGTGTACACTGGAGACCCTGTACACGCAAATTGGTCTCATGCATATTCAGTATGGATATCCTGCAAACCCAACTGGTTAGGTATGCCTCAGGGACAGGACTGAGAACCACTGCAGTATAAGTTGTGCATGTTTTCTGCCAGAAGCTGCTTTAGTACTAAAATGGTGTTCAACTCTGGCACTGAGGGAAATTACTCCTCCTCTTAGGTCAATGCATAATTACACATGGAAAGGATTTATTAATTAATTCACCAGTGACTCCCCACT
The DNA here is from genome assembly GCF_901001135.1 of Rhinatrema bivittatum. Lineage (NCBI taxonomy): Eukaryota > Metazoa > Chordata > Amphibia > Gymnophiona > Rhinatrematidae > Rhinatrema > Rhinatrema bivittatum. The sequence continues at coordinate 290,204,390 of NC_042619.1, forward strand.
ATGCATGCTGTGCTATGAGGAAATAAAATGATTGATTCATTGCTCTTTAGCATTGAATACATAATAATGTTAAAAATGCAGCAGTTTACAGTATTGTTTTGAAAGCATTTCCATTTACTGGGTAACAATTATCTATTTAAAATGTATCTAATTATAAATGCACTATTTACTCCTCATAAATATACAGCATCTGGTAGTTATCTCTCAATAGATATGTTAAATCCATGAAGGAAACCCTAAATAGCAGACAGCAAATAGAATAGTGATTACAAGGCCAGGCACAGAATGGAAATAAACTTTTTCTCAAACCTGGTCCCAAATGTAGAAGAATTAGACAAGCCTTGGGGAGCCCGGGTGCCATACATTTTCAGACTTCTCTGGAGATCAGTTGGTTTTTGTTCCTTTTTTTTTGCTGGATGTTGCATTTCTTGACTTCTAGCACACTTGGTACATGAAGGTCGATTTGATCTCTTGTGCCATAAGTCCGTGAATACCTGTTTTTGGTAGATATATATAGTATAGGAAATGCTATACTGTATGGTCCTGTGTTATCTATGTAGACCAAACAGAATGTGCTTCACCAAAGATACTTGGTCCAGAGCACACAGCGGGTGAAGAGAAGCCCCTCCACTTAGAAAGGTACCTGCACTATATCATTCCTGGGGAGTCTTCAGTCCAGAAAAACTCATGGGACCAAAAATGACTAAAGATAACCTTATCTTTAGTTGTAAATCCTCTTTAAAATGTTCTATTTCTGAGTAAACATTTTTCTCAGTGAAAACATCACCAGAGGGGTGAACATTTGGTAGCAATGGCATCACCTAATCTCCAGAGAAGAAATGGCATATAAACCCTGCCAATACTTACCACAGCCAGCAGTGGGGATTGCGTGTCCCTAACCACATTGGAAATCATGATCCATCAACTAGAAAATGAGTTTGCGCTCTATTCAGCTTGCAGTGTAGAGTGACATGAAGAAACGCTGACTAAGCTACAAGAAACATCAATAATAAAGTCATCAGAATCCACCTAGCAGTTTATAAATCACTGGGACACATTAAGAATAAACCTCTTCCCCCATTTCTCTTCCTTCCCCCTTCTCCTCCACCCCCCCCCCCTACTTTTCCATCTCTAACCCAAGTCCTATTTTGACTTCATTCCAGATACGTCACTAAAAGTTTCCATATTTTCTCAAAGCAACATGCTTTTTTGTAATGGAAGATTTCAGGTCAGATGAGGCTGAGATGAGATTTCTCCATCCCTCCATCCCTGCTCACCCCAATACCTGAAAAGGTTAAATAATGACCTGAGAAGTATCATGAGGAATACAACCAAGCATGCTGATACATCACGCATATCCAGCATAGCTCTCTGCTTCAACGGCAGGGGAGAAAGTCTCATAGTTCACTTTCATTGTATATCCTGCATAACTCTCTGCTTCTACGGCAGGGAAGAAAGTCAGATACTTCACTCTCAATGCATATCCAGCATAACTCTCGGCTTCAACGGCAGGGGGAATGAAGAAAAGTAGATCTATATACAGACAACAACCAACAAGGTCTGAATTATTTAGTCTGGGTAAACAAATAAGCATGGGTATAGCTTGCTTGTTGCGGCGGTTACTACCTCTAACTAATTAAGCTAGATATTTCACTTAGAGGCAGTTCCAGCACTGCTCTTTGCATTAATGGTGGGGGTGGAAGGGAAATAGAATCAAAAGGTTACTAAGAGCCAAGAGTAACAGATAAAAATGAGAAAAAAAAAGTGCAAAACTTGCTGGGCAGACTGGATGGGCCATTTTGGTCTTCTTCTGCCGTCATTTCTATGTTTCTATGCTGGTAACTCTTCCCATTGCCTAATCCTGACAGTTTACTGTCACTGCTTGGTTAGTCTGTCCAGAAAGATGCATGTGTATGGCACCGATAACACTAGTACCCTGTTTCCCCGAAAATAAGACATTCCCCGAAAATAAGACCTAGTAGAGGTTTTGCTGAATTGCTAAATATAAGACCTCCCCCGAAAGTAAGACCTAGCAAAGTTTTTATTTGGGAGCATGCCCGTCGCACAGAACACCAGAGCATGCAGCTGTGATTTTTTTACCCTGCAGGATTCACAGTTAGTTGTCATCACAAACCAGCATAACCAGACAACTATTCAGAATATGATAAATGTTCATTTTTTTGTTCAACAATATATGTGAATTCTTCTTCATGGAAAAATAAGACATCCCCTGAAAATAAGGCCTAGTGCATCTTTGGTAGCAACAATTAATATAAGACACTGTCTTATTTTCGGGGAAACACGGTAGCTAACCAAAACCACAAACTGTTTTCAAATAGTTTATTCATGGAAGTTATTTTGTATAACATATAATATACATATTGTCAAGCCAATGGATCTTTAAAATAGGGTTATTTTACTTAAATATCTAAGATATACACTTTTGTTTTGTTTTACTTATTTTGTCTGCATTTTATATTAATATTATGAATTTTTTTGTAGTTTTTATAGCATGGATATTTTTCTTGGCCCCTGGGAAAGTCAACCTGAACAAGAAGAAGCTTTAGATATTTTATGGATGCATTACCTTGATCTAAATTCCCTGCAATCCCTTCCAGTATTCTAGTCCCACAATAATACTAATCCAAGTACGGTAGCAGTATAACTCCCTCTAGAGTAGTTTCACTGATAATGTAGTTGCTGGTTGGATGCAATACATTTTCAGAAAAACTGAATTTCAAATTTGTTATGCATTTGCAAGAAACCTACAGAGTTTGAAGATTAAGAAGATAGCGCTTGGGCTCGGTTTTTTTTACCTGTGTTGCAAGCAAGAAGACTTTGTATAATTGTAAACATATTTCTCTTGCTTATTGCTTAATGCTTTTACCACTGTCAGCGAGGTGGAAGTGACTCCATGCTTTCCAACCTTGCTGACTGGGATAGCCTTCCTGATCTGGTGAGTCTTGCTTCCTCTTTGGCCTTATTCATGTCTGTCCTAAAAACCCACGCTTTTGAGGAGACGTTTAAATCTTAAGCATCGGCTTTTCTAGATCTTTGTCTCCTTGATTTTAACCATGTTCACTGTAATCAAAACATTTCCTAAAACCTTTTGGGCAGATTTCTAATCGCCTACACACATAAAATACGGGGGTTACGTGTGTGGCCGGGCCTTGTGCGTGCATTTTAGAAGGGGCCCGGCAGCGCGCGTAATACGCGTAGAAGTGCCAGGCCGAAGAAAAGGGGTGGTCTGGGGGCGGGGGTGGGCGGGGCTTGAGTCGCCAGTACAGTGGCCATTTGCCGCTGTGCTGGGGAAGTGCGCGCCGGCACTCTACCAGTGCGCGCAACTTTCTACTACTCCTGTTGAGGAGGAAAAGGTAAAATAAAAAAAAAAAGGGGTAGCTAGGATAGGGGGTGGGGAGGTTAGCGTAAGGAAGCTCTCTCCCAATCTGCTCCTTAATTGGAGCGGACTGGGAGGAACTGGGGAAGGCTGCAATGTGTCGCCATGCGAAAATTGCATTATTCCACCCCCTTGCGCGCACCACCCCGGATTTTATAACATGCGCACGCCGGCCGTATGTTATAAAATCGTTCGATTTGGAGAAGAGATGACTGAGGGGGGGGGGGGGGGGAATATGATAGAGGTCTACAAAATCATGAAAGGTCTTGAAAACGTTAATGTAAATTGATTATTTACTCTCTCAGATAATAGGACTAGGGAGCACTCCATGAAGTTAGCTAGTAGTACATTTAAAACAAATCTAAGAAAAATCTTTTTCACTCAGCACATAGTTGAGCTCCGAATTCATTGCCAGAGGATGTGGTTACAGCAGTTGGTGAAACAGGGTTTAAAAAAAGGTTTGGATAAGTACATAGAGGAAAAATTCATAATGATAGGGAACACCTGAATTAATGAGCATTGTATCGCACCTCTATCTGGCGGCCGCGCGTCAAGAATCGCAAACAAAAAAAAATTTAGACACTTCCGTTTTCGGTTCTCATTAGCATGCAAGATATGGGAGGAAGGCACCACTGATGTGTCTAAACAAAGAAATTCTCATATGTATGAGCAACATTAAAATTTCAGAAGATGATAGCCTTCCTGCAATTTCCCTTTGTGCAGTAATGGTCCTATGGACAGTGAGAATGTATTAAGCTCTTCCTGTGCTGCTTCTATTTCTAAAGGATACTATGCTAACTTTAACCGATGTAATAAGTCTATTATTGGTGTTTTAAATCCAGCTGTACCTTTGGCTCCCCAGCTTTGGCATGAGTGAACCCATATGAGATTTTTGGGTGTCTGATACGTCAGGGTTTCCACCTGAGGAAACCGCATTCAGCAAAACAAGGGCCTTGTGGGGGCATTTGACATCATACCCAGGAGGAACACCATTCTTATGTGTAATTTTCTAGTTGGTTTTTGAATAAATTTAAATTGCTCATATCTACTACTGTATCAGACTTTTTGTTCTCTATAACCTTGAACAAGTGCTTTGAGTTAGTACTTGTAACGTATTATTGCCTTGTGATATATAAACATTTGCAATGTCTATATATGTTTCAGTTAACCATACTGTCGTAACATTGTAATGTTACATAATCTTGGAATGTGAGTAATTACTATATATATTATATTAGCATTTTAGTACCTGTACAGGATTAGTATATAGACAGGGAAATTCTCATATCTGATGGTCAAACCTATGCATAAACATAGAGACACGTGTGTGATTGTTTGATATGTTCTGTCTAGCAGTATCAAGGTGTTCTTTTATTTTATTCATTTTGAATTATATTAATAAAGATTCATTTTTAAATGTTTACCACATTTATTTACAAAAGTGCTCTTTTCCCATTCCTTCGGAGTGTATTTTGGTCTGTCTGTTGAGCACCTTATACAATTACATATTACCTGATTCGATTTCTTTGTATCTGTCTCTCTGTGTGTCTCTCTCTCTATCTCTATTCAAAAAATTGCTATATTGATCAATTATATTTAATTGATTTAAAAATCCTTCATTAAAATCTCTATCTTTAGAAAAACAAAATACGAATCGTTGTTCTGATTTCTAAATGATTATAGTTTGAGTAATAATTCAAATCTTAAATATTATAATAAATATAGTTGGAGGCTCTAATTACTCCTACATTTCCTTTTAAAATATTGCTAGAAAATTCCTGCTGCTCCCAATATGTAACTGCCTGTGTCTTTATTACATCTGTAACGTGAGGACTTTATGCTTGAATTTTGACATGGCTCATTTAGAAAACTGATGGATAGTGCACTCTTATAGAACAGTTAACAAGCTCACAGAGAGAAAAATGAATACCATTAAACCTTCCAGAACAGACATTGCCTTCATAGTTCCTAAACTTTTGTCAGATGTGGGTGCTGAGATTGCCCATGCTATTCAGTGGCTAAGAATAGAAAGTATTTCCCTTGACTGCCTAGAGAGCTCTCATCTGGAAAAACTATTCTTTATCAGTTGCTGATGCCGTATTTTGTAAGCAAAACATACCAGGGATTCATTTGACTGTTGCTGTCTTTTCTTTAATATTACTGTAGGGTGCCCACTTGATGGAAAAATAATTCATCAAATACTGAAATGTTTTATGGGGATTCTTTGTATGCTGGCCAACTCTCATCTCTCCAGGAAAAAGAAACAACAGGTCATTTTTCTCAGCATGTCTTACATTATTATATGTCATCTTTCAAACTTGGGCCTAGATTCATCAAACTGCTATAAAGATAGCAGAAATAGTGCCTGTGATAAAATAGGGGTGTGGCTAGGGTAATTTTCCTGGTGCTGCTTTGCATAGCCACTTTACTGCAACGTGTGTTAAATTTATCACACCCTGTGATATTTTCACAGATGAGAAGTCCCTGAATAGGCTTTTATTGCGTTTGGGGCTGGAGAAGGGGAGAGGGAGAGAGAGACTCTGTAGAGGTGTACCAAAAAAGTTATTTATACCACTGTAAGAGGGGGCACTAGTGGGGTGGGTTCTGGGGGGCAAATTTACATGCACAGTCATATGTACAAACAGCACCCCACCCCACAAACCTCACCCCGACTTACTAGTGCCCTCTCTTACAGTGGTATAAATAGTTAAAAAAAAAAACAATGGGCCTCCACAGTCTCTCTCCCTCTCCCCCCCTGAAATGGGATTTGTGATAGTGTGTGTTACTGCATGCAATGTTAACCAGCCCTCATTTCCATTTACTCTGCCCAAACTCCTCCCACTTGAATAAAATTTGCATATACATTTTGCAATGCAGGTGTTTATCGCATGCGTTATGGCGTTATCGTGGGTGTTAGGGCCCTAACATCTTTTGATAAATGACCCCCTTAATTATGTAGGTTAGGGATGAGTCAGATGGCTTATTAAATATCTGTACTCTTAGGAATATGCCCTTTCCTGTTAAGGATAAGATTTAAACTCACATTTTCACCCTCTGTGCTTCTTGTTGTCTGGCAGAGGCCGCCGTAGTTGTGCCAGCCATCTTTCCTCCCTCTCCGGGACGGAGTACAGCATTAGTCCAAATGGAATAGTGATCGCTCAAGTGCTATGGTCTTAGCCAAGGGCATAACTTTTATTTTAAATGTAGCCCCGACGCATAGGCAAGAGAGCTCATGGAGAGGGCCACAGACCACAAAAGACCCCATTACTGTCCTGGGGTTCCCGCACGGGGGGGAAGGGGGGGGGAATCAAGCTTTCAAGGCCCTTAGAGGTTGTTCTACTCTTGGGGCTCTTCTGCTCACTAATTCAATATCAAAACACTCTTCATACTCCAAGTGGTTGTTCAAAGAAAGTGGTGGTAAAACACACGTCCAAAAAACAGCACACATAGGACAGTGTGCCAAGACTGTAACAAAATTACACAGCACAACAACTAAATCAGTCTCTTTCCACTCTCTTTCAAACAGGTCAGCTCTTCAGGGAAGGTATCCTTTCACCTTCCTTGTCCCTCTCAGTACCTGTTTGGTAGCTGTAATCCTTGCCCCTTTCTTTCTCAAATTAGGAGTCTTTTTTTTCCCTTTGCACTTCCCGGTGCACAGGTCCACCAAACACTGCAGGAACGGCTTCTCTCTCCTCCAGATCTTCCATGCATTTTCAGCCTGGAATTCTTCTCTTCCATTCACACTCTGAAGTCCCTCTGGGACCAGTTCAGTGGCAGACAGGCCCTATGGAGACCCTCTGTGGGAGAGAGGTCTAAAACTCCCAGGACTCCAGGGCTTGAAATCCTCACTCCTGCTCAACTCGCAGCAGTCCAGCCAGGACAACTCTTCTAGTCACGTGGGAGCAGGTTTTTTTGTTTTTTTTTAAAATACCACTACTTCTCCTTTCCCAATGGGGAGTGGTGCTCCTGGTTACCACGCTGACACCACTCTGACTTCACAAGCTGCAGAGGCCATTGAGGGCACTCAGACCAGCTGAAGCCACATTCTGCGTGCTTGCAAAGGGCAAGGACACTTTTCTTAGGGCTGAAAGGATCACCCATGTACATAAATATAACACAAAATTATCATGACAATAGCCTCCTGCCTAGGTATTTTTCTGCCCAGTAATGACTGTTAAGAGCATAGAACTTCTTCTCAACCCTCAGCTCTTCCAAGTGGCCATTAGCTGCTAGCAAATGCTCTCTCCGCAAGCCCTCATTATGTAAACATTGCCCAATATATCACAGCTGAATTATATAACTGAAAGACCTCTTGGACAACTTTCACCATTCCTTTTGATGCCAAGAGCAGAAGATATAGTGATTGATTTTCTGCTGTCCTGGGCATAAGCCAGATGCAAATGTGCTTCATGTAAAACCATTTGCTGATGTGTTATATTTTAACTCAAGACATTTTAGCTGTCTACTCTCTGCTCAGACTGGGCTCTGATATTTGCCTCAGACCTTCATGTCTAATCCTCTAGTGTCAAGAGAGCTTGTGAGAATAACACCAGACTATTCTCTTGAGTGTCAGATGGTAAAGTACTTCTGCTAATACTACTGTACAAGCCATTGACAAAAGAAAGTAGAAGGCTTGGCTTTGCAATGCTTTTTTTTTTTTTCCCCAACATCAACTTCATTTTTTACATAACGATCCAGTTTGAGAAATGGGCCATGTTCCGTTTTCAAAGAAGGAAGCTTCTTTCCTTCCGTCTTCATTAGCTTGGAAAGGTATTGGAGGCCAGTTCACATGTATGGGTCTCCGTGCCCATTGGACGTTCTTTGTCAGAAAAAGCCAAATGGACCATTTTGTTCTGGCTGTGGGAGAATAAAGCCAACACGTGACAGAACCCGAACGTGTCGTGCAGGCCGGTGCTAGCGGCCCTGTGGGTTCTGAAGGCAACTAACTTCCATGCGGATCCTTTCCCAGTACTAAAGTAGACCTTGCGCCATAACGGATGCGGGATGGTGGCCTGGAACTTTCATCCTGTGCACCAGAAGATATTTAAAAGAAACGAAAGGGGGGGAATCAGATCAAGCTTATAAGAAATAATCCCAAGACGTAAGATTTGGTATAAAAGAAAATCTATTATGCTTTCCCCTCGCTTCACTGATTCTGAAAATGTAGTTACTACAGTACCTGTTGCTAGGCATCAACAATATCTGCACTTTGTTTGTTTGCTTTTTTTGTGCCGTGCTGAACTATTTTCCGGTCATTTGGCTCTTTCTGAAAGTGGTTGAAAAGCCGCAGCAATCCGTATTTTTGGCTCCCAGCTGGTTGTGTAATATGGTTACGCTCCCATAGGGATTAAACTACTGTCCTTTTCTGGTGGCTGCTTGATCATATGAGCAAAGGTATTGACAGCAAGGGGCTAGCCATGAAGTCACTCTAAGGTGGATTTGTCCAAGCAGCAAAATGAAATTTCACCTGCCTGCTGAGGAGCTCAAAGACTGCCCAATTAGTGAGCTCATCTCCCTGGGATGCAGCCTACAGCTGCACCTAAACTAGAGCAGGCAGAAAAATCCCTGACAAGAAGTTCTCCAAGCTGGGAAATCATATTACAACTCTCTTCAGGCTTAGACACGTATTATCCCTGCACTCGTTCTTCTGGGGCTGATGTACTAAGCAAATTCTAACTGAGCGCGCATTCTAACTTGGGGAGTCTCTCGGACATGATTTGTGTGCACAAACAAATCATGTTTGCTGGCACATAAAAGACTTGTATGAGGCCAAAATATGGTTTGTCCTTGTTTTGTGCACATTTATTTATTTATTTATTTTAAAGATTTTATATACCGACAACCGTTTGCACATCGTATCGGTTTACAGATAACTTAGAACAATAAATATCAAATAGGCATGGCCTTTACAAAGAACATACAACTGAGGGTAAAACTGTGCACTCTACTGAGCCCACTGTATTACATCGGGCCTTTGTTCGACTAAGAAGACAGTTAGTGACAGACTGCTGGTAACCAGAACCATGCACATAAGAGATGATTTGTGTGCACAAAACTCCTTTCCATGCTGAAAGCATTCTTTGTGCGCATATTTATGCACAGAAAACATGCTTTGTGTGGGCATAAATACGGACTACAGGCCCTGACACCAGAGCTCCTGCTTCTGCCCATGGATTGGCTCAAGCGCTGTAAACGTTACTCCGCTTGTGACTAGGAGTATAATTGGTAGCGCTTGGAGAACGGGAGTTAAGCCAGTGCACCTCTCTGCAGTATGTATGTGTGTGTTTGGGGGGGTGGGGGGAGTAATAGCTAATGCTTTCATTAGCATGGGATTTAAATGCCAGGGCGCTAACTTTTATGCATATTTTTTTGCGTGCAAAATTCCTTGCTGCATCAGGAGTACACTTTGCCCACATAAAATGTGCAGACAACTGAGGGTAAAACTGTGCACTCTACTGAGCCCAATGTATTATATCGGGCCCTTTGTTCGACTAAGAAGACAGTTAGTGACAGACTGCTGGTAACCAGAACCATGCAAGCAACTTCATCTAAATGCAAATGTAGCCACTATGAAAATGAATGCAGATCTCTAGATGGAAAGAAAATCGTCTGTTTGGTTTTTTATTTCGGTTTCCAATGAATATTGTTTGTTGTGCTTGAACTTGCATATCTTTCTTACAAAGCAAGTAGATTGGTGAATTTTGTGAAAAGAATGTGCCGAAATGGCATAAACGCCATAAACAATATTTTTTTAGTTGTTTTGTGTCATATCAGATGAGATATAACACGACATGAGAGAAGGAATATTGTTGATGTGTTCATGTCCTTTTAAGTGGACAGCACGTCCCTATGGATCATGGATGCAGATTTATTTATTTATTTGATTTATATTCCGCTTTTTCAGGCACTTCAAAGCAGATTACATTTGGTTCTATAGGTATTTCTCTGTCCCCAGAGGGCTCACAGCCTAAGGAGGGTCATTCATTGAGCAGCGTTAGGCCATTTACCGTGCGGGAAAAAAGAACTGTTTTTCGTGCAACAGATGGCTTAATGAAAGGATAACATGAGATATTTCAAATATCTTTATTATTGGCAAGTCACATATTTAAATGAGACTGTTAGCATGAAAATGCATGCTAATGCTCATCCACACCTTAATTGATGCAAATCAAATAACACAGCTTTCTGAAAGTTCACAAGCCACGTTATTTGATTAGAAGTTAGCTACAACGTCCTGAGGCTCCCAGGGCCACATGTTAAAGGAGCTGCTCAGCCCCTAGTAACCCTCCCAAAAATAGGTGCAAACTCTGTGGGTCTGCATAGACTCCCTGCCCTTGGAGGCAGCTGTTGTGTAAAATTTAAAAAAAAAAAGAATTTTGTAGTCTCTGTGCGAGCCTGCCCCCCCCCCCTCCCCTTCTCTAAAATCATCTGGTCTCAGAGGCTGGGACTTGCACCCTCCCAGCCTTTCCCCATACTCAGGAAGGTAGTCCTGGTGATCCAGTGGACTCCCACACTAGCCCACCCCTGGATCCACCCCCCTTTTTGGCAAAAAAAAAAAAAAAAAAAAGCCCTAGTGGTCTAATGGCCCCCCCTCCCCCCCAACTCACCAAAATATCCCGGATCGTCTAGTGAGGTCCCTCAGGGTTTTTACATTACTTTTAGGGGTGCATTGGGTCACCATGACATGTTAAGGGGGCTTTTTGTTGTTGCAATATTATTCCCTTGGGGGAAAAATACCGCAGCTTAGTGAATGACCCCCGAGGCAAGGAAGGGTGAAGTGACTTGCTCAACCTCACCAAGGAGTCTACAGTTGGTACAAACTTTTTTTCAAATAAGCAGGCATGCATTCTTGACTGGGGGCTGCCTGCTGTTTATTCTTCTGGCATATAATGCAGAACAGTGATCAGGGGCTTCACTTCCGATGCATGAAATAAGATCCTTCTAGAGACTATCTGGGTCACTCATCCCTTAAATCAGAAATGGAGATGGGCATGATATATTGAAATTTCCAAAATCCACTCAGACTGTAGTAGGATTTTGAGTGATTAATCCAGATTTAGGATGATAAAAAGGTTGGATGATTTCCAGGAATCAGGAATTGGGCACGTGACAGAGAGAGACAAGCAAACAGCACAATGTTAAAATGTCACAGGCTTCATATGCACCTCGTGGATTAGGCCCTTCTTCAACCCAGGATCCACATCCAATGAAATACAATGTTCATCCCATAATGCTGAGGGATCGCGTGAGTTAAAGAACGACTGAATCCTATATTTGAAAGTGCATGTCTACAAACTGAGACCTTTATTTTCTCTTGCTTCCCCCTCCTTTTTTTTTTTTTTTTAAAGGACATTGAATACATATAAGACTTATAGCAGCAGATTGATGTCAAGATTTATCTGACATAGTGACTGTTGCTTTTCTGAAGTATCGAGAATGCATTTTTAGTACCAAGTGTGCAGTGGGGCAGGTACGTTTCAAGTGCCTAGAGATTTGCTTCCAATTTTATTTCCCTTATTAAAAACCTCTCACTATTTCCATTCCGGTTGCTGAGATGCTTTCGCTGCGCTGAAATAATGTAACCAGGGCTCAGCAGGGTAGAAACCAAGGAGGAGCAGAAGCCTTTCCCCCCCATACTGGGGCGGGCTGCCAGTGTGACGGGCTGATCTGCATTTTTATCTGCAATGCATCAGTAGTTTTTGGTGCAGCCCCTGGGTAGGGATCTGGTTGAAAACTCGTGCAGACCCAGCCTGCTCCCCATGTCCCTCCCTGAAGCACTCCTCTGTAACCATCTGATTTGCTGTTTTTGCTCTGCTGCTGCTGCCTCCCTGCCTTGATCTCGATGTTTGATGGACAAAAAAAAAAAGAAAGAAACGAAAAAGAGAAAAGCATTGTTAGTTTTAGGGACCATTGTAAACTGTTCACACTGGGGCAACGAGCAGGCACACTTTTCACCCACAGGCTTTGCACCAATGGTGAAAGTGAACGTGCCCTTGTACTTTCGTTATGAAGCGTGCCACGGGGGGGCATAGTGCGCACAGTTATGGGGGTGGAATTTTGCTGGAAAAGTGTGTGCAAACCTCTGAAAATGTATTTTAGGGTGTACGCACATTACCCCCGACAGGGCTGGTACAAGCTTTTTTTTCTGCCTTGTGTGAACAATTACTGTGCTGCTCTCTCCACCCCCCCCCTCTTTGAAAACTGATACCATCTGCCCCTCCCTCCCAGGTGTTAGGTGCCTTAGGCGAACCTTGTATTCTTGCACAAAGTCTCCCCTCAACCACCCTCCTTCTCCCGCTCCACACACAGTTATAATAATATTTTACATGAAAAATATCAACGTGCCTTATTCTGAGGTAAAAATATCACTTCCGTAATATTTACATGCACTGCTGTGATGCCAACACACTTGGAACCCACGATGATATTAGGTCTATTGTGATGTGTGTTGTGTGTGAGCTTGACCCTCCAAAAGCCCTAAAACACTACTACTACCCTTCGTATTAGGAGAATTCCTTACCTCAGTCACACATGCAGAACATAAACAGACCCTCACCAAATCCAGAATAGAGCAACCATAAAGTAGAAATATAAAAGTGACAAAACCTGAACTGGAAACCACAAGAAGCCAGACTCTATGCAGTGGAACAATAAAAACTAGAACCATCACCATTCCTCAAACATCAAAAATAAAATCAAAAAATAAAATAAATACATAATCATAACAGTAAAAACATGCTAATAATAATATTCCAAAAATAGATGATAAATAAAAGATTAAATAATTAAAGTCTCACATACAATTTTTTTAAAAATGTCCCAAACACCAATAAAATATTTCAAATCAGCAGACACATTAAATAACACCCGAAAAATAAATCTAAAAAGGATTTTAAAAATTCAAGCTCTCCATACCTGGAAACTTGATTTCCAGTCACCCTGAGATTGTCATGGATTAGTGGGAGTGGGATGCACAAACTTTCTCCGTTCTTTCTTATATTTACACACACACGCATGCACACATACACTTCCTCTTAGACAAAACCACAGGTATCTCCAGCTCTTCTTTGGTTGGGATCTGCCAGCGGCCCTGGGCCCTCCTCTTCATTTCGGTTGCCGGCAGGTTGGTATCCACCTGCAGCTCTATTCGCTCTCTCTCTCTCACCCCCCCCCCCCCCCCCCCCGCAACCTTCCATTCACACTCACTCTCTCTCTCACACACACTCACACAAACCCATCTCAGGCAGGCTCCCATTCACACATGCAGATCAGGCAGGCAGGGTCCCCGGGTCATTCCTTCTCCACTGCTGCTGGTGCCAGTCTGAAGCTTCTTCGTTGGGGAGAGCAGCGTTCTGTACCTCCTCCTGTATGCTGGCTCCACGGTAATTCAACACTCGCGGTGCTAGCACTTCCTGCATCCTCATCTTGTGCATTGCAGGTGCGGCTGCATGGGCCTCCTGCTTCTTCCACCACCGGTGGGATCAGGTCCGCCGGCGGTAGCACGGGCCTTTTCTTGCTCCTGACGCTGCTCCCCCCCCCCCCCCCCCCCCCGAGTGTGCCACCCTGTGCAATTGTACGGTTTGCACACCTGATCACACCGGGCCTGACCCCCGACCTGAACACGCACCGGGAAGTCATCCTCTCAGTGCACGTAGCAATGTGCAGGTTGTGGAGGAACGCACAAGCTTTTACGTTTAGTGAATGAGGGCAATTTTAAAAGTGTGGGGAAAATTTTTTTTTTTTTTTAATCTGTGTAAACTGCTTTTATAAAATTGCCCTCTTCACCGCCTGATTTTAGGTAACTTTCATTTGCTGTTTAAAAAACAGGAAGCATGAGGGTTTAAACATAGGAGATTTCCACACTACTGCAACAAAGAATCGAAAGAACAAGGGATGAATTACTCCTTCATTTCTGGAAAGAGGACTATTGGATTTGAATGAACTTGTACAGTGCTGTGTAGGGGGGACGGGGATTTATATAAAGTCTACATTTAAAGACAAAACAAAAAACCAGGTTTCTTCTAGCTGCAATACTGAGTACTGGGGAAAGCTGGAGTCTTGGTAGGTTGTGAGACTTTTTAGTAGAGACCTGGCAGTACAGGAGTTTTCCAGCACATATATGGACCAGATAAATTAAGCATAGACCCAAAATGGGGTGGGTACGCATTCAGTATATTTGGCCCATGGATCATTGTAACTCCCTTAATCTGAGGCTCTGGGCTCTCCAGGCCCCATCTTACGATTCTGTTCTGCTGCAGAATTTTTATGGCGTTATTAAATTGACTGGAAGCCAGCGCTCTTAAAATCAGCAGTACAGTTTCTTGCCTGGGTGATTTGTTTTGGAAGCATTAACACATGCAAATTATTGGATAACTTCCTTTTTATTTTACTTGGGCTGCGAAAGGCAGTGGCACCTTTTTTTAATCATGTAAGCTGATTGAAAATAATTTTCTTTTTCCAAGATTTTATGTCATACTTTACTATCCGCTTTAACAGAGGCTGGTTCTTCCCTTCCCTAACCAAATGGGATTTCATGTTCAGAGTGCTTTTCTTTTCTTTTTAGTCTAGCCACTAAAGATTGCAGTGCTCTCTCTTCCAATCTTTCTCACCCTGGGGTAGCAACCCCTTCCTTTCTTCCTTCAGGATCAAAACCTTCCTGTCTCATCTGGCCTAGAATTGCTCTTTCTTTATTTTCTGTTTATATAAGAACATAAGAAATTGCCATACTGGGTCAGACTGAGGGTCCATCAAGCTCAGTATCCTGTTTCCAACAGTGGCCAAACCAGGTCACAAGAACCTGGCAATTACCCAAACATTAAATAGATCTCAAGCTACTGTTCCTTATTGATTAATAGCTTTGCATTGCCTCCTCCTATTACTTCTGGGGGAATTCTGCACCAAAGAAATAAAAAGTCCTGCAGACTTTATTTGTTTAGATAGCACAACATAATCACAGTCTTTGAGAATTAATTAAAATGCAAGACAGAAAAAAGTTATTACTCAAAGATGCAGAATTAAACTTTTTTTTTTTGTGCAGCATTTTACCATCATAAGGCTTGACCTCTCCAGCTTGTTCTCCCGCCCCCAGGCTCAACGATCCTGCCCAGTTCAAGCATGGGGAAGGGCTTGAATCCCTTCCCCATGCTTGATCTCTCTTCCCCTTCGGGTCAATCCACTAGGTCACTCACTAACTGTCCCTTCTCCCAGGGTTCACCCCTCCTTCCATTCCTTATCCCCGATTCCCCAACAGCTTTCTCTCTCTGACCTAGTGGGTTCAAACCTCCACCCCCATTCTGTCTTTCTCCCCCTACCACCCAGGAAGATCCTCAGCTTACATTCCCCCCGCAAGGCCACCAGTTTCTCGCTCTGCCCTCCACAAGGCTTTAAACCCTCCTCAACTTGCACTGTTTTTGCTTCCCCCAGTTTTCTCCTTTCGCCCCAGAAAGACTCTCTAGCTTTCTCTCTATATGCCCCCTCTTCAGCAAGACCCCCAATTCTCTATCTGTACCCCCAGCTTTAATTCTGGAGGGCCAGAGCAAAAGTTCCCCCTCCCCCTGGCAAGATCCCTAGCTTTCTCCCCGTCTGCCACCCCCTTTTGAGTAAGACCCCCAGCTCTCTTCTACCTTCCCTCCCAAGCTTGCTGTCTGTCTGTCTCTCATTCAGGCTCCACCAACCCTTGCTGATGGCCTCCTTTATTCAGGCTGTGCAGGCCAAGACTGACACTGCAGGCTCAGCCTGCATAGAGCAACTCTGACTCTTCCAGTTCTCTTCTGGTTCGCATAGGCCAACCTACTGCTGCTCCTTTTTCGCTTACATTTGAAACCAGTGGTATTTCTTCTTCTCTTCTGGCCCTCAAGGTCTCCACTGCGGTTGCTGCTGCTTCTCTGTCCCTGATTGTGAGGCAAATGCAGAATTCTTCATGGGAGGGGAATTTTTGCTAAAATCCTGCACAATGCAGAATTCCCCAGGAGTAAACAGTTACTATTCTATGTTTATAGTACTGAAAGATGCCCTGCTCAGAGCACCTTTATAGATACCTCTAATAATAGCAACAATCTTGAAGTGCTCATGTGTTAATGATCCCATTAAAAACCTTTGCTAGTATCCCATTTCATTTTTTTTCTGATTTCCTTATGAATGCCACTTGTACAGAAGAGATTTAAAAGGCAGAGGCATGGACATATCCACAGGTATACACCAGGAGGAAGAGCTTAGTGGTTAGAGCAGATCCTGTTTCTCTTACTGATGGGCATGGCATGTCACGTCACCTTCCATTGCCTCATGTACAAATATATTTACTAAAGGCTTTCTCCCATCTTGCAATTATGGGAAAATATTTAATAAACAGGCGCCACAGATTGCAAGCTCTCTGGGTCAGAGAAATTCCTACTGCCTTGAGGTCAGATTTGAAAAGGTGAGTAGCTAAACCTAAAAAGAAAACAAGACTCCAATCCTTTGAGTGTGCCAAGCAAATATGAAAGTATATTTTTTCCCAATCTAGGAAGAAGAAGTGAGACAGACATGGGAAAGCTGACGGCTGGTACTGCCACTGCGATTGAGATTTTAAGGTTGGGCAATGATATTTAGGCATGGCAGTGTGGCTTAGGTTCCTGAGGAGACCAGGGTCATATATCATGGTGATGGATGAGTGGATGTTCAGCCTTTTGAAGACAGATTTTCATTGGGGAATGCTGCATTCATTTCTATCCCGAGCAGTGGTGAAGGGCGGGGAGATAGGGGAGGGAGGGGGCTAGGGCGTAGGAGCTCTCTTACGTTCAATTGAGATCTATGGAAGCAACATAAGTGGGGTTTTTTTTCTATCCGTGAGCCAGCAGTGCTGCTCAAGGTCATTACTCACTTTGGTCACTGGCATTCAGAAGGACTCTCAGATGTTTCTTATTTCCCTCTGGTGAAAAACAGCAAAAACAATAGAAGGGCATCGGTGTTTCTTAGCATCCTGGGTGCAGTATAAGCCCCTAGGACTCTGCTAGCTGGCTGCTGGATTACAGGTTTGGTGCAGTCCACGCCAGTGCAGAATCAGTATTAGAGAGGAGTAAAGTTCATTCCCCCCAAACTCTGCATGTAACGGTAAAAGTATTTGGCTTGGAATGGCAGTCCCAGAAACAGCAGAATATACCCCCACCCCCCATCCCCTGAATTGTAATCTGTGGTAGAGCTCATTAATATGCAGGCTTAAGAGTACTTAAACCATGCAAGGTGTACCAAAAAAGCTTTATTGGCCTACAGTGTATATTCAGATAAAATATAATGGTGAGCTGAATAGTTTATATTTGATCTAAATTATTCTACCGTTTTTATAGCACCCCCTACAATGAATTGCCTACCGGTTCCTGAGACCTTACAATCTAAGGGGATACTCGATGCAGAGGGAGATTTGCCCATGCTTAAGAATCAAAACCTGGATTTGAACTGGGACCCTGGGCTCTCAGTCCTAGGGCTCTTTCTCTCACATGGTTTCTATAAAGGGGCTTTGCAGCAGCTGATGTGGGCAGGTGCACACCCCCCCGCCCGGTGTGCTAGTGAAAGCAGTAAGATGCCAAGGAACATGCTGTATTTGCTTCCTGCTTTCCCTGGCTGGCATTGTACTGCAGCAGTCCTCCAGCTCTGCATCATGAAAGCCCGGTTCAGAGTCGGCGGAAGGAGGATCTGAAATTAAACACAAATACAACCATCATTTTAATAAATTATTAAGAATCACTCTCCGAGATATAAAAATAGGTGTAAAAACCTTTACCACATTACTCAGATCAACTGTCAGATATGAGTGATGATTTGTAAACTGCACAAGGGAATTTCATATTTTTTTTCTCTCCAGACTGTATTCTTGAGCTCGAGACAGTAGAGAAGGAGGACTGAAACTGGAAGAAACTTTTGGGATGGTTTATATCTAATCTCCTGTATGTATCGGCTTTTTGCTTTTGTTTTGTGGAAAAACTTATTATTTTGAAATAAACAGCATTGGGTCACTTTGAACCTTGGTTCTGACTCCTGTCTGTAGAGTTACTGATTGGTTCCATCTTACTTGGTTGTATTACCTTGCCTGTCTACCCCTTACAATCCCATTCTTAGGAAATATTGAGCTACACACATCCACAAATGCATTAGGATGATGGGGAGAAGAGAGGATTAAACTACAACTGACTGGCTTGCTCTATGAGGATAATAAGGAGACAGTTGTTAATCTTATCTGTCTGGTTACTTGGATGCAACTTCCTGAAGCCAGGTAGAATGACCTAAGTACTACAGCATCCTTCAGGGGGCGCATCAGCACACACTGCCCTCCAACAAACAAAATATTAAGGGGTGAATTTTCAAAGGGTTACGCGTGTAACCGCGAAAACCTGCCCCTGCGCCTGCCGAGCCTATTTTGCATAGGCTCGGCGGCGCGTGCAAGCCCTGGGACGCGCGTGTTAGGAACCAGAGCGTGGACCCTTGTTCTGAGGTAGAGTCTGCAGTGCCGTGAAGGAGGAAAACCCTCGTCGGTCTCTGTTGAAGATGTAGAGAGGACTTCACCCTGCGTGCACAAATGTACACCTGATTTTATAACACGCTGCCGCGCGCATGTTATAAAATCCAGGGTCGGCGCGCGCAAGGGGGTGCACACTTGTGCACCTTGCGCGTGCGCCAAGCCATAGGAGAGCCCCAATGGCTTTCCCCGTTCCCTCGGAGCGGCCTCGGAGGGAACTTTTCTTCCGCTCCCCCCACCCCCAGCCCTATCTAAATCCCCCTCCCCACCTTGTTTTCAATAGTTACTCCTGCCTCTGGCAGGCGTAACTTGCGCACGCCATCCCCCGGCCCAGCTGCTGTGCTGGAGGCCTCGGTCCCGCCCCTTTTTCAAAGCCCCGGGACATACGCGTGTCCTGGGGCTTGCGCACGTCGCCCAGCCTATGCAAAATAGGCTCTGCGCGCTCAGGGGCACTTTCTCGGGATATCCTGAAAATTGGGACCTTCGTCTTCAGTTTTAATTTTATTTTTGCTGGGAATTCATCAGCGTTTCTTATAATGAACAAAAACAAGAGTTAATGCCCCTGATTTTTCCCTGTTTTTGTTCATTATAAGAAACGCTGATAAATTACCAGGAAAAATAAAATTAAAACTGAAAACGGAGGTCTCTACCTGAAAAGCAGACCTATTTTGTGGCACTCCAGGTTCAGAGTTGCCTACCCCGGTACCAATTCATCATTTGCTATAAAAGCTATGGGATGGTTACTGCACAAAAGCTAACATAAGTTTTAAATTCTTAGGATTACAGCATTATGAATGATGAAAAATAGAGGCAGTCCTGATTATGGGAGTCTCTAAATATAATAAAGCAGTTTTATAAGATCCCCTTACTGTGAAGAAAGTAAAGCAGCTTTAAGAATGCACCACCGTGATCCTGCTATCAGCCTGGACAGTGCTACAGCCTTTACCTGACTGTCAGATCGATACTCTAAGGCCGCGGTAGAAACAGTGCGGCAGTGTCAGGTGCACCCTCGTTCCCCGCACGCACAGTTCTCTTCACCTACCGCTCAATACTCTCTTCAAATTGCATGCAAATGCATGCTGCGGCTGCGAAGCCTTAGGCAAGCGTTAGGCCCGCGCAACCCATTTTACGGTATAGAGCGCCTATACAGTATCCTGGGTTCGCGGGCCTAACGCTTCAAGGCCATGCTGGTATCTGTCTTGAGCGCCGAAATCGCACGGGCATTCATTCACTGCCGGCGGGGGCCGTGCATTCATCCAGGCAGAGGGAGTCTGAGGCCGCTTTCGCTGCCGGCTCCCTCTGCCTGCATGAATGCACACCCACCTGGCTGCCTTGAGCGCCGAAATCGGGAGGAGAGGAGAAGAGAGAAGGGACTACCATAGCAGGCCCGAGCCTTGCTCCTTTTTCAGGTTTTTTTGCTTCGGGAGGAGGGGACAGGACTGGTGCTGCACCAGAGACCGGACGGGGCCAGGGCAGGTAAGCGGGGGCTGGGGGAAAGTTTGCTGAGCATCTGGGAACATAACTGTCCACTTCCTGGTATCTGTCATTTCAAATGTCATTTGAAATGACAGATACCAGCGTGGCCTTGAAGCGTTAGGCCCCCATTTTCTTTATTTGTCCCAGGAA
The DNA here is from genome assembly GCF_901001135.1 of Rhinatrema bivittatum. Lineage (NCBI taxonomy): Eukaryota > Metazoa > Chordata > Amphibia > Gymnophiona > Rhinatrematidae > Rhinatrema > Rhinatrema bivittatum. The sequence continues at coordinate 290,224,900 of NC_042619.1, forward strand.
TTTATCAGGACTTCTTATGATAAGAACAAAAAACAGGAGAAAGTCAGTGGGGGAAAAAAAAAAGACTCCATATTTTTCTGGATTAAATATTGGAGTTCATTTTGGTGGACAGAAGCCAGGGTAGTGTAAAACAGTATTAAGCAGATTCTCCCACTCCAGTCATTCAGCCTCACCCCCCATCTCTACTCCCATCCTTCTGCCCCGCGCGTCCTCCTTTCTCCCTGCCCTCCCCCCACTGCAGCAGCATTCATCCTTAGGGGAGGTGTCTCCAGGCTCCTGCGCCCTGCAGCACCAGACTGCCTAGCGCTGGGAGGTGGGGGTGGGCAGCAGACAGCAGGCACTTTACCTGATTGGGGAGGGGGGAAGGCAGGACCCTGGGATGTCACATCCAAGCCAGCACTTTCAGAAGTTTGGGCGGGTGGCAGGAGGCCTTGAAATGCTGCCTCCACAGCTCCGGAGCTGCTCTTCGTTCAGCCTAAAATTGGGGTGAAAATCAGTTTGAACCAAAAATGTCACCTTTGGGGAAAAATCCGGAAATTTGTGGGTGAAAATCAGTGTTAACTGAAAAAGGAGGAGCCGGATTATAGATCAATCCATTTTTGCCTAGGTGTGCAGGATCTTTTTTTCCTGGAGATTGATACTGAAGAATCTTCCATGTTCTTTATAATATTTGAGTTTTTATTTCACAGAATAAATATTTAGGATTTTTTCACATTTCTTCATTCCTAATCCTAGTGCATTATATCCTTTACCCGATCTTTAAACTTTACATTTTAGCTATTTGAATTCTGCTAATACATTTATTTATGTATAAACCAATAGGAATAGGATTGGTGCTCCATGACTTTATAGAATTTTGTTTCTTCTGCTTTTCTCTTTTTAGGGCTAAATTTTCAAAGCTATTTACTTGCATAAAATGCAGTTTCATGCCCCTACATGGCTCATTCTATAATTTGCTGGTCTTGCATGTAATTTGATTTTGCTTGTACTTTTGTGTATGTGAAAAACAGGCATTCCTGGGAGTGTGTGTATGTGGTGTGTGTGTGTTGAATGGGGGGTAGAAAGTTGGGATTTATGTGCAAACTTGATTAAAAAAAAAAAAAAAAAGAATGAATTTTAAAAGCATTGCTCATGTTAATAGGCTCATATATGCTAGTACCTGAGCCACGCGTGAGCAGCGAGTATTTTAAAAGCCGCAAATAAAGTGCAGATATACACGGACACGAGTAAATAAGACAGGGGTGGAGTTAGGGTGGGTCGTGGGCATTCTGGGGTGGGCCAAACAGTTACACACACAAATCCATATTTTAAATCTGGTGGCCGCAGCTCATGGCAGGCTGTTAGCCGCCCATGTTTACTTCTGCTCTTGATGAGGTGCATGTCTGCATAAATCTCTAGGCCTAAAACGACCGTGTGAGGGGTCTGGGTCAACGGGGTGGGGTGCCGGCCGAAGAACCCGAGGGGGTCAGGATGACCTCGAGATGGATTGGGCAAACTGGTGGACTAATTGGTAAAACTGGGAATATCCTTCACGCGAGCACGTTTTAAAATCCACTTACCTGCGCGTGTTAAAGCTGACAAAGTCCTAAGGAAGGTACACGAAGTACGTTTGCTTGAATAATAGCTTCAAATTAGGAGCGCACGTATGTGCAATAGGCGTATTTTAAATTATACGTGCGCACATGATTTTAAATTTCAGCACATGTCCTCTCATGCACCCATAGACATGTGTATGGGCACCCGAGCGCTTGTTTTAAAGTTACTGTCTGTGGGTGTAAATCCACACGCACAAGTTATGCCGTGCCAGGAACTGATGTAACTATGCAGTGGAGTTTCCTGCGAGTCTTTTCCAGGAATTTTCAAAGTGACAGCATACAGGCACTTTTGTTTTAAAAATCTGTGACAAGTCTGCGAGTAAGAAGTACCTGCAGACTTTTCCCACATTGAAAATTACCCTTTCTATTTACTATGGATGGTAGCACAAATTGAATAGATTTGGAAGAAATAATCGGTTATATCATTGCCATAACTAAAAGTAATGTCATAATCAAGACAATTTAAAATGCAAACCGTGTTCAAGAACTTAGTTGTCAATAATAATGTTGGTTCTAATAAGTCATTTTCCTTTAAATACCATTGCCTTTGTTTTCTTTAAGGATATTTGGAGATTATAATACTTACAGCGTTGCTTGATCAATTAACTTCTGAAGCTCACTTTCAGTTCTATATAATATAACTTGCTCATCCACAAAAATATTATGGGGTAGATTTTCAAAGGGTTATGCGCGTAACCCCCAAAAACCTACCCCTGCGCGTGCCAGCCCCGGGACGCTCGTATATCCCGGGGCTTCGAAAAAGGGGCAGTCCGGGGGCGTGGCCGAGTGCTCCAGCTCAGCGGCCTGTGCCGAGACATGGCATGCTGGCACTTGGCTGGCGCACGCAAGTTACGCCTGCTTTTGGTAGGCGTAACTCGCCAAAATAAGGTAGTGGGGGGGAATTTAGGTAGGGCTGGGGGGTGGGTTAGATAGGGGAAGGGAGGGAAAGGTGGGGGGGACCAAAAAAAAAAGTCCCTCCAAGGCTGCTCCGAAATTGGAGCGGCCTTGGAGGGAACGGGAAAAGCCATCGGGCCTCCCCTAGGGCTCGGCGTGCACAAGTGTGCACCCCCTTGCGCGCACCAACCCTGGATCTTATAACATGCGCGTGACAGTCATCTCCTGAACTGGAGTGAATTGGGAGGGAACTGAAGGAGGCCTGATTGTGTTACCGCGCTTTATTTTGTAAAATCCCCCCCTCCCCCCTACGTGTGCGAGTCATGGGATGCCTGCATATGTACCATCAGATTAAAAAAAACATGCACGTGCCGGCGTGCACATGTTATAAAATAGGCACCTCTATGTGTGCGCACTGGGAACCACGCACCCATGGACATACATGTGCTCCTTTAAAATTGACCCCTAAACGTTTATAATGTTTTGTATTTTGATCCACATTGATCCTTTTGTATTGCATATATCTGTGTTTGATCTCTTTCAGAACTATTTAGATAATTCATAAGTTAATATGTACAAAATGAGGAGGCCACACACTGTCAAAAATCAAGGACAATAAATACCAATATAGAAAAAAGTCCTTAGTTACCAATATTTCGAAAAACTGAAATAATTATACAAAAGAAATATATAAAATTGTGATGAAAATTTCAAAAAACAGATAATTTATTTCAGAATTTCACAATATTATTCATAAGAAAAGCTACAGAAATGAATGGGAAACATACTTACAAACACACACAGCTTAAAGCAACTGTTATGTTAGGGAACGCTAGAAGAGCGATCCCAACTTGAGGGGAATGTGTGCCCTTGGGCCTCAGCATGATCCCAGATGAATCCAAGACAGCACCGAGGGTTGGCGAGGTGTGTCCCAGCAAGGGTGAAGACAAAGTCTGACCCTCTGCATGCTTCTGGAAGACCAATAACATTATGTTTGTTATTTAACAGTCCTCAGACCGTTCCCAGCCCTTTCGGACCTGCCGCTAGGTATCGGCAATAAGCAGCAGGACGGACTGAGGATGAGAGCAGATGGAGGCCTTGTGACAATGAAGACTCAAGACATGGACGAGAAGACTCTGGAAGTGGATGAGGATCTTGGAATACTCTGGACGAGAAGCTTGGAAGGTTCCGACATAGGCACTGTCTCTCAGGGTGCCCTACACAGCCCACCGACACGGGCGGACCCAATGGGCTGGTCGTGAACCACCCTGTCCCACTGCATGCCCTACACAACCTGAAGAGGCTGGTCATGGACCACGCGGAGAGCGGGACAAGCGCAGGAAAGGAATCCAATGATGAGGCCAGATGTCATCTGGAGAACCACAGGAGCTGGAGGATCAAGAGGACTCGGAAACACAGGAAGAGAATTCAGCTGAGACGAGACTCCAATGACGAAGCAAGGTGTCATCTGGAGAACCAGAGAAGCTGGAGGGTCAGGAGGGCTCGAAATAAGCGAAGGAGGGCGGAACCTCGGAAACATCAGGAAGTGGAACATCAGGAAGCCTGGAACATCAGGAGGTGAAACATCAGGAAGCCTGGACTAGGAACATCAGGAAGCAACAAAGACTCAGGAAGCAGACGAGACATGGAGCTCCAACGAAGACCTGACGGAGCGCTGGAAGACAGGAAGTCCAATGCAAGGCAAAGCTGAAGTGGAGAAGCAGCCCTTAAATAGGGCTGGCACAGGAAACCAGGAGGAGCTGATTTCCAGTGGGGCCAGGAGGACCCCACCTACCCTACCCCTTTAAGAAGGGGAAGAAGACGCGGGCCTGCCCCTTAGGAAGAAGCTGGGCCTGCTGCTGCTGGAGGAACCGAAGGTGGCTCCGGCCACCAGGAGAGACCGGGGGACTGCAGCCTCTGGCCGCGAAGGTGAAGCAGATGGCGGTGGCCCCAGTCGCGATGAGGCACGGCAGCAGGGCCCGCCATGCCGGAGAGGCACCCTGAAGTCTGCGGCTTCTGCCACGGTGAAGACAACGAGCTGACTGCAGCTCCTGCCGCTAAGAACATCAGCGGCTCCATGCCGCGTTGAAGGAGGCAGCACCGGAGGTGAGAGGCCTGCTCACGGGGAGTAGCTCCGCGGGCAGGAGTCATAACAGCAACTCCAACCATAGTTTGTCTAAACAGAGCTCAAGCAAATACCCCAAGCATTTAAAGCTGATACTGTGCAACACGTGATCCCTAGATAACCACAGGTATTTAAACCTGATATAATATATCACATGACCTCTGGAAACACCAGTCATGGACTTATCAAGGTAAATCAACAAAATGAATTGAGAGTATAAGCGCTAGCAATTCTCCTGAACTTAAGTCTTACAGAAATACATGCTGCTACACTTCCCAATTGAGACCATTAGGCTGTACAATCTGCCAATGATATATCCATCATTGTTTCCGATGGGACAAACAAAGAAATGTTTTCCTGGTGAGACAAAACAAAACTGTTCAATAACAAAAAATGAAAGTCTTTCAGAGTATGGCAGAATTATATCGTTTCACTTCCTCCCTTAAATTTCAAATTCAATTCAAATGCTCTACAATTCTTGTTTTTATTTTTTCCTTTGTTTTGCCTGTTTATTGCAAATTGCACGGGCATTGCCATCCGTACAAGACAAAAGCATATAAGAAACAATAACCGCAGGTATTGAAAAACTTGTATATGTAGTGAATGACAGCAAACCGAACAGTTTCCATATCCCTGATGAACCAAAAGGCCACGCTGTGTTTCCAGTATAGTAGGTTTAAAAAAAAATGAACAAGATGAAACCTCAAATTCCTCCCCTACTGAAACACAAAACAAAGGGGTGACTGAAAACCCAAATGACCAATAAGTAATTGCTGGTGCTTCAACATGATCTCTCGAATAAGATAAAACTTCGTAGGAAAGGGTAATACAAAAAGTAATGGGGCCTTAGACTTTTTTTATGCAAGGAGCTAAAAGTAAGTCACGATGGGAACATAAGTATCATTTAAAGATCTGCTTAATAATCTAAAGGGATGCCATTTTGTAAATTCATGAAAACATATCTTATGTGACTGAACCTTGTATTCCAGTCTACTAGTCCAAAAATGTCTCAACTACAAGAATGATCCTGCTGGAATATTATCCTTCAGTCATCTCGGATGGTGACTGCATTACTGGAGCAAGTTGTTTCGATCTGTACTCGTGATAAAGTGATGGATAAATTCCCTGAACTACACAGAAAATAGAGACATCCAAAATAGAAATCTCATGCAGATCAACATGTGCTGTAAGCTATAGATTTGGAATCAAACTATTTAACTGCTGAATAAAAGTCTGCAAATGATCTTTAGAACCAGTCCGAATGTAAAAGTTGTCATCGGTAAATCTTTTCTAAATCTGAATTGATGCCTAGTAAAAAGAGGTATACACAGATCGCTCGCTCGCTCTTCAACCTGCCACATAAAGGCCCCCTATAGCTGTGCCTTTAGTTTTCTGGCAAAATTTGAGCCTGAAAAATAAAATATCATAGTTAAAGCAATGCTAGTAATTTCACCCCCAAAACTAACAGTATCCACTGTAAGTCATAGGTTTTCAAACTAGTCTTTATTTCTTGGATAGCCTCATACTATTTGTATATAATGAAAGAATATCTTAGTCACAAACACCCATCCCTGTTGATAATCACGACAAGTGATAGAACAGTAATTAAATTAGGAGACAAGATTTTTGGCACCAAAGGTCTCAAATATTTATCAATATAAATAGTGGCTCCAACACAAAGCCAGTGCTGGCCACATTGTTTGACCCAGAGGTGATTGAACCAATTTATGAATATTGGGCAAAAAATATATAGTTTTTCAATAGAAAATCAAGCTCTTTAATTGTAATATGAAACACTGTCCAAACCATTAGTAAGTACAGTTTTTTAAATTTGTTGCTGAATAATTGTAGTCCGATAAGATTGCAAAGGCTTATAAAACAGAAGATTTGAAAGCTGATGCTGAGCCTCTGCCAATTAAGCTGTCTGATTCTGGATGACAATTCCACTTCCATTATCTGCTGGTTTCACATTAATCAATGTATTCTCAGCTGGAAACCTGTGTGCTAACTCCTCTGCTCTGCATAAATTAATAAACGAACAGTTCCACTAAAGAGAAGTCTCTGTAGACAAATTGTTCAAAAGCCATCAACAAATGTTCAAAAGGACCCAGTGGTGTCTAAGTTTCCTCATTACCAATGAAATTTTGATTGAGGACATGGTAGTAGCCTGAAATAAAGCAACCTTTAACCAACGAATGAATTTATATACTTTGAACCCATGTCTTTAGAAAAAGGGTCATATTTAATATTAGGCACAGATGGCAAACCTATCTCCAAAAGTCTCATCTCTGTGTGAATGTCCTAGAGGACAAATTGAAAATATTTGAAAGTACTGTATTGATTCTGAGACCGAGTCGCCTGATGTTCCCATGAATGGTTGTGATGTTTCTTCTTCTGCTGCATAACTGGCTGAAGACAGTAATGAGGTAATAATAAAAAAGAAGAGGTAATGGAAGAACCGTCATCACTGGAGGAAGTTACAAAATACACCTTCTTTGATGGCCCCTTAAGCTTATTGGACCCAGGAAACAAATCGGAAGTCGATCCAAAGTGCTGACAAGCAAGGGAAAACAAGCTGATCGGTGAAAAAACAGCCTTTATTGGAAAAAGCCCGACTCTGGCCGAGTTTCGCTCCCGCAGGAGCTGCCTCAGGGCCTATTGTTAATGGGTGTCTTCAATGTGATTGAGCATACATCAAAATCATTTGATCCTGGCTGGGCAACTTGGTGTAGTAAACATATGTATTCTCCAAAACTGGTGCGATGAAATCCTTATGTAGCCGTGGTAAGGACTCACTGCATGTGTGTTCAAAAATTACTCTATGTTCCTTGTACACACATGATGGGAACATATATTGAATGTGTGCAAATTCTCTGGCACGTCTTTGATCAGCTTCTTTTCCCTTGCCCTTAAGATTTGGATACCCAAATCTCTAGCATAATCTCCTTTATCCCAAGGAAATTTAATAATCATAGGTTTCTTTATTTCATTCCTAAAAGATTGTATTTGTTTGAGAAGTTAAGAACATAAGAAATTGCCATGCTGGGTCAGACCAAGCCCAGCATCCTGTTTCCAACAGAGGCCAAACCAGGCCATAAGAACCTGGCAATTACCCACACACTAAGAAGATCCCATGCTACTGATGCAATTAATAGCAGAGGCTATTCCCTAAGTAAACTTGATTAATAGCAGTTAATGGACTTCTCCTCCAAGAACTTATCCAAACCTTTTTTGAACCCAGCTACACTAACTGCACTAACCACATCCTCTGGCAACAAATTCCAGAGCTTTATTGTGCATTGAGTGAAAAAGAATTTTCTCCGATTAGTCTTAAATGTGCTACTTGCTAACTTTATGGAATGACCCCTAGTCCTATTATCTGAAAGAGTAAATAACCGAGTCACATCTACTCGTTCAAGACCTCTCATGATCTTAAAGACCTCTATCATATCCCCCCCTCAGCCATCTCTCCTCCAAGCTGAACAGCCCTAACCTCTTCAGCCTTTCCTCATAGGGGAAATATGCCATTATCTGTCTGCCATGCATGTCTTCTATATTGCTTATAAATCGATCCCAAGATTCTTGATCTGCCTTTCCTACTACATTCTTTGCAATGTTGCTTTTTGTTTCGTGTATTTCTTTACTTTTATCTTCCTGCCTCTGTACATAATTGTTATATGGTACTATGTCATTCCAGAATTTTAAACCTTCTTTCCTTTCATAAGAAATATAGAAACATGCCAGCAGAAAAAGAATATATGATATATCTAGTTGGCCCATAAGCTCTCCTCTTTGTATAATTTTTCCCATTCTTCATCAGTATCATCCAGAGTGGTAGCCAGGCAGTTTGTCACCTATGGCCAAATAAAAAAGTGCACCCCTCATCTTATGTACAAAAGGAGCTTGGAGGCGCTCAAATTTTTTTAAACTTAAAATTTAACACTATTGTTTATAATCTATAAATAAACTTAATTGTGACCCTGATCCTAAAAGTGTGACCCTTAGGTCTGTATGGATGTGAACCTTATCCTCTGCCCAACTGATAATTTATTTATTCATTCTTTCATTCAATTTCATATACAGCTCGTTATAAAAAAAAATCTCTTAAGAGGTGCACAATAATTATGAAATCTACAACCCACCCCCAACATATTCGAATATAAAAATTATCTCTTTCTTGTTAAGCAGTAGGGGCTTGAAAAGGAGTGTGTGCCTTTAAACCATAATGCCATGCCTTTATTTCTTCTATTGAACTGTATGATTTTTGATTATATTAATGTAATTAGGGTCTAGATTTCATTGACAACAAAAGAAACTCTCTTCACTAGCAGGCACACCACAAAACCCTGCCAAAAACACACTCAGAATCTTTTTAGCAAACTGTCAAACTGTAACAGTACTAGCACTCAAGACTCATACAACAGCCTTACATATGAAATGGCAGCACTACAAATATTAGTACAGGCCCCACGCAGACACTACGTGCTAGCAGAATCTCTGGCTGCAGTCACACAAGCAGAACACAGGCTGACCCTTACCTAAGACAGAATAAGGGACCATAAATTAGAAGCAGAAACATGCAAACAAAAACTGAAATGGAAACCCCAAGAAGCCAGACTCTCTCTGAGCAGTGCAACAAGGGAGAAAGAGAAACAGAACATGGGATCTATTTAATGTTTGGGTCCTGTCGGACACAGGATGCTGGGCTTGATGGACCCTCGGTCTGACCCTGACAACTTTTTATGTTCTTAGAACTAGAAATGAATTTCCACCTATTCTGAGCATTATACAAAGGCATAAGAAATGCACATTCTGAAAGCTAACATATTCCTCTCTATAAAAACTGAAAATAAAATAATGGGTTTTTCTTCTTCCTTTGTTGTATGGTCAGTTTATTTGATAGTGGTCTCGTCTTAGGTCTTCTTTTAAGTTATTTTACAGGATCACCTTTCCATTTTCCATTTCTTCTCTTTCTTTCCTACATCTGTCTCTGACTCCTTTTATCTTTTTTCTCCATTTCTCTCTTCTCTGCCTCTCTATCCACTCATAACTAAATTTCACCTCTCTCATCCTCCAGTCAGTCTCCCTCTTTCTTACTCTCACCTACCTACCAGCTTCCTATTCCCAACTCTCACCCATTCCTATTCCCTTATCTTTCATGCCTCCCCAGCTTCCTATTTCTCCTCTGTTTTTCACTCGCTCCTTAGTCCCCCATTTTCACGCTCTGTACTCACACCCTCCCCAACCTTCTACCTTCCTCTGCCTCCCATTTCTTCACCAGCCCCAGCTCCTTCCTTGTCACTCATTTCCTCCCTGGCCCCTTTCTTCTGTCTCTTGACCCCTACTGAGCCTATGACCCCTCTTTCACTGCCTCTCTCATAACACCCAACTCTCTTTCCTCTCTCACTCTCCCCAGCACTCCAGGTCATTCACATCCTCACTTCCATCTGGTACACCCAGTGAGTGGATGTGAGTTCTTACTGTCGCCCCAAATTTCCTGCTCACTCTCTGAGTTCATGCTTTCTGCATCTACAAGTTCCTGCTCTGCTTCTCCACTTTATCTTCTAAATCCACACAAGCCCCTTCAATTCCCCCCAGTCATCCAGACCCCGTTCTTCCCCTGCTCTCCCACCTCTCCCTAGTCCTCACTCTTTCCCTCCTCTCCTGCCCACTGCCCATTCTTCCTCTGCTTTCACCCCCAGCTCCTATTCATCACCTGCTCTCCTCCCCCAGTCCCCCAGTGACAGCCTTGTTTTTCCTCTGCAGGTTGACATTCTTCCCCTGCTCTCCCCCGTTTCCATTCTTCCTCGTGCTATCACCTTTGGGTCCCCATTCTTCACCTGGTCACTTTCCCAGTCCTCTTTCTTCCCCTGCTCTCTCCCCCCAGTGTCGGAGTCGCTATTCGTCTCATGCTCTAGGCCCCATTCTTTCCCTGTTCTTCCACCCCAGCCCCCATTTTTCCCCTGCTTTATCCTCCAGTCCCAGTTCTTCCCTTGCTCTCTTGCCTTCACGTGCTCTTCCCCAGTCCCCCAGTGATAGTCCCAGTTCTGCCCCCCGCATTCCCCTTTATCCCCTGCTCTTCCACTCCCCCATTCCCTTTTTCACCTGAGCTCCTCCTGCTGCAGGCCCGGCACCTCTTTCTTCTTCTGGCCCACGCTTCTGTTTGAAGCGTGGGGCTCTGCTCTGTGGAGTCCCATGTGTGACTCAAATAGCTGTCTGAACTGCATGGTCAAACTGCTGAAGTCTGTACCCTACAGGGAGACCGAGTCCTGCAGTTCAGATTGGAGGGCTGAAGATTCAACTACAAGCTTGGGAGGGACACCAGCCTGTGGCCAAGGATAGGTAGGAAAGGGAGAGCATGCACGTGCTCCTCTTGCATTGCCAGCCCTCACAGTGGGCCAGTGGTGCCCTTGAGCTGTGGTGCCTATAGACGAGGCCATATTGGCCATAAGCTAGCTGTGGTTCTAGTATCATCACTAAAGGTATCCGTTCTAAATACCATTTTTCCACAGTGGTTCCTGTAATCTAGTATCCTGGCGATCCCACAACCAGTCAGATTTTCCCCACAATGAAATAGACAAGAGAAAAAACGTTTTTGCATTTATTTGGTCTCCAGGGATACAAATCTAATCTTATGCATATTCGTTCTAGGTATCTTGAAAACTCAACCAGCTGCACAGTCACCAGGACAGATTGGGGAAGCCCTTCCCTATGAAAAACAGGACTACATCTCCACCACGCATGCAGTGAGGTACAACCAGGTCTGGAGCGACCTGTGTGGAAAAAGTGGAGCCACCTGGCAACCCTACATAGGATGCAAAGGAAATGGAGAAAATAAAGAAGAGCAAAATCAGAGCTATTAATGACTGACTGACAAAATAAAAGGTTCTGATGCCAATTAACTCCCTCTAGTGAATTTGAGGACCTGGAGGATACAACAGCAATAAAAAAAAAAAAAAAAGAATCACCTTATATTGCATTTGTGGTGCAAAATGCAGAACTCGCATTATTGCCATTTAATACTGAATAGCAATTGCAAGAAATATTATAGGCGTGATTCCCTAAACGTTTCCCCACAGACGTAGGATGAGAGAAGAATGTCAGTAAATCTATTAAGTATGCTGACAGTCTAATGGCGTAGAAAGCATTCACACTGAACCATCGCTTTAAGGAACAGGGCTGCTAAACAAACACATTTGAGGTGTTTAGTTGTTCAAAAATCAGTTTAAAAGTGCTAGAAATGAGAAACAGGATGACAGTTGTGCCTATGACTGGGATATTCCACAGCAACATGGAAGTCGGTAGCAGATAAAGACTATTTGGTCCACCTAGTCTGCCACAGATTCTGCTTAATGCCTGGTCTCCTCCCTCTGTTGCCCCGTTGTCCCTCTCTCTTTCTTTCCCTGAGCATTCTTGAATTCCAACACTATTCCGATTCCTGCTGGCAGTCTCTTCCAGGACCATCACAACCTAGCGGGTAGCTCCCTGGACTGGCAAGCTGTGAGGGCAGAATTTCCCCTTCCATGAGCCTCCACGGCCGATGCTCTTCCTCTCACCTTCTGTAGCTGTAGCTGTTGCCTCCACCTCCTGTGGTCTCGCCCTGCTTTCTGCAAACCCCCCCCCTTCTGTTATAGCTTCTCTCTCTCTCCTCCAAAGCAACAGGGCAGTCCTGAGCCCTGCTAATAATAAATAGTAGCAACAGCAACAATACCCTCTCTGGGACTGTGAACTGCCAGTGCTATGCACCGTGGGACGCCTGAGAATATGCAGTGATCTGAATGGCTGTTTTGAAAAAGGCTCAGTCTTCTAGGGTAGGGCTTCCCAAACCTGTCCTGGTGGACCCTAGAGTCAGAGTTTTCAGGATAGCCACAACAATTACGCGAGGCCCCACGCTGCCATGCTAATAAACATGAGGACCCCTTTAAAACTTCCACAAAGTTTGCAGTCAGCGCTAGTGGTCTCTTGGCTGCCTGTGAGTTAATTGCATAGCAGGCAAGCAGAAGACTGCAGGGGAATCCATTCCCAGAGCTAATTGAGTTCTGAATAAAAGTCTGTTTGGAAAAAAAGGGGTAATCCTGGAGTTGTTGCGCAATTGCCGTCTGCAGTTTCAGCTCTGCAGGAAGCATTTCTACCTGGAGACAGTAGGACAGCCTTTGCACCACTTGTGCACACACAGATAACCAAATTGAGCTGGTACTCACCCAGAAAGCAAAAGAACTGACTCGGCAACCTTATAGGATTGCAAGTTTAAATTATCCAATGCTAGCAGAATGTTCAGCATTATATTTTGGGGAAACAGTTGTGTTAATCCTCTCATGGTTTGATAAAGCTCTATCATATCTTGTTTCAGTTGTCTCTTCTCCAAGCTGAAGGGTCCTAACCTGTCTAACCTTTCTTCATCCATCCTCTTAATCATTTCTATTACACTTCTCATTGCCTTTTCTACTTCAGCTATATTTTTTTGGAGATAGGGTGGCCAGAAGAACTGCACCGTATACTCAAGATGTGGTTGTACCATAGGTCTATACAAATGCATTATGATATTTACAGTTTTCTTTCTGCTCCTTTCCAAATAATTCCTTACATTGTATTTGCTTTCTGTGACCGCTGGTGCACACTGAGCTGAGGATTTCAATGTATTGTCCACAATGACTCCAATGTCCTTTTCTTTTATTGTTAGTTATTTTGGGAGGTAGGATAGAGGGTATTTTTCTTTAAATAATTTGCTCTTGTTTAAATTATTGGAGTAGTAGCTCTGTTTTGTATCAGTAAGAGTGAGAGGTTTGAGCTACTAGTGCTTATATTTTACAGGACTGTATTTATGATGTATTTTTTAAATTATGTATTGTTAGTGTATCATATTTTACTTTGGGTTGGATTGTGTTCAAGCCTAACCTAACATATGCCAAGAATATTTTCCCTGTCGCCTACTGAAACTTGTTTCAGATCTTACTGTGCTGGTGCTGCAGATCTCGTTAGTGAATCTGGAAGGTTGCTCATAAATTTTATTCTGGCTGTTAACTGACTTTTTTTTAAAGTTATTTTCTTTTTCAAATGTGCTTGAATTATAGAGCGCCATATGCGGGTGGGGGGAGGGGGAAGAGAGGGAATGAAAAATACCAAGGGCATGAAGTCTATAACACAAAGACACCCAGGATCATTCTTAGTTCTCGCTCCCCCTCCTCTCCACATACACACAAAGAATCACAGGCCGCAGCTTTATTATATCGAGTACTCAAAGTCCTAAACATAAAAGTCATTACATAACTTAACAGTCTTCAACCGGCCCTGGTAGCTTAACCGCCCCAGCTCAGCAAGTCAGACCACTCCCAAGTTGCCAGACTTGTAGGCCCCTTAATCCCAGGCCCTGCCCCCTCCGCAACCACTAGGGCCCCACTATCCTCAGGTCTGAACCCATACCCTCAGCACATGGCATGTGCTAGACCATTCCTAATCCTGTGAATATACCGTCAGCTGCTCAAGAACGTTCAAAGACATGCGCACGGTCCCCCAAAAGATGCAGGCCTTGACCTAATGTAAAAGATATAGTCTGTAGCCCCCTACAGGGAATTTAATAAGTAAATCTAGTCCGATATTGGACAGATGAACCAAGTCTCTACCAAATAAACCTGGGCAAGGTTCCCACGCCCAAGAGTGCTGACTATGGAAACCACCCCGATAACCCAACCAGGAACCAATTTACTTATTAACTTTTTTTTTTAAGACACCTTTGCTAAGATCGTAGGCTGGGTGAAGACAGCAGACCAACACAAAAATGTACAAGGAAGCATAGCCAAAAGCAATGCAAAATCCTTGCTCGCTGCATCCATCAGATATCTACAGTCCATGTGCCCAAACCATTGCTGCAGAGATGAATTATCAAAATCTCCAGAGGAGCCATGGATTCCACCTTTGCTAAAATCTGGAGCACCAGTTGATCCCATTGCATCCCGTGATGCCTAACCAGCACACTGTGATCCCCTATAATTCCATACCCAGATGAAGTCCATAAGGGTGCACGAGTGCCCACTCTGCATCCTAATGCATGCAGGAATGACAGGATCCACACCGAACCCACCAGCCCATCTAAAAGGCAAAAAAGGCATTAATATCTCTTACTCAGCTAGGGACCTACTCCTAATATAGGAAATAAACACCCCTGACTGCCACCGTCCAATCCTCTGAATAACAGACGGAGGGAGACTAGCCTCAGCAGCACCAATTTGAAAAGAGTGTGTCCCATATTCAGCAGCATTGAAACCCTCCACTGACAGGGCTTTCTTAAAAACCACTATAAACTGGTATCTGGTCAAAGGGAGCGCAGCGCAATGTGCCAAAAATTGAGTTCCCCACTTGGGCGCGTCTGCAAGTAACTGCACATTACACCACATACTCATCACCACCACCACCACAGGGCAGAGAGAGGAAGCAGCTGGAGGCGAGGGTGCAGCCGTCTCAACTTGCCCTGGGGCCCGTGTTATACGAGGCAGCGTGGGACTTGCCCACACTGCCGTTCCAGAGCCTGAAAAATGGCAGATACTTGAACTGATTCAAGTTACAGCCCATGCTGGCCTTCTCTCTGCACACTGGTACTTCAGATCAAGTTTCTTAACAACCACCTTGCACCATGAGGCCTCGATTCCCTGACCTGTTAAGCTGTTGCCTGTGAGCTGAACCCATGCATTTGTAACAGGAGGTACTTGAAAATTGATGTTTCATCTCACTCCCGTGCCGTTGGTTTGTTACCGTTAAGAATCAGAGATCAGTGTGGCTGGATGGATGTACATTCTGCCTGATGACCTGGAACTGTCTTCTTTACTCGGAGATTTTTCAAGTGATATTAACTGTCAAGTAGTCACCATAAGTCCAATGTATGTGATTTGTCGCCCCTTGGCCGACAGCAGTGCTGCTGAATGAGATATCAAAGAATATTCCATGCTTTCCTCCTACAGTCCCCAACTAGACTTTGATTACACATGGGTAATTTTATGCATTATCGCTCCATGCGTCCCAATGCCGCACAGGAATTTTTATCTCTTTCTATTGCATCCACAATACTGTGAACTGGCGAAGACAATTCCTTTCAACATGCAGCTAAATGCTTGCTGGATTCTTCACTTGCTCACAAAGACTATACAATATTTCTTCTTAGATGGGGGCATTTTACGGTTCCAAAATGCAACATTTGCTGCTATGTGACTTGGATATTTAATAATTTAATTTATCTCTATTTTTCTTTTTATAACCTTGCCCCTTCCCCCCTCGGCCTTTCTCTTAGAAACCCAAGAACACTGGTTATTCCCTGAAGGTTCTTCCTACCCGTTTAATGGATATTAAAGCCTGTTACAGATACTGTGCAATTCTTGTAACCCTAAGAGAATGCATGCATCATTCTTCTAGGCGGCTGAAGTATTTGTATTTTTAGAAATAATGCTGGGTTTTGTTCTTCTAGCTGATCTCCTTTTTCATCATTTCTCTAAGTACCTGCTTTATTCTTCTGGTAAAAGAAAAGATATAAGATACATTTATGATCTCTTTAGGAAGGGAAATTTTTATGGAATTGAAATTGCTTGTCAAAGCACACAGTAGCCTACTTTCTAAAGTAATTACATGGAAAGTAATGCTCTGAAATATGGCAAGCAGGTCCCAGTGATAATAGTGCATTATTTATGCAGATGAATGCATAACCGCAGTTACAGATCTTGTAGATACTTTTAGGAACATTTTTCGCTGCAAGCCCATAGGGTCCCATCAGTGAGCAGCTGTGATGTATTGATGGGCACCATGGATTGGGAGCTGATACTTGGGTCTGGGAAACAGACAATCAATATTCAGCAGGCTGCTTGTCATTCATAAGCTTGAAGCTGTGGCATGCCAGCAGGGCTCTGTGGGGAGTCCTTTGTCAGATAACAAGATGGGGCAATAAACTATTCATGGATGTGGTGTAAAATCAAGAGCACCATTCACCAGCATTGCATGACAAAATGTGTTGCTTCAGGAGTGCAAGCCTACTCCTTTTCTGTTGGCTAACCCAAACTTTGAAAACATGATATAATTTTTGTATGCATCCTTACTGGTGTTTTATTGATGGCTCAACCAAAATATCACTATTATTTAAATCAACCCTCCCCATCAATCTAGCCTAGCTAATGTAGTTGCATGCCGCTGGGTCCACGCACGGGTGACTCTTACCCGGCAGCCAGAGGGTTTAAGTGCTGGACCATGCTTGTGACTCTTCCTCCATCCCAGGCTTACACACATCAGAGTTGGCACTCCTGTACTGCAGCATGCAGCTCTGCCACCAAACCATTCACCCCACCCAGGCTAGTGGGTTTAATATATTTAACACAGTTGGTGAACAGTAGTGCATCTTGCCGTGTCACCTGATAGAGGCATTAATAGAAACCGGGGCTGCCCGGGTCATTTTTTCAATGACAGCAAAGGGCCCAGTGACTAGGGGTTGCTTTGGGCACCCTTAGGCCACCAGGGTTTGAAAGATTTTGATTGGGGGGGTCAGGGGTCAGGTTAGTGTGGGTGAGGGGGATACAGAGGTCAGGGAGAGGATCCGGATGCCTGGGCAGAGAGTTTTGACAAAGGGCCAGGGTTTGGGAAGGAAAGGAGGGGCCTACACCAAGGCGTTGTTTTTTTTTGTTTTGTTTTTTTTTATTTCTTGCACTGGGGGTTGGGTCGGGGGGGAGAG
Organism: Rhinatrema bivittatum; assembly: GCF_901001135.1. NCBI lineage: Eukaryota > Metazoa > Chordata > Amphibia > Gymnophiona > Rhinatrematidae > Rhinatrema > Rhinatrema bivittatum. The sequence continues at coordinate 290,242,214 of NC_042619.1, forward strand.
TCTCTCATAAGACTCCCAGGAATTTTGTCTCACTTTGGGAGGGGGATGCTTCAAGCTGCTTGGATCCTTTCACAATATGGCTGCCCTCTTTGGGGGATACTAACCCGCAGTATTTTCCCGCATGGTATTTTACTGCCAGGGAAAATACTATGGAGTTTTCTAAATTGTGATACTTGGTGTGAAGTATTTTTCCCCTTGGTAAATGACCCTATTAGATTGCAAGCCCTCTGGGCAGAGGGAAATACCTACAATAACCTGTATGTAATGCACTTTGAAGTGTTGTGAAAGGCAGAATATAAATAAACATTTATTAATTTTAAATTATTATTACACTTACTGTATAGGAGAACTGCATCAAGAGATGTTATCTGCAAAAAGACCAAGTTTTCTATCTAACCTCTGCAATATTGCTCACAGAGATATTGAACAGAACCAATCCCAGGACCAAACTCGAGGCACTCCCCTAATCATTTTTTCCTGTGACTAAATTCTAGTAACTATCACCCCTTGTTTGCTCTCACTTAACCAGTTTTTAATCCAGTCTACCCCCTTGGAGTCTCCTGCTTAGTTTATTTACGAGTATCCTATGCAAGGTAGAATCAAAAGCTTTCCTGAAAACCAAGTAACCCACATTCAGTGCACAGGCTTGATCTAGTTCTCTAGACATTCAGTCAAAGAAATTGATCAGATTTGTTTAACATGAACTTCCTCTGGTAAAATTAGGCTGCTTAGGGACCAGCAACCTGCTGAAATCTAGCTCTTGCACCATCCTTTCCTTCAGTAGAGTTTCTATTAATTTTCCCACTATCAGATAAGATTAACTGGTCTGTTTCCAATATCTTCTGTTCCCACTTCCATGAAGAACAACATCATCCTTCCACCTACTTTATCTAATGGAATCTCTTTATTTCTGTGATGCTTATCTTATAGAGCCTTTCTAAAAATCTTTTTGACCTGGCAGTTTCCTCCTGCTTTTTTGGACCTCTAGCTCAATCAGAAACAGTGCTGGAATCGTGGTACCATGAGCATTCCTTTACAACTACCCAGGGATTTTCCCTCAGTTTTATATCTTCTCTGCCTGACAGCCTCTCCCGACAAAGTAGTTGACCATGGAAATCACCTCAGGAATTCTCAACTGGGGGAGGGACCTTTAGGTATCACTGCAGGAAAGCGTGGATTTCGTTTCTCAATCTAAAGTTCTCCTTTCACAGTTCACAGCAATCCCCATAGGGAGATGCATGTCTACATCTGCTGGAGACGGAGAATACTGGCAGGCTAAGGGTCACTGCAGGAGTATATATACTGTGATGACAGCTTGCTCCATCTTCATCCTCTGGCAGGGGAGCATAACCCACTGGTCCTAAGTCCATCTGTCTACATGCTAGGAAAAGAGGGGATCTTGCTGGCTCATCTCCCTAAGAGGTGGAGTATAAAGGAGGAAGATGGCAAAAGCTGTCTTGAATAAGGAGCGATATTCTGCAGGCTTTCATGCTCTGTGATTGGCAGCTGGCAAATGTCCATGGCAGTGTGAAAAGGAATAACTGAGCAAACTGGACAGGCTAATTGGTCCTTGTCTACCATCATCTATGATGTATGTTGGAGCCATCTAGTAACTCTAAGTGTGGTCACTTAGCTGGGGTAACTGCGTGTACAAAGTTCAATAATAAGAAGTAAATTAAAACTAATTTAGACTTCCAGTGTCACCTTTTCTCTGAATTAACACTGTGAAAAACACCACATTTTTATCTGAATATATTATCATTGCATTTAGTGGTAGTTCTTGTTTTAATTTGAAAGCAGGTTCCAGATTAAGAGGTTTTGGATGCATTAAGCTTACAAATCCTGGAAACCCAGGTTCAGGCATTAGGTTTGAATATTTAAATGGGTATTTACTCACTTTGTAACCTGTCAGTTGACATTTTGGTGTATTTAACTTCTCTCATTTAACTTTCCTTAATCTTTCTTTTCCTATCCCAAAAACATTTTACAGGGCAATTTCCATGAACGATGCTGCAAGATATAAAATTCCTTCTCTTTCCCCTTGCCCTGTGCCTCTCCCCCACCTTAATTGTATTTAATGTATATTTTTTTAAAGAAAATAATTATATATAGTAAGCCTTAGAGGAGCTGATTATGCTAGCTATCATTTTATTTCAACTACTGGTCGCAAACTGTTAAATAATTAGTTGTATTTTATTAGAAAAAGTAAATTGCACTTAGGAAAAGTATTAAACCTTCCGGGCCTGGATTTGTCAATAGGCCCACTAGGCTTGTGCCTAGGGCAGCAAAAATCTTGGGGGGTTGGGGGGGGGGAGGACGGGACAGAAGGCTGGTTGAAGATTTACAACTTCCCCTCTGTGCCAAATCTCACTCAGCAGAGAACAGCCCTCTGCTTCCTGATCCATCCCTTCCCTTCCCAGGCAGCCGGCGGGAGGGGGCTGAGCTTGGAACACAGAGAGCAAAGGGGGATCAGTTTGGTAAGATTAGGAGGGGCTGAATGGGGCTCATGGGGGGTGAGAAGAGAAGCTAAGGGATGAGAGCAGATCAGATGGAGGGAAGTGGGGTGTGTGTGAGATGGGATTGTGTTAGTGTGGGCTTGCAGATTGTGAGGTTAGAGAGGAGTTGTAAGGGGGAGCAGGACCAGAGCACAGTAAGGATACCTCCCTCCCCTCTGCAATTCAGGTTCTCCCTCCCTTGATCTCAGATTCTATCCCCCAGATCCTGGAACCTCCCGTCTTTCTTCTCCCTTCTCTCAATTCCAGAACCTCTTTTCCTCCCATCTCAGATTCCAGATTTCCCCCTTTTCTCTATCTTCCCCATCTCCCATCCCCTCTCCTGTTTCTTTCTCATACTCATGGTATGAGCCCCTGTATATAATCTTGTATATAATTTGTTACTAATTCTCACTATTTTACAGCATAAGAATTGTTATTTGCGTTATATTTTTCTGCTCTGTCTCTGACTTATACGTTGCACCTACTCTCTGCCCCCCCCCCCCCCCTACCTGTTCCCGTTTTTTGTACTTTCCACCTGTCAGTTCGGATGTAAACCGGTATGATGTTGCACACTAATGTCGGTATATAAAAGTGTCAAATAAATAAATACTCCTCCTCCAATCCCCAGTCCTTTCACCTTATCCTCCCCCCATTCTGAATTCTCCTCCTCTCTTCTCCCCATCCCTGGTCCTCTCACCCTCTCCTTCTCTCCTTCTCTTTTGCCCATCCCTGAGATCTCATTCCCTGTACTAATAATTAAGATCCCTTTTACACATCCAATAAAAAAAAAATAAATTAAACAGACACAAGCGAGCTTGGATAATGACTTCATTTTTATAATATGAAAGATGGAAATGTTTGCCAATGTGCGTCAGATGTTTCCAGTTTTTGTGACAGAATCTGTGCCTGAGCTGCCACAACAAATTGTGGGACTGTGCCTTACCACCTCCTGCTCATTGCTGTCTGACCTTACCAGGGAAGGGGGTGCAACAGCAGCAACACTACCTAGGGTGGCAAACTCCTAAATCCATCTCTGAAATAGTCAGTATCTTTTTATTCTTTCTGCTCCTTATTTCTTTATTAAAACGTTTTATATACTGCATGCTAGGGACCCATCACAAGAATCACCTGCTTTTGGACAACACCATAAGCCACAACTGCTTTCTTGTTGGGTTATTTCTTTAACTCTAATTGTGCCAGAAAGCAGAAGCAAAACTTTGGATTTTAGCAACGTTTTAATAACAGAAATACTGGGATTTTTTTTTTTTCAAAATAAACGATAGAGCGATAAGATGTAATATTATACAAGAGTAATCAAACCTGTACCACCTTAAAAAGTTTCAGGGCCAGCCCAGTGGTGAAGTAGCAGTGCTATGCACTGCCATGCAAAAGACCTGGGTATAATCCCCAGCACTGGTCTTTCCACGTCTCAGGCCAGCCCTAGCTGGGGGTGCAGCAGAGAGGCAGTGTTCATCATGCAATGCGCAGCTAGTGGCTGGATTTAGGGCCCACGAGGGCAGGGGTTCCAGAAGCAGCATGGCCCCCCCAGCCCAGGGCCCAACCCTGCAACGAGCGGCATCGGTGAGTTGGGAGGGGATATAAAAACTGAAAGACATCATCCCTGGCTCCTGGGCACCGGCTTGCAGCCTGGGTTCTAAATGAGATGGAAGCCTGAAAGATTCCCCTCCAGCTGATCTTCCAACTGATATTACCTTTTGCTCAAACGCAGCCAGTACAGAATTAAAAAAAAAAATTGCTACCGAGGATTGCTTGAAAGTGTTTTGTAGTGAAATAACAAACGCCTTCCTTTGTTTAATAGTGAATCTGAACAAATAAAGAATGAAAATAAAATGTATTTATGTGTCCATGGATGACATTTGGAAACCCAATTTGCACATTCCATGGCCACAAGAGAGATGTAGGACTACAAGGCAAAAGATGGCAAATCTGAAAAAAAAATAATAAAATTGCAAGGGCTTGAGGTAATGTGATATAAAAAAAAAAAGATTTGATTCAGAGAAAAAGCCAAGATTCTTTTGTATGGGTTATGGGCATTGCTGCGTTGGAGAACATGATTCAGAGACAAAAAAGGTGCATAAAATTAAAACTTAGCGGTAATTTTAAAACAGCTACGAAGGCGAACATGAACGCTCATATGCAGGCAACGAGCCATGGACATGGCCATTTTTCAACGTGCATGTATATGTGTACATCTTATAAAATTGGCTGGGTGCGCGTTAATGGTGTATAAGATGTGCCAATGCAATTACCAGTTAAACCAGTTCATTCCCACTTTGCCCAGTTACAGGATAGGACTTCCTAACCCCCCCCCCCCCCCAGCTAACTAACCTCTTTTACCCTACCTGCCCCAACCCTTAAAAACCCCACTGACTAGCCTAGTTTTTTTTGTTTTATAACTTACACACCATCTATAGCAGAAGTAAAGTTATGCAATGAGGGACCTCGGTGCACGTTTGTGCGCGTAAATACACGCTGGTTTCCATTTAAATTCCCGGAATGCCCATGACCCGCCCGGACCACACCCCACCCCTTTTTTTGGACTTTCTTTTGTGTGCGTACCGGGAGATACGCGGGTCCATGGACTCTTCTTAAAATACGCGCGCCACGCCCCGGCCCGAGAGACACGCATATCTCCCTGATTTGGTGCATGTAGGGCTTTTAAAATCTATCCCTTACTTTCTATTCTGATCTTTTATAATGAAGAAGGGACCAGACAATCATGCTAGATGTTTTATGAACCTGCCATGTCTGTTCCCTGAATCCATCCAGTGGTGGTTCTATTTTTACTCGTCAAGCTTTGGAAGCCACTAGAAGTGACAATAAGGAAAAAGCAGGTTGGTGATATGGGGAAGAGGAATATGGGAACATTTAGATGTTCATACAAGTTCCATGGATTTGCATGACTTTCTTTTACTTAGGATGAAGTACAGAAGACTGGGCAGTCAACAACGTTAGTTTCTACTGCTAAGTCTGTTTTTTTTTTTGACCCATTTACTGGTAGATAACGTCACTTTAGTATTCCATGAGAATATGCAACACACTTCTGAGTATTTTATTAATGATGTTCAGGTACTCATGCTGGATGGTTCACCATTTTCTTACAGCTTAACATGCTGCTTAAAATATAGTTGAAAAATTCTTGTAATATGTGACAAGATGAAGAGTTGAGGGTTCCTTCACCCCTCTCCCCCCAATAACTGTTTCAGTTATTGAAATTTTGGTTAAAATCATGAGAATAATAATTGTTTTGTTAACTTTCTGGGCTTATTTTTCTTCCATTTTGATATAGTAAATTGTGTTTTTTCTCTTCTTATGATTCCCTCTAATTTTGGCATTTGAGATAGTTGTGTCTTGAATGTTAAATCCTAAACTTGATAAATAAAATATGAAATATATAAATAAATTAATGAACAGAGCTGGGGGGTGGGGAAGGAAGCTCATAGCACTTGATACAGGAGACCAGGTTCTCCTGCCAACATCCTTGGTCTCTTAACTCATTGGTCTTGAGCAAATGGACTGCCTAATCCGGCAGCACGTTTATTAATAGATAATGTAATGGAGAAAATGATGCCCAAAATAGAAAAATCTGACAGGATTACTAATTCAAGACCATAACCACAAACTAGTATGGACTTGAACTCCGCAAGTGAAGTTAAAAAAATGCTCATACAACACATTTTCCTGCCAAATGTTCTATTCTTGCAGTACCATGCATTGGTATGTTATTCTGCGAAAATAATATTCATTGTTGAACAAATGAATAATTTAAACTGTGGAAATCTGTAATCTGCAATATTACATTTTCCACCTTAAAGTAAGTACTTATTGTTTGTTTTACTGATTCATTGACACACAGCCTTCCTGTACAGATGTATCATCAAGGTAATGATGCTCTCTGTCTATGGGCTATTTATTAAGATTTACTCTATCCCTTCCGCCCACTTACCTCTACGGGTTTATTGCATGTGGGTGCAACTTGTCTCAAATTAAAAGAAAACAAATGCCTGAGCTCTCTATTATTTAACATGTTGAAGTTTGGAATACTTGTGTTGCCTCAACAACTGATGTGCTAATTTTATTCTTGGCTTGATTTTCACAGTCTTCTGTGATAGGTTTCTCCCAGCCTGTGCCTTTCAGAACATGGTATCCTGTGCATCTTTAAAATATCTGGAGGTGAGAGAGGAGGAATAGGAGCACCCTCTTTTATTGACTGAGGACCAGATGATCTGAGGGTGCTACTAAAGGCATTTTTAGTTCTAATTGCAGGTCTTTCTACCCCTCATTACAATAGAAAGCCGTTTAGACTTTGTGGTGATAGAAGGAATGGCAGATGAATGCAGGGGAAACAGGGATGGTGCAGTATGACATGTTCAAGACCACTACTGAAAAACGCATGTACAGTGGTGGAATAGATGATTTGGAAAGGGTTCACGTTGGACCTTTACAAAGCAATTTAGAGGAGCAGCTCCTGAGGTCAACGTCTGGATCTCCCTCCCTTGGCTGAGCACAGCCCTAGACTAGGGAGCATCCAGATGTCTTAGACTTAGTCTGCTGAAAAAGCCTCTCCCTTCCCCTTCTTAGTTATCCTACTTTTCTTAAAAAGTTAGAGAAGACACGAGAATGGATTATACCTCCTTCTCTACCAGTCATTGGCCTTGTCAATAAAGTTAAACCTTAGGCTTATCCTGTCTGGGTTAGTGAAATGACAGGGCAAGGAGGAAGACATTATGGTATCTCCTATGAAGCTCAAGAAATAAACCACGCTCTGTGTGTGGGGGAGGGCGGTGGCGGCAAAGACCAGGAAGAGAATTGTGCTGCAGATGTGGTATGGGAGAAAAGACCAGGTAGCAGTGAGATCTGGCTGTCCGGGAGGGAGGACCATATTGCTGGTGTCGTTTTTGTCAGCCAGTTCCCACCAGTGTGCTTGCTGCGGCAGCGAGAACTGCAGCTGTGTTGGAACCATGGCGGTTGGTGTCACGGCCTGAGCCTTGCTCTCTACTCCTGGCAGTGCAGGAAGCTATAGTCATATTGTCTGGGGATGCATTGTTAGGAGTTTTTAAATTAGCAGTTTCCTCTTCAGTACCTGCTGAGAAAGCTCCTTCCTCTGCCTGATTTACAAGCCCAACAGCGAATTATATCAGGTATTTTATGTGGCAGAGCTCTGTTCCTAGCCTCTCTGTTTTCAGTCCCTCTTCTAAAAGTATGAATTTGTGGAGGTTCAAGACAGAAGAAAGAAAGAAAAGAGGAAGAGGGTGTTAGGATTTGTGGGTTTCGTGGGCTCTTGGCCCGAGGTGAGGGTTGTTATCACCTGTAGGGAGGAGCCCGACAGGTCCTCACCTTCGGGAGGCGAGGTCAGCTGTAGCAGAAGGTCCGATGGTAATGGCAGAGAGAAGGGCGTCCTGTGTCACAGCCATGTGATTGCAGGAGCTGTTAGGGAGGATACTGGGAAGTCCTGAAGAGCAGGGTAGAGACATAGTGCGGAGGGAACCCACAGTACTCAGGCAGGAGAGATAGTAGTACCAGAGCAAGAGCCTCCAACAGAGGAGCGCTAGGCAGGCCCAGAGGAGCGGGGAGTTCGAGACAGGAAGTCAGGAGCAATACTGTAGGGACTGTCCCAAGAGGCGGGACAGCATAGTGAGCGAGCCTCTGGTGTGATGACATAGGCTGACCCGAGGAGCGGAGAAGCCCGAGTCAGATCTCCAAAGTAATGACGTAAGCCGCCCCGAGGAGTGGGGCTGCGCACAATGGAATCTCAGGCAGTGACTCAAGGCACTGCCCGAGGAGCGGGAAGCACGGAGAATAGTCACTAGAGTAGAATGTAGGCGCTGCCCCAAATAGCGGGAAGCACAGAGTACAGTCACTTATGTAGAACGTAGGCACTGCCCCGAGGAGCGAGGAAGCACAGAGTGCAGTCTCCAAGGCAGGAAGGTGGTCTGAGGGCAACCCTGAGAAGCAGGGGAGCTGGCAGGCAGGGTCTCTGGAAGGCGCAAGGGCTGACCCGAGGAGGGGGAAGCCTGGAGACAAGGTCTCCAACTGGAGCGTGAGCAGGCCCCAGAGGAGCGGGTACCCGGTGTAGAGTCCAGAGCCATAGGCAGATCCGATGCAGGAACCCACGGTGCGAGGAGACAGGAACAAGCACTAGGCGAAGGAACTCATTGCCAAGTCAGCAAGCAAGGGGTGAAAGAATCCTGACGTTGTGATGTCAACACTCGGGGACGCCCCTGAGGTTCCCGCCATTGGGCCTTCAAAGGGAGGCCTGGTGGCGCGCACATGTGCCTAGGAAGGCCCAGAGTCGGCGTGGGTGGCGGTGGCATCTCGGCCGCCACGAGGAGCCTTGAGAACCTGGAGATATGCGGCGGTAGCGGCTAGCCTTAGCTGCGAGCTGACCCAGAGAGGAGAGCAGAGCAACACATGTAGTGAGTTGAATCGGTTGCAGCCTTCTGCGACCGACGGTCATAACAGATGGGATGGAGAATGGGAAACCTTCCAGTTTTGTTGGATCCGTTTTGGACTTCATTTCATTAATTTCAAATGGAAAAATGTTATTAATTAAATTAATTTGTTTCTCATTTCCCATTAAATTCAATAGGGAAAGCAATGCAGCATCATATAGATGGAATTCCAACATCTTGAATCAGACACCTTATGGGGCATCCCGATTTCATCCTGCTTCTCATGGAGAAGCTGCCCACCCTTCACGCTTTGATGGAAATGTCCTGTTTCCTCCCTGTGGTTCTTGGGCCCCCTACCCAGCCTTCGCTGCTAGATGCAGCAAGTTTGCAAAGCAATGGACACCATGAAAGCCACCTTTACTGCTTCATTCTTCATTTATGGTGACTTAGGATGTTCATTCCTTGCTTGGTGCCATTTTGCCCCTCTCATGCTGCCTTTGGGGATTCATGCCACTGTAATCAGTGCCTCCTTTGAAGCTTTTTGGGGTGTTCTTGACACTATTGATGCTGCTTTGCTCCTCTGATGGTGCCTTGAGGAACTCCTGCTACTGCTGGTACCCTTTTGCACCTTTACTATGCCTTAGACTATACATGCCAGTTTTGATGACACTTTGCTACAGTCTTGGTGCTTAGAGTTCTCTTTCCCCTTCTGATGTTGTCTACACATAAGTTTCATTAGCAACATTTAGAAAACTCCGATTTTGAAGCTCATAATAGGCTGCAGTGCTTCAATCTCCACTCCACTCCTACTCTGACCCCAGTGACCACAGAAAGCAGTGCCACTACCTCTGTTTTTGTCCCAGTGAGTGAGAAACCACTGACTGCAGCAGACAAGATCAGAAAAAGCCCTTTATGAGTACCAAAACCTATTTTTTAAAACTTTTTTATAACTCTCAGAGAGCTTTTGAAAAGAGATGTTTTTCTGTAAACTGACAGAGAAAAATAGTTTCTAGCACATTCTCAGACCTTTTGATGGGAGGATGTCAGCAGTATTTGATCCAGATGGCAACTTTAGGCTAATTAAGATGCTTCACCGTGATTTGTCCTCCATCTGATCCCCTTGTCCTGTTTGAGCTCCCAGTAGGCTATGATGTCACATAGGCATGAGTTGGTTGCTGTAGCTACCAATTAGACCTTACAACTGTTTATTTGCTCAGCACAGCCATAGACCTGAATGTGAAACAAATGAATAAGATGGAACATTTTTGTTTTAAATTCGTTGGCACCTTTCATTCATTTCAGGGGTCCACAAAGAAAATTAAAATAGACTCATCTGTTGCATTTTATCTGAACTGGTTATTTTTCAAGTAAAATTATTTTTCTGTTTGGAGCACCAACTATTCTATGGGCTATGTGTTTGTATTTGGACGTGACCTCTGCCCAGTTTGGTCTTGCAGGTGATCCTGCCCCCCCCCCCCTTCCCCAGTTATGTGAATCCAGTGCTCTCTGAGGCTGGGAAGGTACTCCCAGACAAGGGGGTTACATTAGGAATAGACCATCTGGCTCCAGGCCAAGAAAGTCAATACTCATGTTGATAATGAATCCAGATGTCATGAGATGTTCTGGGAAAGGCCATTTGTAGGAATTTTCCAAGGCTCTTACAGGAAAATCCCCGAGCAAACAGAGGTCACATCAATCATTCATAAATGGAGCCAGTGAAATTATTTATTTACCAAAGGACTCTGCACTGCCCAGCATTTTAAGCAAGAAAAAAATATAGGGAAATTATGAGCAGAGAAACCCTGTTTATCTCTTTTCTCTATGTTGATAGTGTCTGTACATCTCAGACCGTGCAATATTAGGTGGTAAAAAAATCATTACAATTTGCCCTCTTGATGCCTACTTTTGCAAGATTATTTATTACTTTGTTCTTTATGCAAAAGAGCAAACATTAAATTGTACATCTTCATTATCACTTATAGCACGATAAAAGCATGGAGACCGAAATACACTTAGGGAGAATACTTTTCAAAAATCCAAGGACAGCTAAAATCTGCAGGTTTTTGCAAAAATATGCTTTGAAAATTTGCAGGTTGTCCCAGTGCACCTGCACATGTGCTAAAGTGCAACATATATACCGAGGTGCAACTGGAACAAGGGGAAATCTAACATGTGCAGTTCCTCTCCCCAGCTCCACTTCCTTCATCACCTATCTCGAGTGCAAGGAAAAGTACATGCATACTTTTCCCTGCACAGCCCTCGTAGGTCATTTTCAGAGACCAATTTACATGCATAAACCAGGTTTTATACATATAAATCTTTTGAAGATGCCCCCCAAAATGGAAAACAGAGAAGACCAATCAATTTTGTCATAACAAACAGACTTAATCTTCCCCCATTTTCCTTGTATCTAACTGGCATTTTTAAATTGGTGGAGCATGATTTAGTGGTTCAAATTGTGATTATCTGCTGGATGATGTTCAGAATACAGTTAAAAGGATTTTAGAAGTTTAAAAAATCTATATAACTCCTGGTCCTCCATAACAGAAACCGTGGCAAACAAACTATGTCCGTGGATAACAAAAAAAGTCAAACAAGGTGCGTCAAAAAGGCAGCCATGGTTTACAAATGAACTTAAAAACCTCAAACTCGACCTGCGTCAAAAAGAAAGTAAATGGCGTAAAGCCCCTTCCCCCTCCACACTCTCTACATACAAACTCGCCCTCCAATCATACAAGAGCTCCACTTTAAAAACAAAAAGGGACTTCTATGCACACAAGATTCATAACATTATATTCGATTCCAAAGCGCTATTCACATTTGTCTCCAATCTAACTCAGGCAAACCCTCTTGACATACCACCTAACCAAGCTCAAACAAAAGCTGATGAGCTGGCACTCTTCTTCAGTAATAAAATCACCAACCTACTAACACAAATAAAGCATAATACTGGCACACCAACCAGCAATTACATTCTTCATAATAAAGACATCTCCCTCCAATCTCTTGAACTCACCTCCTCCTCAGAGATCCAAACACTTCTTAAGAAAATGAAACCCTCATCGCATCCACTAGACCAGATTCCGTCTAAATTACTACTGCTAATCCCGGACACCATAACCAAAACCCTAGCAGACATTATAAACTGCTCATTCATCCAGGGTTTCTACCCAGACGACCTCAAAATAGCATCCATCAAACCGCTACTTAAGAAGCCTAACTTGGACCCCAAAGATCCTAACAACTTCCGTCCAATCTCAAATCTGCCTTTCATTGCCAAGGTGATGGAGAAACTAGTTAACACACAACTAGCAGATTACATAGAAGAACACAAAATTCTCTTCCCCTCTCAATTCGGTTTCAGAAAAGCCTCAAGCACCGAATCCCTTCTCATCTCACTGACTGACTACATTATTTTGGGCCTCGATAAAGGACAGGCCTTCCTACTGATCTTATTGGATCTATCGGCAGCGTTCGATACTGTGAACCATGCCATATTACTAAATCAACTAGCGAACATCGGTATTGCAGGATCAGCACTAACATGGTTCAAAACATTCCTAGAAAACAGAGGTTTCAAAGTTAAAATTCACAACAAAGAATCCTCCAGATACCCATCATCACAAGGAGTTCCTCAGGGTTCCTCTCTCTCACCAACACTTTTCAACTTATACCTTCTCCCGCTTTGCCAACTGCTAAACAAATTGAACCTAAAACACTTCATATTTGCCGACGACATCCAGATTGTGATCCCCATCAAAGAATCCATCACTAAAGCGCTAGAACTTTGGGAAAATTGCTTTCAAGAAATTAACGAGCTCTTATCCAGCTTAAATCTAATCCTAAACCAATCAAAAAGTGAATTCATTCTAATCTCTCCAGATAATTGCAAAATCACTACAAACCCGCCAGCCAACTTGCAAACCTCAAAAGTAAGAGATTTAGGAGTCTCCATAGACAACAGGCTAAATTTGAAATCGTTTATCAACCAAACAACCAAAGACTGCTTCCACAAACTGCACGTATTAAAAAGAATAAAACCCCTATTTCACTTCCATGATTATAGAACAGTGCTCCAAGCAATAATATTTGCGAAAATTGATTACTGCAACTCGATCCTACTAGGCATCCCATCATCACATACTAAACCGCTCCAAATGATACAGAACACCGCAGCAAGAATTCTAACAAACAAAAGAAGAAGAGATCACATTACACCAGTCCTTAAAGACCTACACTGGTTACCAATCCACTACAGAATAATTCATAAATCCCTCACCACAATCTACAAGAATATCCATGGACTGGCTCCACTCCATCTACAAATAGCTCTTAAAAAACACTCCTCCAACAGACCCATCAGAGAAGCATATAGAGAATATCTACAGGTACCACACAACAATACCACCCAACATATAACATTGAGAGATCGGGCCTTCTCCACAGCAGGTCCCCCACTGTGGAACTCCATCCCCCTAGAACTAAGACAGGAACCATGTCTTCCAACCTTCAGGAAAAGACTGAAAACATGGCTGTTCATGAAAGCATTTCCGGACCCTTAAAGATTCACTACCATCAAATGCAGCATTAATGAACATTTCCTATTAAACTGAAACAGTCTCTATCTACCAATCATTACAATGTTTTACTTCTCGTTAAACTTTTTATCTTTCCTCTAACTCTAATCCCAGTTAGAATGACCCCCGTTTTATTGTAACTTTTTTCTTCCATGCACTTGTTTTACTTTTTAATGTATACTCTTATGTTATTAGTTATTTACGTTATAATGTATTTCTCACCCCTTGTTTTATGTAAACCGACATGATACGAACTCCGTGAATGCCGGTATAGAAAAATACAAATAAATAAATAAATAAATAAATATATATTTTATAGAAGTAGAATTTATTTCCACTAAGCGGCATATTTTACAGTATTTATTTATTTAAAATCTTTTTTATATTGCCTTCCATGCCAACAATAGGCCATCCAGTCATAAAATAAAAAACATAAACAAATAAAACAATACAATACAAACAAAACACCTAAACTTAAGCCAAGACTAGCAGACAACATCCATGATGGAAGACAGTCTACAATTGATAAAAGTGGAACCAAACCTTTAATTTCTTTTAAAAGTCAGCAAATTGACTTCTAGTCAAATTTCAGGGGAAATACTGTTCTTGGGAATGCAGATGCAATTGATCTATAAAATGCAAAGATGAAACATACTGTATAGTAGACCAGCCTGTTTAGATCTTAGATTCCTAAAGGGGGTATACCAATGAAATCTATCTTCCAAATGACGTGAACATGTACTGTGCAACATATAGAATGCCAATACCAATTCCTTAAATTGGATTTTAACTGCAGCTGGTAACAAAGACACATGACATTATTCTCTGCCTGACAAAAAGGAGGCTATCCAGTTGATCACTTTCCCCTCCAAGCCAAGTAATGGACAATGAGACAAGAGGAGAGCATGGTCAGCCAGATGAAAAGCACTGGAAAGATCCAACACTACTAGCAAAGCTGGATCCCATTTATCTATAGAAAACTAATGTATCTTTCAAAAGGGAAACTAAAACCATTACAGTAACACAACCAAGCCCAAAGCCTGCCTGACTATGATCCAACCTCATCTCATTCTCCAAGAATGTAGAAATCTGAGTATTGACCACTATTTCAATGCTTTAAGCCAGATAAGGAAGCCCTGATGTAGGTCAAGAATTATAAAAAAGACATAGCTCCAAAGTCTTATTTTTCAAATTGGTGGAGGTAGAAGATTGGCCAGCTCACTCTTTGCTTTGTATTGTTGTGTGTGGTTTTTCTTTATTCAGAATATATCAGGTGCTGGCTGATTTTGCTCTAATTAAAACTTGTTAAGAGTTAGTAACTCCAAATGGGTCTGTTTTGCACACACCATGACAGAAATTACAGCTTCTCTGTTAACTTAAAGCCTCTTATTTGTTGTTTTTTCTCTGTGTGCATTGTCTGTCTTGACTAGCTTGTAAGCTCCAAGGAGAAAGGCCAGTCTCTTATTGTGTCTTTCTGTACAGCACTGTTTGTACTTCTGGTATGCACTAGACAAATTATTATGATAATAATAAGAATGAACCTCACTCATAAGTTCTCTTTTACTGCTCTTCTTATTGTGCCAAGGAGAGCTTCCAGTTCTTATTTTACTCTCTGGTTTTTAACAATAATGGAAATGGCACAGAACGCACTTGCTTAGTAATTCCCAGCTTGACTTTTAATGCTGCTTTAATTATTTGCTATAAACAGTCTTTTTGCTGACAAAGGGTCATTAGTGAAAATATAGCAACATTGTTTCTGTGGTAAAATTTAAAAAAAAAAAAGAGAGCTATCTATAATCCTTGACAAAATTCACTTTTAAAATAATTAAAATGAAAATTAAACTGTAAAGTGATATAAAACACATATGGCCTGATGTGGTAAGGGGTTTCCTCCTATTCTGTGTCTCTGGAGAACATGCTTAGTATATTTATCGGGCCCTAAGTTCTGTTTGTTTAGTTTGCCTGAGCAATGCAATTTTCTTCTGATTGATTCTAGAATGCATTTCTACCATTGAGCTGCATCGCTCGGTTTTATGCTGGAATATGCATTAAGGCAGAGTGTTATCAGGGGTGGCGCTTGATTGATTAGTCTTAAGGCTGCCTCCAGTCAGGACTGTGTTCTGATGCTTGCCTCTGTCTTGGCTATACGTTTCACTGACTCTATGTTAATTCTTATGCCTCATGAAGCATTTCATTTCAGGACACGATTGCCCTGTACTAGTGCCTGCGGGTAAAATTGTATTTCCCATTCAGGCTGTGTCAATCTTGGGAAGCTGAGTCGAAAAGCTATCGTGGCATTTATCCACATATCACAGGATCTACAGTGCTCTGATTTTTTTTTAATTCTTGTGAATGCAGACATACATTTTGAGAGGACGTTTTCCCCCCCTGGCTGCACAGTGGTAAAAGAGCTTTAATGTGAAGGGAAGTTTTGAATATGAGAGCTGTTTGCCCCATGGCTGACACCAGTGACATAGGAGTACATGGGTGTAATTGTGAAAATGTGGAGTTTTTACCTCTTTTGAGCCAACACCTTTGGCTTCACATTGCTGTAACACCCCTCTCAGTACATGTCTCTCTAGTGCCAAGAGAAGAGGCTGCACAAGAATAATATCCTCCCAATTGCCCCCGTGGGAATACGGGAACAGAGTATGTGTGTGTGTGGGGGGGGGGGGGGGGAGTTTGTAGGTTATGTTAGCAATTCTGGGATAGATAATCCAAATGCCCTGGATTCTAGCATCTCTAAGTCCTTGTGGTTCACACCCCACTCCTAGGAACAAGGTACAGTAAAGAAAATACCACTCCACTGTAAACACTTAGACAGTAACTTTCATACCAGTGTGTGGGGGCACATGTGCACATGTTTGTTAGCCCATGGCCAGGGATGCGGCTATTTTATAACACATGCATGCATGTTATAAAATAGCCTGGTAGCGTGCTCATGTGTGCTCCGTTTTAAGTGGGCGTGCGCATGCACGCAAATCCAACTTCTACTACATAAGTGGGGGATTTTAATAGGGACGCATGCTAACACCATTGCCAGTTTTCCCAGTTTGCCTAGTAAAGGAATAGGTCTTCCAAAACCCCCTAGTTAATAGCCTTCGATTCCCCCTGTTAGCCCCGGCCCTTAAAACCCCACTGATCTGCCTAGAATTTTTTGTTTTATTACTTACTCGTCATCCATAGCAGAAGTAAAGTTATGTAGCAGAGGACCCCGGCTTGCACTGAAGCACATGAGTACATGCAAATTTCTGGTTAAAATCACAGAACACCCATGTCCCACTCATGCACCGCTGTTAAGCCTCTCACCACTGCTCCAAAGCGACTCCAGCAAGGCCTCTGGCAGCATGCTGTTCCAAGGACCCAGATGGAACTTGTAAACTTGGACTTCCTTTATAGGTCCCCTAGCTGGGACTTCCTGTGGTGCTGACTGATGACATCACATCCTCCATGAGTATATAAGGAACTCCTTTGCAACCAGCCAGCACCTCAGCAACAGGTCTCATGGTGCCCTTGTGTTCCAGTTTCTTGCCTTGTGCCTTGTTCTGTGTTCCTCGTCTTGTCCTAACCTCCTCCATACTCTATTCCTTGTCTAGTTCCTTGCTCGTCCATCCTTGTTCCTGGACCTGCTTGTTCTCTTCCTTGTTTATTCTGTTGGCCTTCCCTTGTCTGTCCTCTTTGTCTTGGACTGACTACCTGGATCCTGATCCTGGCCTGGTCCCTGACCTTCTGGTTTGCTGCTTACCCTGACCTCTGCCTTGTTACCCTTCTGTTGTCTGCTGCCTGATCTGACCTCTGGCCTATTACTGGTTCTGCTGTCTGCTACCTGCCATAACCCTTGCCCAGATTGACTCTTCCTCAGGATAGCCTTAAGGGACTCACCTGCTAGAAGCCAGAACCCAAGGGCTCAACTTGCATGGGAGGCAGTTGGTATAGCTGAAGCTCCAGCTAGTCCCACCTACAGGCTTCTCTACCAGCTGCTGACATGGATCTATTGAGCTTACTTACTAGATGGCTCCATCCACACCACAGCCCAGACCACACCTTTTTGGAAACTTTTCATTTGTGCATGTAGTGGGAAATTTGAGCGTATCCAGGCAGCTTTTAAAATCTGTTCAATGCACGCCAGCCCAACTGGCTCCATCTGGTCCCACCTTCTGGCTTCTCTGCTGATGTGGGCCTAGCAAACTTTTTCACTAGGTGGTTCTACCCACACTGCAGCCTCAATGATCTGCTTCCTTCAAGAGTGTTACAGGTTGCTGAGGTCATGGACTCTGTGGTCTTGTCTGCTCTGCAGGCCATCCCTAGTATGGCCCAACGTATACATGAAAAGCAAAATGTCCTGGACTAGGTAGCTGGGGTGACCCATCTTGACATCTTGCCTCTCCCTCAGCCGTCTCCACCTCCAGTGCCTCCAATGCCAGCTCCCAGACTGATACAACAGCTTCCTCCCTGATTTTGATTCCATGGGAAGCAGAGGATTCATCAACCAATGTTGGTTGCATTTCAACTTGCAGGCGCCTCTCTTCCCATCTGACAAGACCAAAGTGATATGTATCCTGTCCCAGCTAGGAGGCCCTGCCCTGGCCTGGGCATCTTCTCTGTGAGAGAACGAGGTCAACCTTGATCAGTTCCTTGCTGAGTTCTACCTGATATTTGACAAACCTGGATGCTCATCTTTTGCCTCCATGGACCTCCTCCTGATCCGTCAAGACTCCAGTTCCATGGGGGGGGGGGGGGGGTATGCTGTGCCTCAGAGCTCCAATGGAGAGAGGATAGTCTAACTGCAATATTCCAGCAAGGACTCTGAGGCTAAAAAACATGAACTTGTGGAGTGTGAGCTCTGGCAACCCTGGAAGGACTCATTAGCCTAGACATCTGCTTGGACTTGCGGCTCAGGGAAAGAGCGAGAGAGAGAGAGGGAGATTTGGTTTGCTGGACCATACTGAGGATCTCCAGCCTCTCTGTGGCATCTAGTCACCCTCGAGATGAAAGGGCTACTGCTGTCACCGAAGAAGCTATGCAGGTTGATTGTTGTTGGCTCTCGCCAGAGGAGATGCCGACTAAACCTCTGTCTGTACTGTGGAGCCCCGGAGCACTTCACATCTCACTGCCTAGTGAAGTTGGGAAACATCAGGACCTAGGGCTGGTGAGGGAGGCTGCCCTAGGTCATATTAACTCCTTCCCACAGATGGTAATCCCCATCTCCCTCTCTTGGGAGGGATCCAAGATTCAGCTTCAAGGCTACCTGGATTTTAACCAGCCAAGTCACCTGTTCCATAGGACCTCTTCTGATGCAAAGGAGCGGATTTGCTCCTGCTCCATCAGGAGCAAATCCACTTATATGTTCCTCCTGAGGCAATCAACCAGATCATACTGGGCCTTCCATGGATGAGACAGCATCAGCCTACTATTGACTGGGGCACCCTAGAGCTCTCCTGATGGGGCCCTTCCTGCCAGATGAATTGCCTCATGTCAGTTCTACCCAAGAGACTTCTTGGCCAAGTGACAGTTGCACAGATGCCCGGTCTACCCACCCAATATTCTGAATTTGCAGACGTCTTCAGCAAGCAGCAGGCCAAGACCTTGCCTTCCCACTGAGTTTATGACTGACTTATTGACCTACTCCCTGGAAGACGGAGGCTGTGTCCAGGTGCATTAAAGAGAACCTTGACAGAGGGCTTATCCCCCCTTTTTTGTTGCCCACTGGAGCTGGATTCTTTTTTGTCGGTGCAAGATGGATCACTGTGGCCCAGAATATCGGTATAGAAAAACTCTTAAATAAATAAATACATTACCAGGGCCTAAACACCACTTCCCCTAATCTCTAAACTCTTTGACCACCTGCAGGGTGCACAAATCTTCACCAAACTGGATCTCTGGAGAGCCTACAACTTGATCAGGATCCAAGAGGGTGATGAATGGAAAACTGCCTTTAATACCCATGATGGGTACTATGAGTATCTGACAAAGACCTTTGGGTTGTGTAATGCCTCCACAGTATTCCAGTTGATGGTGAATGAGATCTTTAGAGACCTTCTCTACTCCCATATAGCCGTCTACTTGGACGTCATCCTAGTGTTCTCTAAATCGTTCACTGAGCACTGTGACCATGTGAAAAAGTCCTGTGGAGACACTATGACCACTACCTCCTATGCTAAGCTGGAAAAGTGAGACTTTGAGCAAGTGGAACTTCCCTTTTTAGGGTATATTATTTTGCGCCAAGGGCTCAAGATGGATCCTGCTAAATTGAAAGCCATCGTGGAGTAACCTCAACCTGCCGGTCTTAAGACATTGCAACAATTTTTAAGGTTCGCTAACTACTACAGACAATTTATTCCCATTTACTCCTCATTGGTGGCCTTTCTGACAGCTCTAACCAGGAAAGGAGCCAACACCAGGAATTGGCCATCAGATGCCACCTTTGAATAACTCAAGGAAGAGTTCACTCTGGGTCTGAGCCTTCATCACTCAGAGACAGCAAAACCATTTATTGTGGAGATAGATATATCCACCCTGGGAGTGGGCATTGTTCTCCAACAGCATAACCATAATGATATTCTTGTGACCTGCTCTTACTTTTGTAGGAAATTCTCCCCAACAGAAAAAAACTATACTATAGGAGACCACGAGCTGCTTGTGGTCAAATTGGCGCTTGAGGCATGGCGGTACTTGCTGGAAGGAGCTAAGCATCCTGTAACCATTTATACAGACCATAAGAATCTTGAACACCTGGCACAAGTGCAGCGATTGAACCCCAGTCAAGCTCGCTGGTCCCTGTTTGTTTGGTTTTTTATTAACAGTTTCAACTTCGAGTTGCGCTACCGCCATGCTGACAAGAACCATTGTGACGATGCGCTATCCTGATTCTTTGATAGGGAAGGCACATCAGACCTGCTTCAGCTCATCCTTGACCCAGCCAAGACTGCACTTGCTGCCACTTTCATGGTTCCTTCTGACAAAACTGTTGTTCCCCAGCATTTACAGCAAAAGGTTCTAGAATGGGCCCATGACTCTCGTCTCTCAGGACATCCTGGAGTCACCTGCACCCTGGAACTCATCATGTGCCCATTAATGGTGGCCTTGCATGAAAAATGACATTCAAATTTACATGGGCTCCTGCCCTACTTGTGCCATGCAGTAGAGTGACAGAGCCTGACCATGTGGGCTCTTACAGACTCTTTTGGCTCCCACTGGACCCATGTGGCCACCAATTTTTATCTGCGATCTGCTTCCTTCGAATTGCCACACTACCATATGGGTGGTTGTGGATAGGTTTTCAAAAAATGGCACACTTTGTTCCTCCCTCTGGATTCCTGTCCAAGTCTGAACTCGCTCAACGTTTCACTCAGCACATATTCATAATCCATGGACTTCCTCTACTCATTCTTTCGGATCAGGGGGTCCAATTCACTGAAGTACTAGAGAGGTCTATGCCAGAAATTTGGGATTATCCTGGATTTCACCTCCACCTACCATCCTCAGAGCAAAGGTCCAGACCGAGCAAGTCAACCAAAGCATCAAAGGTTTTCTGCACTCGTATGTACATCAGAGAAAAGACAACTGAGCCTCCTTGCTTCCATGGGACGAATTTGTCCATAACAACCACTATAACAGCTCTTCTGGATCGTCACCATTTACATCAACTTTGGACATCACCCATGAACACCATGACTTCTTCCTATGCCTGAGACCTGCCCAGCTGCCATCCTGGTAGGACAAGAGCTCCACGAACTATGGGTAAAGACTCACCAACTCATTGACAAAGCTGCACGATGTGTTAAAGCCCAAGCCAACAAGAAACTGTGCCTTGCTCCCAGTCTCCTGCCTGGTACATTGGTAGGGCTTATACCAAGAATCTGAGGCTTAAAATGCTATCCTCAAAATTTGCACCCCGATTCGAGGGCTTTTTCCCATTAAGCAATAGCTGGGCCCAGACACTTATAAATTCAAGTTTCCTGCATTTCTACGAATACATGATGAAACAAGAGGGTAGGTTGTCTAAGAAAGCCGTCAGGGCAACAAAGTGGATAGACACCGTATAGTCCAAAAATAACCTTTTAATGAGTGGAGACAGAATATTCAAAAAACACCCGACTCTGGCCGAGTTTCGCCCCAACGGGGCTGCCTCAGGGGCTACAACAATAAATACATTTATTAGTCAATAATCAAACATTCTTTAGCACACCAAGTTGCAATGTGCCTTATTTCCTTTAGACCAGGCACTGCCCATATACTTTTGCTTAATATTCATTTTTATTGTTCCCCCCATATTCAATCTGCAGAGTTTTTATCAATCATATTTAGTGTGGCCAGCCACGATTTCTTTTAGTTTTTTACATGCATTTTTGATTCATATTTGTTTTAGTGTTTAATTATATTATGCAGCTTTCTTAATTATAGAGTACAAACATTTTTAAAAAAAATTTTTTACATACATAACTTTGTTGTTAATGTTTTTTCTGAATTATTGAATTACAGATATTGAATGAAGTTTGTTTCACAATAAGCATTTTCATAAAGAATTTCTTCATACAGGTAGTATCAATTTTCTAATATTGAATTTGTCCAGTGTGCTTGTGCTTTTTAGTACCCTTTGTTAGTATTTTATTAATGATATTTTTATATTTAATTATTCTTTGTTTGATTATTGACTAATAAATGTATTTATTGTTGTAGCCCCTGAGGCAGCTCCGTTGGAGCGAAACTCGGCCGGAGTCGGGCGTTTTTTGAATATTCTGTCTCCACTCATTAAAAGGTTATTTTTGGACTATACGGTGTCTATCCACTTTGTTGCCCTTTCTACGAATACATGACATCTTTCACATCTTCTTGTTAAAGCCTGTAACCTTGTCCTGGGCAGACAATACACTGCTCCAAAAGCCTGAACTCACTCTGAAACAGGACACCCAGTTCAAAGTGGAAGAAATTCTTAATTTCCCGCAGGGTCTGAAACAAGTTACAGTATCTCTCTTCATCAGGAAGAACTACGGCCCTGAGGAGAATTCATGGAAACCTGTCACCAATCTGCAGGCTCCCCAGCTGGTGGTGGAATTCCATTGCAGATTCCTCTTGAAGCTCAGACCCAGAAGGCTGGAGAGAGGGCTTTGGAGGAGGGGTACTGTTAAGACCCTCACCTCTGATCTGAAGCAACTCCAGCAGAATGCTCTTCCAAGGACCTGGAACTTCCTGTAAACTTAGACTTCCTTTATAGGTCCTCTAGCTGGAACTTCCTGTGGTGCTGGCTGATGACATCACATCCTCCATGAGAATATAAGGAACTCTTTTGCAACCAGCCAGCACCTCAGCAACAGGTCTCCTCATGCCCTTGCGTTCCAGTGCATGTTGCTATCCTTGTCTTTTTCCTGCCTTGTGCTTTGTTCTGTGTTCCTTGTCTTGTCCTAGCCTCCTCTGTGTTCTGTTCCTTATCTGGTTCCTGGCGCTGCTTGTTCCCTTTCTTGTTTGTCCTGTTGGCCTTGCTGTCCTGTTTGTCTTGGACTGACTACCTGGATCTTGACCCTGGCCTGGCACCTGATCTTCCATTGTTTGTTGCTTTCCTTGACTTCTTACTTGTTACCCGTTCTGCTGTCTGCTGCCTGCCATGACCCTTGGCTAGATCGGATTCTTGCTCAGGTTAGCCCTAGGGACCCCCCTAAGTCCTGCCGGCCACCAAAACCCAAGGGCTCAACTTGCACAGGAGGCGGCTGGTATAGGTTAAGCTCCAGCTGGTCCCACCTACAGGCTTCTCCGCCAGCTGCTGACATGGAGCTAATGAGCTTACTTACTAGATGGCTCCATCTGCACTGCAGCCCAGACCACACCTTTGTGGAAACGTTTCATTTGTGTGTGCAGTGGGAAGTATGAGCGTATCCGGGTGGCTTTTAAAATTTTCTCAATGCACGCCAGCCCAGCTTATTAGTGCATCCCTTGATTGATGCACACATTGGGCTTTTAAAATTCACCCTTTAATACTTTATTATCTTGGAGCAATTGGTTCAGGAACCGATGAGAGCGGGAGCTATTTTAGATCTAATTCTTAGTGGAACGCAGGATTTGTTGAGAGAGTTAATGGTAGTGGGGCCACTTGGCAACCATGATGATAAAATGCTCAAATTCGAAGTAATGACTGGAAGGGGGCCAACATTTATTTTATTTATTTATTTAAAACTTTTCTATACCGATATTCATGGGAATATCACATCGGTTTACATTAAACGAGGATAACCAATAACTCTGGAAAAAAGAAGTTACAATTAACATAAGGGAGCTAAACTGGGGAGATAGGGCTAGCATAGCAGAGTCATGTAGCCAAAGAGAAGTGGTTACAACAAAGAGGTTTAACAAATTTTTTAACAAAATAAGATGTTATGAAAATAAATTAACGGTATTTACAAATGATAGGAAACAAATTTACAATATGTACAGTATGTCCAAAATAAAGATTCATGAGGCAAATTACTTGAATGAATTCCGAGGTTGAAGGGGTGGGGGAGGGGAATAGGGGGCTATGGGAGAAACTGTGAGTTGGAAAGTGGCGGGGTTAAGTGAAGGCTTGTGAGAAAAGCCAGGTTTTTAGATTTTTTTTTAAAGGTTTGTACGCAGTGTTCTTGGCGCAGGTGTGGGGGCATAGAATTCCAAATAGTTGGTCCAGCGATGGACAGGGCCCTTTTTTTGTGGTTATGTGATGGGTGAGATTTGGGGGAGGGATGTAAAGGGTTCCTTTATAAGCAGTTCTAGTGGGTCTGTTTGAAGTGTGATAGTGTAGGGCGTTATCTAGCCATTCGATATTTTGGGTATGCAGGGTTTTATGGATCGTAAGAGTCTTGTGAAGGATTCTGGAGTGTATTGGGAGCCAGTAGAGAATCCTGAGTATGGGGGTTATGTGGTCTCTTCTGCGGGAATTGGTGAGTTTTCTGGCCGCCGCGTTTTGGAGCATTTGGAGCGGCTTGATTGAGGAGGCGGGAAGGCCTAGGAGGAGGGAATTGCATAGGGATGTGAATCGTGTGCCATATCGTCTTAACGATTGAAATCGTGTGGCAGGAGAAGAAAATCGTGTTTGGCACGATTATTTAGTTGAAAAATCGTTAAAAATCGTTTTTTCCGATTAGTGCGCACTAACGGAAGTTAGTGCG
Organism: Rhinatrema bivittatum; assembly: GCF_901001135.1. NCBI lineage: Eukaryota > Metazoa > Chordata > Amphibia > Gymnophiona > Rhinatrematidae > Rhinatrema > Rhinatrema bivittatum. Next base: position 290,266,831 of record NC_042619.1, read on the forward strand.
CACTAACAGAAATTGATACAATTTGACACTTTTCAGGTCAGTTAAGGTCAGTTTAGGAATGAATATGTATTCCTATTGGCTGCCCTCTTATTTATTCATGTTACCAAGGCTCCCACTGACAGTATATGGGGGATGGGAAATGGAAACAGTTGGTTGCTTGACAAAAAAAGTAATGTGATCAGTCAATGTGACTAGAACTTGTGCCCTAACCCTGATACCAGGGGTGTTGTGATCTTCCTGCACACAGTGCCCTAACCCTGGCACCAGGGGTGTTGTGATCTTCATGTACACACAGTGCCCTATCCCTATTAATACCAGGAGTGTTGTGATCTTCCTGCACACAGTGCGCTAACCCTGGCACCAGGGGTGTTGTGATCTTCATGCACACAGTGCCCTATCCCTATTAATACCAGGAGTGTTGTGATCTTCCTGCTCATAGTGCCATAACCCTGGCACCAGGGGTGTTGTGATCTTCCTGCACACAGTGCCCTATCCCTATTAATACCAGGAGTGTTGTGATCTTCCTGCACACAGTGCCCTAACCCTGATACCAGGGGTGTTGTGATCTTCCTGCACACAGTGCCCTAACCCTGACACCAGGGGTGTTGTGATCTTCCTGCACACAGTGCCCTATCCCTATTAATACCAGGAGTGTTGTGATCTTCATGCACACAGTGCCCTAACCCTGATACCAGGAGTGTTGTGATCTTCCTGCACACAGTGCCCTATCCCTATTAATACCAGGAGTGTTGTGATCTTCCTGCACACAGTGCCCTAATCCTGACACCAGGGGTGTTGTGATCTTCCTGCATACAGTGCCCTAACCCTGACACCAGGGGTGTTGTGATCTTCCTGCACACAGTGCCCTATCCCTATTAATACCAGGAGTGTTGTGATCTTCCTGCACACAGTGCCCTAACCCTGACACCAGGGGTGTTGTGATCTTCCTGCATGCAGTGCCCTATCCCGCCTGCATTACTAGTGAGAGGCTGGCTTCACAGACAGGGGGGAGCTCCCTGACCCTCCCCCATGTCCCAGCCAGTGAATGGTGTGTGGGTGAGGGGAGGGGGGGAGGAGGATGGTGAAGGGTGAGACAGCTCCCTCCCTGCATTACTAGTGAAAGGCTGGCTTCACAGACAGGGGGAACTTCCTGACCCTCACTCCTCCCCTCCCCCATGTCCCAGCCAGTGAATGGTGTGTGTGGGTGAGGGGGGGGGGGGGAGGATGGTGAGGCTAAAACAGCTCCTTCCCTGCATTACTAGTGAGAGGCTGGCTTCACAGACAGGGGGGAGCTGCCTGACTGTAGTAGATTGAATAAAGATCTGATGTTTCTGCTCTCCTCACACCAAACAAAAGCAACACACAAGCAGAGAAGCCCTTCTTATAAAGTTGAGCTAGTGAGTTAAGTAGGAGGAAAAGTAAACATACTGGTGGCCAGTGTGGCTACTTAAAAAATACACTTACCAACAATCAATTACCACATATATTTGAACTGTGTATAATAGTTCCAGCCAGGACCACCTTTCTAAAATGCACAGTGATTGGCAAATTCAACATGCACTAGCATTTCACATGCCTGCTAACAAAAATAATAAACAAACAAGTTCTAGTCACATGAGTGATGATCATCACATTACTTTTTTTGTCAAGCTTCCAACTGTTTCCATTTCACATCCCCCCAACCATTACCTCAGTGGGAACCTTGGTAACATCAATAGATAAGCGCACAGCCAGCCAATAGGAATACATATTCATTCCTAACTGACCTTTACTGACCTGGAAAGTGTCAATTTGTATAATTTTCTGTTAGTGCGCACTAACTCCCGTTAGTGCGCGCTAACACGATTTAACGATTTTTAACGATAAATCGTTAGAATTTCTATTGTATTGTGTTCTATAACGATTTAAGACGATATTAAAATTATCGGACGATAATTTTAATCGTTGAAAAACGATTCACATCCCTAGAATTGCAGTAGTTAGTTTTAGTGAATAGTAAGGCCTGGAGGACGGTGTAGAAGTGGTCTTAATTTTTTTAGTATGTGGAGTTTGTGAAAATATTCTTTAGTAGTGGAGTTAATGAATGTTTTTAGGTTTAGATTATTGTCTAAGGTGAGTCCTAAGTCTCTAACATGTTGGACGTTAGTTGCTAGAGGTACGGGAAGAGAACGGTTGTCGTGGTCTGGGGTGATGAAGAGTTCTGTTTTGGATGTGTTGAGGGCCAGGTTAAGATTTGTGAGGAGGAGGTTAATTGAGGAGAGACAGCTATCCCAGATCTTGAGGGTTTTGGGAAGAGATTCTGTGACAGAGATGATGATTGGGACATCGTCTGCATAGATATGAGTAAGGCCTAGGTCAGCGAGGAGTTTGCAAAGGGGGAGGAGGTAGATATTGAATAGTGTGGGAGAGAGGGATGAGCCTTGGGGGACTCCTCGAGTAAGGTTGATAGGGTTAGATTCTTTGTTGCCAATTCTGACTTTGTAGATGCAGTTGTGGAAGTAGGATTTGAACCAGCTGAGGGCTGTTCCTGTGATGCCTATTTCTGACAGTCTATCTAGTAAGATATTGTGGTTAATGGTGTCGAATGCTGATGAGATGTCAAGTAAGGACAGGATGAAGGATTGGCCCTTGTCTAATCCTTTGAGGAGGGTGTTAGTGAGTGAAATAAGTAAGGTTTCGGTATTGAAAAATTTACGAAAGCCGAATTGGCTGATCTGTGAGTTGGAGATTCACCACTCTTTCCATGAGTTTAGCTATAAAAGGGAGGTTGGAGATTGGCTTGAAATTAGCTGGGTTTGAGGGGTCGAGGTTGGGTTTCTTCAGGATGGGTTTGAGGGTGGCTTGCTTCAGAGCATCAGGGAAGATTCCTTGTGAGAGGGAGCAATTGATGATATTTGCTAGGGGATGGGAGATTATTTATTTATTTATTTATTTATTTATTGTTTTTGTTATACCGAGTTTCATGACTGGCATCACATCAACCCGGTTTACAATTAACAATGTGTGAAAAGCATAAGGTAACGTGATAACAATATTCCCAATAGAACTGTGAACTTTAAATACAGAGAATCAATTGAAGGGTGAGAAAGTTACAATAAAACAATAAAACAGGGAAAATTAACTTGGAGCTGGAAGAGGGGAGAGATTGAACAATGCAATATTTACATTTCAGCCAATTAGTGTAGTAGTATAGCGGAGTGAATAAATAAGCCTATGTGAATAAATGGGACAGTACATAAATATGAAACGGTAAAATAAGTAACCAAGAGAATAAATATGACACAGTAGTGAATGATAATAATATGATAAAACTCCGCAGGTAATGATGTGCGTAAGTTTATGGTAGTTGGATTCTTATTTAGATCCAGTTATTGCATGCGAGTTTGTGTTGAAGAGTGGAGGTTTTATTCAAGGCTTGGAAATGCTTTTTTGAAAAGCCAAGTTTTTAGTCTTTTTCTAAATGTTAGAGAGCATGGTTCCTGTCTCAAATCCGGTGGGATAGAGTTCCAAAGAGATGGACCTGCTGAAGAGAAGGCTCTGAGACTCAAGGATTTATGTTGGAAGGTTTTGGCATTTGGAATTTGGAGTGACTCTTTGTAGTATTCCCTGATGGGTCTGGCGGAAGTGTATTTTTTAAGTGGTATTTGTAGATCGAGTTGTGTGTGTTGGTTAATGGTCTTGTATATGATGTTGATGGATTTGTACATGATTCTATAGTGGATAGGTAACCAATGGAGGTTTTTGAGGATGGGGGAGATGTGGTCAATTTTCCTGGAATTTGTAAGCACTCTGGCTGCAGAGTTCTGAACCATTTGAAGGGGTTTGGTATAAGAAGCTGGGAGGCCTAGTAGTAATGAGTTGCAATAATCTAGTTTAGAAAAGATTATTGCTTGCAAGATTGTTCTAAAGTCTTGAGCGTGGAAAAGTGGTTTAATTCTTTTCAGAATATGTAATTTGTAGAAGCAATCTTTGGTGGTTTGGTTAATGAATGTTTTGAGGTTGAGACGATTGTCTAAGATAGCTCCTAGATCTCTTACGTGGGTTGTTTGAAGGAGTGTGGGTGGTTTTGGAAGTGAGTTATTGTTTTCCGGTGATATGAGCAGGAATTCCGTTTTCGAAGCATTGAGTACGAGGTTTAGGCTGGTGAGGAGAAGTTTAATTTCTAATAAGCAACTGTCCCAGAATTCCATTGTTTTTAAGATTGTTTCTTTTATGGGAATCACAATCTGTACATCGTCTGCGAACAGGAAGTGTTTCAGGCTTAATTTTGTAAGAAGTTGACATAGTGGTAACAGGTAGACATTAAAGAGCGTGGGTGAAAGTGATGAACCTTGCGGCACTCCTCTGTTAGAAGGGTGGTATTGGGATTCTTTATTGTGGATTTTGACTCTATATCCTCTGTTTTCTAGGAATGTTTTGAACCAGTTTAGTGTAGCACCTGTCAATCCAATGTTTGCCAGTTGTTTTAGAAGAAGGGCGTGATTGACGGTGTCGAAGGCCGCCGAGAAGTCTAGGAGGATTAGTAAAAATGTTTGGCCTTTATCAATTCCAGAAATGAGGTAGTCCGTGAGAGAGAGTAGTAGTGTTTCGGTGCTTGCGGCTTTGCGAAAACCATATTGGTTTGGGGACAGAATACTGTGGTCCTCTAGGTAGTTGGATAGTTGGGTGTTTACCAATTTTTCCATGATTTTAGCTATGAATGGGAGGTTGGAAATAGGGCGGAAGTTGTTGGGATCACATGCGTTTAGATTTGGTTTTTTTAGCAGAGGCTTGATTGAGGCAGTTTTTAGGTCATCTGGGTAGATACCGTGTGATAGGGAGCAGTTTATGATTTCTGCCAGGGTTTTTGCTATAGTGTCAGGGATGAGAAGAAGCATTTTAGAAGGGATTTGATCAAATGGGTGTGTAACACCGTTATGTTGGGGATGATGTCTGAGAGGTGGGAGGATGGCTTCATTTTCTTTAGGGATTCGATTTCAGAGGGGGCAGTGGTTTCAAAGGACTCGAGACTGAGTTCGGGGTTGGTTAGGAGGTTAGGGGCGGTGGTGTTGGGGGGCGGGGATCGAGGAGGGAATCTGAGGAGAAGGTTAGTAATTTTGTCCTGAAAAAAGAGGGCTAATTCGTCACTTTTGCTTTTGGCTTTGTTATCTGGGATGGGGGGGGGGGGGGGCTGTTTTAGTGAGGCTGGTGACTAGCGCGAAGAGGGCTTTTGCATTGAATTGAAAATTATGTATTTTTTGTGCATAGAAGTCTCTTTGTTTTTTGTATGGATGTTCTATAGGTGTGAAGGGTTGATTTGTAGGCGGCTAGGAGAGGGGCGGACGGGTTTTTGCGCCATTTCTTTTCCTTTGATCTTAATTCCTGTATGAGTTTTTTTAGTTCAGAGGTGTACCATGGAGATTTTTTTGTATTGTGGGAAGGGTTTAGCTCAAGAGACTTTAAGGGGCAGATATTATTAGCAATATTGTTGGTTATGTTATTCCAAGAGGAGAGGGCTGAATCTGGACTGGAAAGGTCAAGGTTATCAGTGACCTCTATGAGGGAAGGAATTAGATCTTCCTTATTGCAGGATTTTCGAAAGACTATAGTGTTTTTAGGAGTGGGGGGTGGGTTAGTATGCTTTATTATAGTGAGGTTAGTTTTTATGAGGCGGTGGTCTGACCATGGGACCGGGGTGCAGGAGGGTGTATTGGCAGAGAGGAGGGGGGATGTTAGTGAAGATTAGATCCAGTGTATGACCCGCCTTGTGGGTGGGGGAGGAGATTATTTGATCGAAGCCCAGAGCATTGATGGATGAGAGAAAGGCTTTACAATTAGGGGATAAGGGGGAGGCATCAACGTGGAGGTTGAAATCTCCTAGGATGATAGTAGGGAGGTCAAAGTCTAAATTCTCAACTACGAATTCGATGAGGGGGGAGAGATTGTTTTCCAGGAAGCCAGGAGGGGAGTAAATTAGGCAAACTTGCAATGCTGGTGATTTGGATTTTCAGAAGGCATTTGACAAAGTCCCTCATGAGAGGCTTTTAAGAAAACCAAATCATCATAGGGTAGTAGGCGATGTCCTTTTGTGGATTGCAAACTGGTTAAAAGACAGGAAACAGAGTAGAATTAAATGGTCAGTTTTCTCAGTGGAAGAAGTTAAACAGTGGAGTTCTCCAGGGATCTGTACTGGACCGGTGCTTTTCAATATATTTATAAATTATCTGGAAAGGGATATGACTGTTATGGTTTGTTAGTGTGTGGACTCTGGGCCAAGGTGAGAGATGTCACTGCCCACAAGGAGGAGCCCTGTGAGCCTCACCGTCGGGAGGCGTAGTCCCAGCAGAAGTCAGAGATAGCTGTGGAATAGAGTCTTTATTAGATAGACAGATAGAAGAACACATCCCACGGAGTGGGAGTGCAGGAGAAGTGGTGATGTCAGAGAGAGTAGAGGGGTATACCCAGAGGGAATACCTCAGAGGAGAAGATCCGGTTGTGGCCCGCAGGACGGGGTAGCCGAGGAAGTCTCTTCGTAGTGGTGATAGATCGTGATCTGCAGTGCAGGTACACTGAAGGAGTCTCTCAGTAGTGACAATATGGAAGTGACCTGCAGCACAGGAAATATCCAGGTAGTCTCTCCGTAGTGGTGGTATGGTAGTGGCCTGCAGCACAGGATACACTGAGGGATACCCCACATAGATGGTATGGTGGAGGTCCAAGGCACAGGAACACGGAGAGGGTCCTGGAGGTGAAGCGGTAGTGGCCTGCAGCGCAGGGTACAACGAAGTAGCTCCTACTAGAGAGAATATGGTAGTTGCCCGAGGAACGGGGTACACCAGAGAGGATCCCACAAGAGTTGGTAGAATAGATCTGTAGAGTTAGGTACTCACTGAAGGGTAGTTCCAGGAAGGATCCCGAGGAACGGGACAGGCAGCAGTCCAAGGCAGAATACCCTCCGAGGAGTGGATAGCCAGAGACGAGGAAGGGCGCCCGAGGAGCGGGTACCCAAAGCGTCTCACGCCGAATGCAGGAACAGGAAGTCTGTGAGCGAGAGCGAATTCAGCAACGAGGGAACTCCTTGCTAACTCGTCGATAGGCAGGGCCAATCAGGTTAAGTACAGCAGAGCGAAGATTTCATCAGGAGGGGACGCTCCTGAGGTTCCTGCCAAGACGTGTACAAGAGTGGCTCTTGCGTGTGCGCACCTATGTGATTCCTGGGGCAAGATGGCGGTCGGCAGCACCCACAATGTCCCGGGAACGCCAGGCAGGTCGGCAATCGCTGGCAGAGGTCGCCATTCTCCCCAATACTGACAAGGCAACAAAGAAAGAGGTGAGCAATAGTGGTCGCAGCCGTCTGCGACCGGGCGTAACAATGACGAGTGAGGTGATCAAATTTTTAGATGTTACAAAATTATTCAGAGTAGTTAAATCACGTGTGAATTGTGATAAATTGCATGAAGTCCTTGCGAGACTGGAAGATTGGGCATCCAAATGACAGATGAAATTCGATGTGGACAAGTGCAAGGTGATGCATATAGCGAAAAATAATCTATGCTGTTGTTATACGATGTTAGGTTCTATCTTAGGAGCTACCACCCAGGAAAGAAATCTAGGAGTCATATTGGATAATACATTGAAATCATCAGCTCAGTGGGCTGCAGCAGTCAAAAAAGCAAACAATGTTAGGAATTATTAGGAAGGGAATGGTGACTAAAATGGAAAATATCATAATGCCTCATGGCTCCATGGTGAGACACCGACCCTTGTGTACTGTGTACAGTTCTGGTCTCCGCATCTCAAAAAAGATATAGGTGCACTGGAGAAGGTACAGAGAAGGGCAACCAAAATGATAAAAGGGATGGAACAGCTCCCCTATGAGGAAAGACTAAAGAGGTTAGGACTGTTCAGCTTGGAGAAGAGATGGCTGAGGGGGGATATGATAGAGGTCTATAAAATCATGAGAGGTCTAGAACGGGGAAATGTGAATCGGTTATTTACTCTCAGGCCGATACAGTACAGTGCGTGGACTTTACTGTATCAGCCTGTCTGTCAGAAAGTAGAAGGACTAGGGGGCATTCTATGAAGTTAGCAAGTAGCACTTTTGAAACAAACTCTAGAAAATTCTTTTTCACTCAACGCACAATTAAGCTCTGAAATTTGTTGCCAGAGGATGTGGTTAGTGCAGTTAGTGTAGCTGGGTTTAAAAAAGGTTTGGATAAGTTCCTGGAGGAGAAGTCCATTAACTGCTATTAATAAAGTTAACTCAGGGAATAACCACTGATGTTATTGGCATCAGTAACATGGGATCTACTTAATGTTTGGGTACTTGTCAGCTACTTGTAGCCTGGATTGGCCACTATTGGAAACAGGATGATGGGTTTGATTACCTCTTGGTCTGAGCCAGTATGGCAGTTTCTTATGTTCTTAATTACTTGTAACCATAAATGCAATATATGAAACGCTATGGAGAAATATGAAATATCATCACAGGAGTACAACACACATATACAAGTTAAATAACATAAAAAAAGTTTCTGTAAAGCAGGAAGAAACAGGTCAGATGAAAATGAACACTTTGGAATATAAACAGCATACAATATGACAAGTGTAATATGTTCTATGCAGAAAGCATTAGACATTTACCAACACCCTGAGATGTTTGAGTACTGGTGCACTAAACTAGGTTTCCAACCTAACCCACCAGTCCCCAGGCCTGGTTGTGTCTACATACCAAATAGGAAAAAACTGTATATAAATATATGGGGCCTCAGTATTTTGCCTGAATAGTCAGTTGAGGAAACCCTTTCCACGAGAATGCTGCAATGAGATAATAGATGAGGAACCTCCGAGATAAATGCTTCCAGCTGTATAAGTTTTCTGAAACAGATGGCGGCAAGATGTCTCCAGCCTTAAAAGCAGATATTATAGATCCAGGAGTTGACTGTACGCAGTTTGTAACACACAGCAGTATTCAGATGATAGCTCAGAAAGATGGCACAGTCCTAATAAGGATGAATGCTGTGTAATTGTCACTAAGCAGGGAGCCAGTGAAAAGCAAACATACAGGGAAAGTCTCTCTGTTGATTACTTATCTCAGTGGGCTCCTGTGAGCAAAGGACACAGACTTCCAGCTATGCAGCGGCACTGTACCCAACTTCTACTGCTGTACCCAACTTCTACTGGAAGCTGTGAGAGGAAAACAAGGGGGTGTGGGGGGGGGGGGCTTCTCTGCAGCCCAGTTCCTATCCCAAATACAAAAAACCGTATCTCTTTCTGAAGTCTTCCTCAAGAACAGCATCCCACGGTTTTTTTTTCAGGCTCTCTGGCCTTGATTGGTCAGAGGCTCTCTGCTCTTTCTCAGTCAATCCAGCAGGCTCCCTATTGGTCCAGTGTGCTTCCTGTCTCAGCTCTGCTCTGTTATAATCAGGAAGGGAGGGAGGAGGTTTCTGAAGAGCAATGAAACACTTCTTTAACCCCACAGACAGTTCAGTATGGCTCATTGTCCTTGCACTGCTCAAGCCTCATGCAATTATCTGCTCATGGGGTCAGGTTGCTGTATTATAGTACCCTACCAGATTGGCCATTTTGAATATAATTTCCCTAATACCTTTTGACCCAGGAGATGCACATTTTGCCTCGTAAAACTGCTTAAGTCAGTCAGGCCTATGATGTCACTAACAAATAGATGGTGCATTGGGTAGCATTTAGGACTTATTTCATTAAGCTTTCTTCTGTGACCCCCATAGACTAGGAATGAAATAAAAGCTAGCCTTTACAGAGGAGGATGTTGGGAGCGTAACTGCACCTGAAACATTCTTTAATGGTGGAGATTCTGAGCAACTAAAATAAATATCTGAGAAAACTGAGGATATAATAGATCAGATTGACAAACTAAAGAGTAAGAAATCACAGGGACCAGATGGTTATCCACCCCAGAGTTCTAAAAGAACTAAAATGTGAAATTGCTAATCTATTACTAGTAATCTGTAACCTGATGCTGTGGCTTGGTCTGGAGGCAGGGGCCCAATGCTGGAGGCAGGGCCCAGGGTTAGGTCCAGACACCAAGGCTGGGGCGCCGGTCGCATAGGTCATCTTCTTGCCTTCTTTCTACTGCAAATGACGGTGTCTTCTGGAGACGCATTGGAGTAAATTAACTCTGGCACATCCTCCTTAGCAGAAGGCACCATTTTGCTATATGGCAATCAGAGATGTGCATTTTTTTAAAAACAAAAGTGCAAAATGCAATGAATAAGGCTAATATGTTTCATTCAGGAGGGCCCCAAACCTAATCAGGAGCCCCCTGAATGAAACAAACCTTATTCATTCATTTCTTTTTAAACCAATATATCTGGCCTAGGTATAGGCCTGAAGCAGGGGCCTCGCCTAAGGCACAGGCCAAGAACCAAAGGATGGGCCGTGGCCCAAGTGCGATGCTGGAGACTTGGCGGAGGCACGAACCAATGATGGAGCCTCGTCTGAGACCCCGGAAAATTGAAAAAAATAAAAAAAATGCTTACCTGATCTGTCAGACAATTTGACAAAGGCCAGGTCCCAACACTGGGACTTCAGCCCAGACCCAATATCGCAACCCACCCCAGAGCAGATCCCGATGCTTGGACAATCGCTAGGCCAAGTCTGAAGCTGTGACCCGCCCCGGAAGCCAGGTCCCAACACCAGGGCTTTGGCCTGGACCCAGGCCCAATGTTACAATCCATCTTGGAGGCCAGGTCCCGATGCCTTGGTCTCGGCCTAGGCCATAGCTTGAGCCCAGGCCTGACGCTGCAACCCGACCAGGAGGCCAGGTCCTAATGTCGGAGCCTAGTCCCGGAACCAGGCCTAATGCTGGGGCATCAGCCAGGAGGTTGGGTCCCAATGCCTGGGTCTCTGCCCAGCGTCAGGCCCAGGCCTTCCAGCCCATGTCTCAGGGCCCAGGCCTAGGAGCTCCTCTTCTCAGTCCTCTTCTTTTTTTGGCTCTTTAATGCCAAATTATGCTGTCCGCAGGATTGTGTCAGAGTGAATTAACTTCAGTGCAATTGCCCCGGTGGATGGCACCATTTTGATGAACATGTTAATTAAAGAGCTGAAGAAAGAAAAGGACCAAGAAGAGGAGCTCCCAGGCTGCCTGTGTCCGGTCTGAGGCCCTGGCATTGGGTCTCGGTCTCCAGGTTGGATTGCAGCATCGGGCCTGGGCTCAGGCTTGGATTCCATCTTAGGCCAAGGGCTAGGTATCTGGACCTGGTCTCTGGGATCCTTAGGTCTGGGTCCGGGCTGAGGCTCCAGCATCGGGACACAGCCTCCAGGTTGGATTATGGTGTCAGCCTGAAATCAGGCTGCAGCCTAGACTGAGGCCCAGTAAATGGAACCCAGCCTCTGGGTGGGTCGTGGCCTCGAGTCTGGGTCCAGATCGAGGCTTAGGCATCAGGACCCAGTCTCCAGGTTGGGCCATGGTGTTGGGCCTGGGTCCAGGCCTCAGACTTGAGTAGGCTAAGGCCACAGTGATCAACTGCAGCCTCAGTCTATGCAAGTCCGAGGCTTCGGCCTGATCGAAACCGGTGGATCCCCACCAGACCAGGTAAGTGGGCCGTTGGGGATCACCCCAGCATTTTTCCAGGAGAGTGGAAGGGTAGCCTAGTTTTCCTTTTTTGGCCTTAGTTTTGGGAGGGGGAGGGGTGTTTGATTCATTTTTTATCACACAAATGAAATTCAAGCAAATCCCGAATCAAAGTTTTTGGGAAAAAACCTCTTGAAAATGAACTGAAAATGAAAACACATTTTTTCCCCTGCACATCTCTAATTACAATGCCATACAGCAAAATTATATCCTCCACTGAGGAGGATGTACTAGAGTTAATTTACTCTGGCACATTCCCAATGGACATCGTCATTTGCAGAAGAAAGAAGACAAGAAGAGGACCTAAGTGGCCAGCACTCTGTCTTTGGGGGCCTCGGCATGACCCTGAGCAGAGTCCCTGTCGTCAGGCCCTAGGTTCCGGACAAGGCCCCAGCCAAGATAGATAGCTCAGGGTTTGGGACCCGTCCTTTGGGCCGGGCCCCAGCATTGGGCCTGACTCTGGGCTGAACTACGCTGAGGCCCGGGTGTCAGTATCCGGCCTCCAGGCCGGGCACCAGCAGATTGTCTGGCCTTCAGAATGAGCCCGGGCTCTGGTCTAAGCTGAGTCCCAGGCATTGGGTCCCAGTCTCTGGGCCAGGCCTGGACAGAGAGCCAGGTGTTGAAACCTCACCTTCGGACTGGGGCCCCGACATCAGGCCTGGGCCAGGCTCTGGTCTAGGTTGAGGCCCAGGTGTTGCTATCTGGCTGAGTATCCAATGTCTGGCTTAGGCTGCAGCATCAGGGCCAGGCCTCCAAGCTTCGGTCTTGCACAGAGCCTAGGCCGAAGTCATGGTGACCTACCGTGGCCTCTGCCTACACAAGGCCGATGCCTCACCAGCGGATCCCCACAGGACTGGGTAAGTGGGGCCGGTGGTAATCCTGGTCCCAGCATTTTTCTGGGAGGGATGGGTGGTAGGGATTGGAGGTCTTGGGAAGGCCCTGTTTCCTTTTTTTTTCCTTTTTTTAAAAATATTTGATTCATTTTTTAAATAAGGAAATGAATTAAACATAAACAAAATAAGATTTATAGGAAAAATCATTCCAAAAACAAAACAAAAAACTAAATTTTTTTTACCCCCTGTACAGTCCTACTGTCAGGCAGTCATACATGTGGTAGCACTCTTAAAAAGTAAGTATGGGAGCGATTTTCAAATCTGTGCGTGCAGATGAAAAGGACGGGTGTACTTTTACCCACACATTTTGCACTTGTATTTTACTTTGAAAATTGCCTTCAGGAACAGTATCCATAAAGATTTGCATTTGCAATCTGTGCAGATACTTTTTCTGACCTAAATAAGGCATTTAATTTTGAAAATTCAGAACTTATATGCATTGTTGCCTTTCCCAACTCAACCCCATCCCAGGAATGCCTCCACAAAATTATTGGTAAAAGTATGTGCATTATGATACAACACACGTACCTTTACACAATCGCATTGTGACATAACTTGCACACTTTTACCCTCGTACCAGGTGGGTCATTTTCAAAAAAAAACATTTGCATGGTAAATGGCTTTTGAAAATTGCCCTCCCTATATCCTATAGAAAAAAAAAAAAATTTGGAATTTCACATTTCTAGATATTTATTTTTATTTGGTTAACATTTTTGCTATGGAGAGTGCTTTCTTAACTGTCTCTCCTCTGCGAGGAAACGTTATATAGTAAAATGAGCTAAAGGGTAGGCAGTGATTTGATTGTCTGAAACCTTCTGCTCCTCAAGGCTTTACTTTTCAAAATGAATACCTTTGGTTCTAGGATTTATGTAAATCCACTCCTTATCTGCCTTGTGTACATGAAGGAGATCAAGGTGATAAAGTACTAGGAAAGGAATGTTACTGGACTATTTTGATCGGTCACGTTGACTCCTGCAGGTTTTTGTAGAGAAATAGGTTATGTACCAGGATTCAGGGATTGACATAGACGAGAGTAAAGCATAATAGTTTATAAATGCTCCAAAAACAGTAATATACTTGAAACTCTTAGGTATAATGAGAATGAAGCATCCAGTGGAAGTTTTCTCTATCTGTGGGTATCTTATATGTTAGCAAATTTGTCAATGAAATGATTTGTAATTAATTGTGAGATACTGTCTGGACAAGCAGACCATGTAACACATTTAATAGCAGGCATATATACTAAATGATTTAGGATTCTGACCATCGAATCAGTTTTTCATCTGATTTCCGTTCTATACCAATTTATAGACCCAAAAAGGGGTTGAATTACCCCAAGTTGATATATGTAAATGGAAAGCCCGAACTTTCATTAATTCCATGTAGGTGGGGATAACAGTCTGAAGGCTTTCTTTTTGAATAATGGATTTTCCGGGCATACATTTTCTCAGTGATATAATACAGAAATCAAACGTGGATTTATAATAAAAAGATTATAAAGAAAATATATGCAATTCAAATGTATTGTTAAAGAAGAAATTCTGATAATTAGCTGAAAGGACATGATCTCAAATTAGAGTGCATTAGATGGTGGGAGGAACCCTCCTAGAATACCTGGCCAAGAAGAAAATCAAATTTGCTGGTCAAGTACTCAGAGGTGCTAGTGACAAATTAGCTAATCTAATACTGGAGGGAATAATCGAAAGAGACAGAGGAGAGCAGTAGGGATTCCACCAAATGTTTTGTTTTTTTTCCTTTCCTTTCTTTTCTATGCATTGTTTCGTTTTTACATGGAAACATGATGGCACATCTATTCTGCCCATACACAACAACTACTAAACTCTACAATCCCTACCACTCCCTCAGAGAGATCCCCTGTGCTTAATAGGGATGTGAATCGTTTTAGGACGATTAAAATTATCGTCCGATAATTTTAATATCGTCTTAAACCGTTATGGAACACAATACAATAGAGATTCTAACGATTTATCGTTATAAATCGTTAGAATCGTGAGCCGGCACACTAAAACCCCCTAAAACCCACCCCCGACCCTTTAAATTAAATCTCCCACCCTCCCGAACCCCCCCAAATGACTTAAATAACCTGGGGGTCCAGCGGCGGTCCGGAACGGCAGCGGTCCGGAACGGGCTCCTGCTACTGAATCTTGTTGTCTTCAGCCGGCGCCATTTTCCAAAATGGCGCCGAAAAATGGCAGCGGCCATAGACGAACACGATTGGACGGCAGGAGGTCCTTCCGGACCCCCGCTGGACTTTTGGCAAGTCTTGTGGGGGTCAGGAGGCCCCCCCCAAGCTGGCCAAAAGTTCCTGGAGGTCCAGCGGGGGTCAGGGAGCGATTTCCCGCCGCAAATCGTTTTCCGTACGGAAAATGGCGCCGGCAGGAGATCGACTGCAGGAGGTCGTTCAGCGAGGGTTCCGGCGCCTCGCTGAACGACCTCCTGCAGTCGATCTCCTGCCGGCGCCATTTTCCGTACGGAAAACGATTCGCGGCGGGAAATCGCTCCCTGACCCCCGCTGGACCTTTGGCCAGCTTGGGGGGGGCCTCCTGACCCCCACAAGACTTGCCAAAAGTCCAGCGGGGGTCCGGAAGGACCTCCTGCCGTCCAATCGTGTTCGTCTATGGCCACCGCCATTTTTCGGCGCCATTTTGGAAAATGGCGCCGGCTGAAGACAACAAGATTCAGTAGCAGGAGCCCGTTCCGGACCGCTGCCGTTCCGGACCGCCGCTGGACCCCCAGGTTATTTAAGTCATTTTGGGGGGGGGGTTCGGGAGGGTGGGAGATTTAATTTAAAGGGTCGGGGTGGGTTTTAGGGGGTTTTAATGTGCCGGTTTTGCGATTTTACGATTTTTTCGATTTTTTCACGATTTTTCACGATATTTTACCCCCCCAAACGGCAACAATACGATTCCCTCCCCCTCCCAGCCGAAATCGATCGTTAAGACGATCGAGGACACGATTCACATCTCTATTATCCTATCCTTTCTTGAATTTGGATACTGTCCTTTTCTCCATCACCTCCAGTGGAAGGCTGTTCCACACATCCACTACGCTCTTTGTAAAGAAATATTTCCTTAGAATATTCCTGAATCTACCCCTTTTCACCCTCATCCCATGACCCCTCATTCCATAATTTTCTTTCCATTAAAAGAGGCTCACCTCCTGTGAATTGTTACCTCTGAGGTATTTAACTATCTCTCTCGTATCTCCCCTATCCCATCTTCCCTCTAGGGCATATGTGTTTAGATCTTTGTTTTCCCCCATGTGCTTTAGAATGAAGACCACTGACTATTTTAGTAGCTGCCTTCTGGACTTGCTCCATCCTGCTTATATCCTTCTGAAGGTGTGATCTCCAAAATTATATGCGGTATTCCAAATGAGGTCTCACCAGACACACATAGAGCGATATCACTTTCCTTTTTTTCTGCTGACTAGACTTCTTCCTATATACCCAAGCATCTTTCTGGCTATTGCCATCACTTGATCTATCTGTTGGGCCACCTTAAGATCATCAGATACAATTATGTCCATATCCCATTCTTGTTTCATGCTTAGAAGAATTTCACCTCACATTGCACCACAGCCTTGGGTTTTTGCGTCTGAAATGCATAACCATGCATTAAATCTTAGCTGCCAGGCTCTAGACCATTATTCAGTCTTCATTAGATTTCTCCTCTTGGTTTCCACATTTTCCAAGGTGTTCAGCCTGTTGAAGATTCTGGTCTCATCCACAAAAGGGCAAACTTTTCCTCATAGTCTTTCCGCAATATTGCTTATGAAAATGTTGAAAAGAACTGATCCAAAGACCAATCCTTGTGGTACTAGTAACTCCCATTTATTGCTACCCTTTGTTGCCTCCCACTCAAACAGTTTCTAACCCAGTCAGTCACTTTAGAGCCCATAGCAAAGGTGCTCAGTTATGTCACCTATGTGGACCTGTGCTAAAGGCCTTACTTAAATTCAAGTACACTACCACTGGCACTCTGTCCTAATTCAATATCTGGTCACCTAATTAAAGAAATCTAACAGATTTATTAGACAAGACCTACCTCTTTTAAAATTGTAATGCTTCAGATTGCGTAATCCATTAATTTCCTCATCACAGAGGTCAGACTAACTTATCTATAGTTCCCAACTTCCTCCTTATTTTCAGTTTTGTGAAGAGGAACCACATCCTCCTGTCTCAAGTCCTTGAGAACTACTACTGGCTCTACAGAAGCATAGAAAATTCAGAGTGGAGCTGCCAGAACTTCTCTAAGTTTTCATAATACTCTAGGATGAATCACATGCATCCCCATCACTTTATCTACTTTTAGTTTATCCAGCTTCTCACAAACACATTGTTATGCCTGTTGGTCGCAGATGGCTGTAACTGCGAGTACTCACTCCTTGCTCTACACTCCTTCTCTCCCCGGGTCTGCTCACTGCGTGGGCCTGCCTGCATTGCCGCATTCCTCGGGCCTCCTCGTGGAGGCATGGATGCTGCTACTTCCTACTCTGATGTCGGGCCCTTCTAGGTGCGCGCGCGTGTCACAAGTCCCACCTTTGAAGCCCCTTTGGTGGGAACCTCAGGGGCGTCCTTGTTTGATGTCATCGGACTCCTGTACTTAAACTCCATCTTCGCCCTCAGCAAGCCGATTTGGCAACAAGTTCCGTACGAGTCCTAAATCTGCCTCTTGCTCCTGAGATGCCGCTTCCTGCCTGCATCTTGGACCCTGTCTGGCACCCGCTCCTCGGGGGTCAGTGTGCGCTCCTATGAGGATTTGCTCCCCTGGTCTACTCCATTCCTCGGGCTGGCACCGCGCCTCTTGGGTCCTATCCGACTACCAGCTCTACCACTCGGGTCTCCCTTGGAACTACTGCAGCGACTAGTGAGTTCTTGGCTGGCCTTCCCCGCTCCTCGGGGTTGCGCCTGTGCTATTCAAGACTGTCCGCGCTCTCCCGCTCCTTGGGCTGCGCTTACCATTTCAGAGACTACTTGAGCTCCCCCGCTCCTTGGGGCCTGCTTCAGGATATACTACCACTGTCAGCTGTCCCGCTCTAAGGGCCTGCTTCTCTACTGCTCAACCGGCTTTCCTCTGATCTCCAGGAACCTGTCTACGTGAGCTGCTGGGATCGGGATCGGGCTTCCCCGCCTTGTGGGTTAGCCTGCACTCTCCTGTCTACACCCACTGCGCTGCAGCTCCGCCCCTCGGGGCTGTCTGACTGGAGAATGTCCTGCACGGTATTCCTGCGCCCACCATTCCACAGTCTGCCTGGTGCCATCTCTCTTCAGACTCTCCAAGTACTGTCTACCATCTGCTACACTATGGGGCTCACCTCCTGGTCTCTGGGGATCTCCCCACTACTGTGCCCAGAGCTTCCCGCTATTCCAACACCTTGCCTCCTGACGGTGCGGACCTGTGGGGCTCCTCCCCACGGGCTATATCAACTCGCACCTCGGGCCAAGGATCCATACACACACACCAATCATAACAGATTGCCAAGTCCATGGACCCGGCAGAGGTTTCGGCTCTGCAGGCCATACCTGGCCTGGCACAGTGCATCAGCGAACAGCAGACGTTCTTGGAGTCTCTGGCCGCTGCCATAGACAACCTGAGCTCTCGTTTAGATGCTGCAGTGATTGCTGCAGTGACTGCCACTACTACATCTATCAAGCTCAACACCTCTACCTTTTCACCGGCACCTCAGCTGACCATGTCGCTGCCAGCAGCACCATGCTACTCAGGAAACCCTATCATGTGTCGGGGCTTCTTGAATCAATGCAATATGCATTTCTGCTTTCAACCTGCATACTTCCCAGATGTGATCACCAAGACCACGTACATTCTGGCTCTTTTGGAAGGCAAAGCCTTGGCCTGGGCATCACCTCTCTGGGAGCGAGCAGATCCCGTCCTTCGGGACCTTCCAGGGTTCTTGGCCCTATTTCAGTCCATCTTTGAAGACCCTGGCCGGCGAGCAGTCTCTGGTTCAACTCTCCTTCACCTTCAGCAGGGCTCTCACCTTTTAATTTATTTTATTTATTTATTTTTAATTTTTATATACCGAAGTTCTTGTAGGGACTACAAATCACTCCGGTTTACATAAAACGAAGAACTGCTCAACAGAGAGTGGAGCTTTACATGGAACCGTAGAACATATGGAACAGTATAACTGGTTGACAATTTAACATAGTGCTAAATAAAGTAATAATAGTTTAACTGGTAATAAATAAAGAAATATAATATTTTATATAAGAAGTTTAACTATTTAACGTAGCAAGGATTACGTCATTGAATTTCAAACACTTGCTTCAGAGTTGCATTGGGACTCCGACTGTCTGCGCTCTATCTTCCTGGAGGGTTTGAGTCCTCGCATAAAGGATAAATTGGCTGCTCGTGAATTGCCCACCTCCTTGCACTCTCTCATTGACCTCATGGGCGCATCGACCATAGGTTACAAGAACGCTCTCTTGAGTCCAGAGCTTCCCAGAAACTGACTTCAGGACATCTCGAGCTTGACATTCGTCCTCTCCTAGACCAATTACTTCGCCTAATTCTACAGAGGAAGAACCCATGCAAATGGGTAGGAGTAGATTCTCCCAAGGAACGTCGTCACCAACAGCAGTCTGGCCTTTGCTTGTACTGTGGTCAACCCAGGCATGCCATTGCCTCATGCCCAGTCTGTCTGGGAAAGTGCTGGGCCTAGGATCTGCTGGAGGACTTCTCCTAGGCCTGACCTCACCATCTCCTCCACTGACCGTTCTCGTCTCCATCCATATGAACAACCAGGAATTCCACACCTTAGCCCTGCTGGACTCCGGGGCTGGAGGGAACTTTATCTTTAAGCAGCTCACCGAGCACCCGTGGATCCCCACCATTCGCTCTCCGGTTCTCCTGCTTCTCATGTATTCATGGGGAACCTCTGCCTGGTGAAGTCACGCACACCACTGCTCCCATCCAGCTATGCACCGGAACCTTGCATAAGGAATCAATTTCATTCTACATCTTAGACAAGGCCATCCACCCGGTTGTTTTGGGATTACCCTGGCTTCAGAAGCACACTCCACAGTTCGACTGGACTACCCTACAGCTCTCCCAGTGGGGTTCAGCCTGGCACCAGAACTGTCTGGAATCTGTCTCACCATTGCCTTGCATGACGACCATACCCTCTCTGCCCGGCCTTCCACCGCCATATGTGTCCTTCTCCGACGTCTTCTCCAAAAAGGCCGCTGACACCTTACCACCTCATCGCTCATATGATTGTGTGATTACCTTGCTGCCTAATACAGAGCCTCCATGGGGCAGGACTTATCCTCTTTCTCTGACAGAGACCCAAGCCATGTCGGAATACATTCGGGAAAACCTGGGCAAAGGGTTCATCTGGCCCTCTAAGTCTCTGGCAGGGGCAGGATTTTTCTTCATGGGAAAAAAAGATGGCTTCCTGTGCCCCTACATAGACTACCAAGGCTTAAATAAAATAACCATCAAGGATCGCTACCCTTTGCCACTCATATCGGAGCACTTTGACAGACTTGCAGGAGCCAAAATATTTTCTAAGTTGGATCTCCGTGGGGCCTATAATCTGATCCAAATACGAGAGGGAGATGAGTGGAAGACCGTTTTTAACACCCGCGACAGCCACTTTGAATAACTTGTGATGCCTTTCGGCTTGTTCAACGCACCTGCGGTATTTCAAAATTTGATGAACGAAGTTTTCAGAGATATGCTGTACCAATGCGTCGTCATATATCTCGATGTTGTCCTAGTCTTCTCTCAAGACCTCCAAAGTCATCGCCGAGACGTTTCTTGAGTTCTTCGCTTACGAGACAATCAACTTTTTGCCAAGCTTGAGAAGTGCTCATTTGAACAAGAGTCCGTGCTTTTCCTGGGATATGTGGTATCCAGTCAGGGGTTTAGGATGGACCCCCAGAAGCTGAAGTGCATCCATGATTGGTCTCAGCCTACGGGTCTCAAAGCCCTCCAGAGATTCCTTGGCTTCGCCAATTACTACCGCTCTTTTATTCGCCATTACTCCACCTTGACAGCACCACTCACAGCCATGACCCGTAAGGGTGCCAATCCTTCTCAGTGGTCACAGTAAAGGCAAAGACCCTCCTTCCTACGGAGACGTTCGGTCGGAGACAGTCACCCACGGTTCACCTCCATAGGTTGCACCACGGGAGGAGGTGGTGGTGGTGATGGTCTTGGCTGGAGAACTCTGGACACGCATGGGACGTGGTATAGGAGAGCGGGAAGCCTTTACTTCTAGGCGCCTTTTCTGGCGATGATGGTCGATCTTCCCAGTGAGGAAAATCAGGTCCTCTAGAGACATGGGAGTCTTACGGATGGAGAGTTCATCTTTGAGAGCGCTGGAGAGTCCATCTAGGAAGATGGCTTGCAGACAATCTTCTTGCCACCCGAGCTCAGTAGCCAGGGTCCTGAATGCCACCGTATACTCAGAGAGGGTCCATGACCCTTGACGGAGGTGGAATAGATTATGGCTGGCTACAGCTTGGCGGCCTGGGTCTCCAAAGGTCTGCTTGAGGAGAGCAACAAACTTGGATAGCTTGGAAAGCATGGGATCAGAGCATTCCCATAATGGAGAGACCCATGCAAGAGTCTTCCCTTCTAGACGGGGAAGGATGAAGGTCACTTTAGTGGTTTCATTCTGGAACAAGGAGGGTTGCAGTGCAAATTGCATGAAGCACTGACTGAGGAAGCCACGGCAGGAGCGTGAGTCCCAGTTGTATAGAGGAGGTGCAGGGAGCGCCAATGATGCTTTGGGTAGCATAGAGGCTGATAGGCCCATGGGATTGGCCAGAGCTGTATCTCGCAGCTGGGAACGAATCTCTTCTACCGATGTTCTTGGACTGTGGTGGCCAAACCCAGGAGGGCCCTGGAGGCGGGAGACTCCGCCGAGTCCATGGCCTTGGCAACCTGTTGAGCTTGGAGGTGGACCTTTGTCCTGGAGCAGTGGAGAACGGCTCCCTGGTAGGGACTAGGAAGCACCTGCCCCCAGGGGGCGGAGCTCTGGAGGAGACAGAGGCTTGGATGAGCTTCACCACTGGAAGCCCGCGGTCCCCCCGGGTGGAGCCCGTAGGGACCTGGGCCGCCTGGACTTAGGTGGGCCTCACAGGGTCTCCTGGAGAGGTAGTAGAGAGGCATGTCCATGAACAGCAAGGGAGCGCGGTTGGACACTAGGCTGTAGGTCTGGAGGAGCAAGGAAGGCCAGTACAGTGTAGGCGATGACAAGGCAAGGGAAAGAGCTAGAATCAGGAGACGTCGTTAATGGCAACCGAGGTCAGAATCCGAGGATCAGTCCGAGGAGTAAACGAAGCAGGGGTCAGGTTCCAGAGGTCAGACGAGGTCACAAGGCAGGCAGAGGTCAGGATCCAGACAGCGAACAGAATGGTCAAGTAGCAGGCCGAGGTCAGTACCAGAGAGACAGTCCGAGGGTACTACCTGGGGAGACAGGACAGACGGATGCTGGAACAGTAGGACGCTGGAACAGTAGGATGCTGGAACAAGACTGTGAACACGGAGGCAAACTAGTAGACATGCAGTGCCGACCCGATTGCCAAGGCAAGGAAGTGTAGGCAGGGACTTCCTTATATTGTACGTTCAATCAGGGCACGCCGCGGAGCTAGGACCCGCCCCTGGCCCTACAAGAGGCCGGGAGGTCCGCGCGCGCATAGGGGCGTGGCCAATGCCACTGAGGACGCCGAACTCCAGCGTGAGGCCTGGTGCGCAGTGGAAGGCCCAGTGACTGCCGCCGCGGGACGCCGAGGCCTGGAGGAGCTCACGGCTGCTGCTGGGGAGGTCGACCCGTGACCTGCAGAGGAGCTAGCGAGGTGAGCAGGCCCGTGCGTGGGCTGGGCGCGGATGGGGCACGCAACGAGTTTGGGGCATTTACCCAATTTATTGTATTGTTTAACTTGGGGAGCTTAATTTCGGTATTTTTGGGATGGAGAATGGTCCATTTATAGTTTATTGAAGGCTTGCCAGTAAGACATATGTTGGGAGATTAGGACAATGTCCTGGTTTTTAAATTTTGTATGATGTTTTTGTTTTATAATGATTTTAATTGTCTATTGATTGTATTTGTATTATGATTACATTGTAAAACATCTTGAGCACCAATGGTTAGTGAGGCATGATATACTATTATTATTAGTAGTAGTAGTATTGTGTTATAGTGGACAACAAAACAGGCATGATGTGATAGGGCAATATGTTAATGGCCCACTGATGGTGGTGACATCAGAATCATCATGAAAAATAACCTTAGAATGTAAATTAATTTCATATAAAATTATCTCATAATATTTTAGACTTCTGCTTTAAAGATGCTGAGTACGAACAGCTAAAATCTATAATATTAAGGGCCAGATGTTCTTAGTGTATTTTTCTTATTTTGTGTCTATAGGGAAAATGCTTGGCCCATCTGGCCTTAAATGCACCCCACAGAACAGGTGTATGTATTTGAAAGATTCAACAATCTTTTATTTGGTTTCATAATGGGATTTAATTTAGTCCTCCTCTTCTTTCCAAATTACTAGCTCACAGCTGGGTTAGTGTTAATGGGTGACATTCTGATATAAAAATATAACTATATATTTTTTAACTGGGAATCT
The DNA here is from genome assembly GCF_901001135.1 of Rhinatrema bivittatum. Lineage (NCBI taxonomy): Eukaryota > Metazoa > Chordata > Amphibia > Gymnophiona > Rhinatrematidae > Rhinatrema > Rhinatrema bivittatum. The sequence goes on from NC_042619.1 coordinate 290,289,947, forward strand.
TATCTTGATGCACAAATCTGGTTGCTTATACTGGGGACAATTTTTAAAAGGCGTTATGTGCGTAAATGTAACTACTATTGTAGCAATTTTCAAAAGCTATTTACTCAAAGTGCACTTAAACTAGTAAATCCTATGGATCATTCAATGGTATACATTGTAGCAATTTTCAAAAGTCCACTTGCTCAAGTAAAGTGCATTTACTCGAGTAAAATCCAGTTTTACTCAAGTAAATGCTTTTTAAATTCATGCCCACTGTGTCTCATAGTACAGCTCCTGGTTGCTTATATTATGTGTCTCTTGGCACAGCTCATAGATTGGCAACCTATTCTCGTAAGGTAAAGCAGCAGGGGTGCATTTCAGGAACCACATAACCCCTATCATAGTGTTGATGCCCTATCTTCTGCAGGTAATTCCAGCCCTCAGTAAATCCATAGTCGGATCAGCTCCATACCCTTATTAACACTTGTTTTAACATTCTGTGTCAAAAATAAAAAAAAATGTTTCCCAAACAGCTGAGTTCATAGTTCTAACGCAGAATGGTGAATCCAGCGAAGGGGGGGCAGGCCTGCGAAAGCCGGCAGCCATCGCACCACCGCGGTGTTATCGCTGCCGGCTTTCACACCCTATAGCGCCACCGTGAAAGGTGGCACTACTGGCGACGATAACTGTGCTTACCTTTTTGCCGCCAGCAAAGACATCGCAGCGACGCCTCCTCGCCGCCCCAACTCCGCCCCCGGCAAGCTATCGCACACGATAAGCGATAGAAAATGACCCCCTAAGAATGTAAGAATATATGTAAGCCACTGTACAATAAAAGCCAGCCCAGTGACTTGGTGGCAAGTGCTATGCTTTGCTATGCAGAGAACTTGTGTTTAATTCTGTGGAGGCAGCATTCACAGGCTCTAAAATTCCTAGATGAAATAAATGATTGCTTCATGGAGCAGTTGGTACAAGAACCCACAAGAGGAGAAATTATTTTAGACCTAGTCCTTAGTGGAAAACAGGATTTGGTGAGAGAGGTAACTATGTTGGAGCCACTTGGCAATAGTGATCACATCATTATCAAATTTGACTTAATAACTGGAGGGAGCACAAAAAAGAAATCTACTATGACAGTATTTAACTTTCAAAAAGGTGACTATGATAAAAGGAAGAAAATGGTTAGGAAAAAAATGAAAGGAGCAACTGCAAAGGTTAAGAGTTTAGCTCAGGCATGGATGTTGTTTAAATATACCATCTTGGAAGCCCAGACCAGATGTATTCCATGCATTTGAAAAGGTGGAAAGAAGGCTAAATGACTACTGGCCTGGTTGAAAGGTGAGGTAAGAGAGGCTATAATATCTAAAAGAACATCTTTCAAGAAATGGAAAAGGGATCAGAATGAAGAAAACATATGTAGAGAAAAAAATAAATATAGAGAAAAAATCAAATTGAAACAACAAAGCAGGTAGAGGTGGTTAAAGTAAAACATGTAAAGCCAAAAATAAAAATAAAAAAATTGAAAAAATGGCAAAACCAGGGTTAAGCTAACAGAGCAAAAGACCAACCATATCCGAAGTATCAGTTATTGACTTCTCATTTTGGAGACCTTCCTGGTCCTACTTATACTATTATAAAGTTAGTATTATAAAGTTAGTATTTCTGGTCTTATACATCGGGTACTTTATTCCGTGGTGTTTTACGCCATCTCACTCTCTTAAATTGATTTTTCAACTGTATTTTTGTGCGGTTTCCCATATTATACTCCTCATTTTGTAGGCTGTTTAATGTACAACCTTTTCCCCGATGGTTCCAGCTCCTTCACCTATCCGGTTCCACACAATGGCTTGACATCGTGAAAGCCTATTTGGTCCTCAAATCTATTAAGGCATTGCTCCTTACCCTGTAACTTCTGATCTCAATATTACTTTTTACCAACTTATGAGTTTATCGTTCTTTAAACTGTTTCAGACCAATTACTGCCTCTGTCTCACGGCCACCTCTGTGGCGCCTCGAAATTGTCTCACCCTCTTGACATCCTGTCCTGAGCTGCATACCATTCTTGAGGTATTGTTCTTCTTTCTCCTGGGGTTTCCGACTCTTGACTGGTCTGGTGTCACTTCTATGCTGTTTACCCATTTTGTGACATTTTTTTCTCTTTTCCAGACATTAGCTGACTATTTGCCCGGATTCACAGCATACAAGTGAGTTTCCTGATACTTGATCCTGTGCTATACTCATAAGCTTCAGTCTAGTACTCTATTTAAGCTCTCCATTCTGATACTTCGGATATGGTTGGTCTTTTGCTCTGTTAGCTTAACCCTGGTTTTTGTCATTTTTTCAATTTTTTTATTTTTATTTTTGGCTTTACATGTTTTACTTTAACCACCTCTACCTGCTTTGTTTTATCAATTTGATTTTTTTCTCTATATTTGTTTTTTTCTCTATATTTGGTTTTTCTCTACATATGATGTTCCTATACATGTATTTACATAGGGTCCATCTCCCTTTCTGTGCCCTGGTTCCTCCTCCCCCTCTTGAAGTTTTGTTCACATAAAATTATACCTCTGTGGTCACCTACCTGCACAATAACTGCATAATGTATTTGTCATTATAGAGTTGTGAAATTTCTGGTCCCCCTGACGCAGCCCTGATGCGAAACACGGCCGTGTCGGGGTCCTTTGTCTATACATTTGGGGTCCTTCGTTTATACATTTATTTACTGTGGTATCGAATATTGTGCACAATGTGTGCATATGTAAAATAAAAAAATGTTGTTTGGTAACTGTTATTGCTCAATATAATCTTTGCTGCACATCATTAGAAATTAGAAAGCCATGGCAGTGGTTAAAAGATAGAAAGCATAGAGTAGGGCTAAATGGTAAATTTTCCCAATGGAAAAAGGTGAATAGTGGAGAGCCCCAGGGATCTGTTCTGGGACTGATGCTTTTTAATATATAAATGACCTGGAAATTGGAACAACAAGTGAGGTGATCAAATTTGCCAATGACACAAAATTATTCAAAGTTGAAAATCACAAGAGGATTGTGAGAAATTGCAAGAGGACATTGCAAAACTGGGATACTGGGCATGCAAATGGAAAATGAAACGTAATATAGGCATGATTTTATTTTCATGATTGTTTTAATTATTTTAGCTGTTTAATAAGTTTTATTTGTTTTTATGTTATACTTTTTCCCAGTGTTAGTGTTATTTACCTTGATATTTGAATATGTGAATGTCAAACAGTTCTAAACATATTTTGTACACCGTTGTGATGTGATTACGAATGACGGTATAGAAAAGCTTTAACATAAATAAATAAATAAGTGCAAAATGATGAACTTAGGGAAAAGTAACCCAAATTATACTACAAAATGCAAGGTTCCACATTAGGAGTCACCACTCAGGAAAAGGATCTAGGTGTCATCGTTGAAAATACGTTGAAATCTTCTGCTCAGTGTGCAGCAGCAGCAGCCAAGAAAGCAAATAGAATGCTAGGGATTATTAGGAAAGGAATGGAGAATAAAACAGAGAATATCATAATGCCTCTGTATCGCTTCATGGTGCTATCTCATCTTGAGTATTGTGTTCAGTTCTGGTCACCACATCTCAAGAAACATATAGCAGAATTAGAAAAGGTATAGAGAAGGGCGACCAAGATGATAAAAGATGGAACAATTCCCCTATGAAGAAAGGCAAAAGAAGTTAGGACTCTTCAGCTTGGAGAAAAGACAGCTGAGGGGAGATATGATAGAGGTCTATAAAATAATTAGTGGAATGGAACGAGTAAACTTTAATCAGTTGTTTATTCTTTCGAAAATACAAAGACCAGGGAACACACAATGAAGTTACTGGGTAATACATTTAAAACTAATAAGGTAACATTTTTTTTTTAGTCAGCGATTAATTAAGCTCTGGAATTTGTTTCCTGAGGATGTGGTGAAAGCTATTAGTATAGCTGCATTTAAAAAAAATTTGGACAAGTTCCTGGAGCAAAAGTCCATTAACAATTATTAAGGGAGAGTTGCAGAAATCCACTGCTTATTCTTGGGATAAGCAGCTTGGAATCTCTCTACCCCTTGGGGGTCCTGCCAGGTACCAGTGACCTGGCTTGGCCACTGATGGAAACAGGATACTGGGCTAGATAGTCTCTTGGTCTGACCCAGTATGGCAAGTATTATGTTCTAAGCCTCCATCATTGTTCAGTCTCCATCATTGTTCAGCACAGACACTTAATAAGCATACTTAAGGTTCACATTGAGCAAGTACCATTGCTGTGATGGATGGGATGAACTGGGAAGTAGCTTTGAATAAAAGTTCATGGTATCATAGCCCTAAAGAGGATGGTTTTGATTGAATTGGAAGCCCAAAAAAGTAGAAGGTAATGCCTGTGTTGAAAACCCATAAACCTTGTACAATGGTAAGGACATAGAAAACAGACCAAGGGTGAAGCTCAATACTTATCTAAAGATGGCATTCACATCAGTTCTTCATCCGCACAACTCAATTTAACTACATAACCCAACACCAAATGGTGTTTCGTCAATTGATTGCCTCAAAGGTGTATAAAATGGTGACAAGTCTCCCCCTTTATATATATCACACTCCTCACACATCTAAAACGTGGCAGATGATATCACATAATCCTCTGTTGAACATTTGTGTGTGTGTGGGGGTGTGTGTGAGATTTACAGTTTGCTTCTACATTGTGAACAAAAATGGATATATACACTCCATACTGTATTTCCTTTAGTACTTAATAGGGTGTAACATTTGGCCAGCCTTGGGAAGACCCCATGACCAGGCACACTCACCCTACACGCTGTCAAATGCTGCTGTAGCTGAGACACTTCCTGATGATGCCACACTGCGGGGTATTTAAATCCCTGCCGCTCTCCTCTCCATGTCTCAGCAACAGGGCTTCCTGCCTTGCAGTGCATGTTGTTAGTTCCCTTGCCGCATCCTGTTGTTCTAGTTCCCACCTATGTTCCTGCTGACTTGCCTTGCCTAGGTTGTGTCCTTGCTTTGCCCTTCTTGCCTTTCCTTCCTCACGCCTTGCCCTGGTCCTTGGAGCCGAGTCTTGCCTTGCCTAGTCTTGTCTGTTCTGCCCTGTCTTGCTCTCAGTGTCTCGTCTGTCTGTCTTGGCCTGATTCCCCAGTTCTGACTTCTGCCTTGTACTCTGACCGCTCTCTTGGGTCACTGCCTGCACTGACCCTTGGTCTGGTCCTGTATTTTGTCTGCTTGCTGCCTGCCCTGACCACTATCCATACCTGGACTCTCTCTGATCACTACTTAAGGGACACTCACCTAAACCCTGCTGGGCCCTGGAACCCAAACGTTCAACCCACGGGGAATGGGGCTGGGGCAGGTGAAGCTCCAGTTCCAGTCCCAGTAAAGGCATGTCTGCCAGCTGTCGATTTGGACCTAGTAGGTTCTCCTACTAGGTTGTGTCAACCATGCCACAGCCTAAAGGCTCACATCTGAGACACAGGGAAGCAGACTGGAAAGTCTGTTTACAAGTATGTTGAATTTCCTAGTGGTTGTAATAAGCCAATCTGATATGGTATGAAGTAGTAGTTTATATTTAAGCTTATAGTCACTAAGTAATTTGGTCAGTCATATGTTTGTTTAAATGGGGTGACAACATCTGCCTCTTTTTGTGTGTGTGGGGAGTGTGAAGTAAAAAGGGGAGACTTGTTTGTCGCCATTTTATATAACTTTAAGACTGTGTGTTCACTGAAACGTTCTTTGAAAGTTATGTTATTTTTTAATTAATAGTTTAGCTTTTCAGTCAAATGTTTTTTAAAATAAAGGATTGTTTTTAACTTTATGTTGTAGTGCTGCCAAGAATTGTACCCCCAGCACAGGCAATCGGTTGCTGAAACAGAGTTGAATTGTGTTGTGCAGCTAAAGAACTGATTTAAAAACCGTCTTTAGATAACTATTGCGAGTCACTTGGCTTGGGTGCAGAAAAATAACTTTTTGATACCTTCTTATAAAGACTTTCATCATGTTCAAGTGGTAAATGACAAGAAATAGAGGGTGCTTAACAGATGCAGTCCATAGACTATTGTGGGCAAAGGACTGCAGGGTGAATGCGCAGCACTCATTTACTACTTAATGTTATTGTATTTAAGGTGTTTATAATTTTTTTTCTTCACCATTTGCTGTTGTATCATGTTTTCTTACATATGGCCCCTTCTTCCATTAGACAAGCCTAAGATGCAAACATTTTGGGGGATGGTAAACCCCCTCGGAAACCTCCAGGTGCTGCCGACCAACTTGATTTACTATATATATATATTCTGACGATGTCCAAATATTGCTTCCTATCTCAGGCTCCCTCGAGAATTCTCTAAAATTATGGGAAATGTATCTTGCCTCTATACAACAGCTCTTAACCCATATGAGTTTATCTTTAAACCAAGCAAAAACAGAAATCCTCCTAATATGCAATCAAATGGACTATAGGAGAATATTAGATATAAAAAAGGTTCCGCCTAGATATGTTATAGTCAGTGAGGTAAGAGACTTAGGGGTGATTATAGATAGTGAACTTAATTTAAAGAGATTCATTAATATGCTGATCAAAGATGGATATTTTAAACTCCAAGATCTGAAGAAACTAAAACCTTTTTTATATACCAACGATTTTAGAACCATTCTACAAGCACTGATTTTCTCAAAAAACGGATTATTGTAATGCTCTGTTGTTAGGCCTTCCATTATCTACTATTAGGCTCCTCCAAAATGCAGCTGCACGGATCTTAACAAATAGTAGGAAATATGATCATATAACACCAATTCTAAAAGAATTACATTGGCTGCCAATCACATATAGAATTCAATTTAAAGTTCTATCATCAATCCACAAAACGCTATTTAACGACAAAATTGAATGGTTCAATGCAGTTCATCACTTGCATACACCACAGCGGAATTTGCGATCAGCAAACATAGGTTTACTAACAATACCATCTCCCAGATTGGCGCATTTAAATAGCGTAAGAGAGAGAGCTTTATCTCTAGCAGGGCCCAAATTATGGAATTTACTACCATTGGAATTAAGGCTTGAGGGTAATTTGCGGACATTTAAAAAGAAATTGAAAACTTGCTATTCCAACAAGCATTCATGTGAGCAAATCTGATACCTCGATCTACTGATGGCCTTATATACAAATATGGCAATATAGTAGTCTTAAACTAATGCTTTTATTTTATTTCATTGTTGACTTGTCATATGGGTTTTTTTTTATGATTTTAGTATAATTTGATTTACTTTTATGATTTTTAATGCAGTTTGATTTATTTTTATGTCTCTAATGTATATTTGAATACTATTGATGTATTTTATTAATTTTAGTGTATTAATATCATATGGTGAACTGGTATGATGTCACCATGAACATCGGTATATAAAAATAAATACATAAATAAATAATAGGTCTGGGTAAGTATAAGGAATGGAGACAGAGAAGAATCTGGATGGGTGAGGGAGTTGTGGAGGGTGCTGGTCAGATGCAGAGAAAGAGGACGCTGAGAGAGATGAATAAAATTCTGGGCAGATAGGAGGTAGAGACAAAGAGAATGCTAGGCCAGGTCTGGGGCTTCCATTAGGTAAACCAGAAAATTGCAGGCTTGTATTTAGGCAAAGGCAACTGCCTAGGACACCAAATTTTGATGGCACCAAATATCCAGGCCAACAAGAAGCCAGCTTCTGCTTGCTATAGTGCCATGTGCCAGTGCAGCTTCAAAGAGGCACTGCCTATGGATACCATAATCTTAAATCCAGCACTGGACAGCTGCCTAGAGCACCAATCCCTTGGAGGTGGAGGAGGTGGTGGTGGAGGTGAAGGAGGGGGGTGGCAGTAAAATTGCCAGTGCAAGTCCTGGCCTCCTGCAGAGATAATCTTACTGGTAGCCAAAAAAGTGAGAGAGGTCCTACGGCCACAAATAGAGCCCATCCCACCAATAGATGATGATGAGAGGGAGAGGCCCAGCATGATTAAGTATGTGTGTGTGTGTGTGTGTATGAGTGAATATATGTTGTGAGAGAAAAAGAGCATGTGTAAGTGTGTGTTGCGTCCGGTCTCAGACGGCTTCGACCTCTGTGCCTCACCTTTCTTCCTGCTTTCTCCTCTAACCTTGGGAAGATGGCTGCCGCCGCATCTTCATGCCGCTCTTTCCGGCGTCCCCGGAATGGCAATGGCAAGGCTATCCGCCATGTTTCTCCTGAGGGCCTCCTAGGGTGCGCACGCCACCCACATCTTTATCCACGTCATGACGGGAACCTCGGGGGCGTCCCCCTTGAGTGACGTCACGCCATCCGGGTATTTAGCCTGCCCTTCATTTGCTAACAACTCGAGTTAGCAAGGATTGGAATCCTCCGGTCTAAGCTACTCTGCCACTTCCGTGCTGCCGCTGGAAGCTCTCTCTGCCCTTCGGGGTTATTCATCTAACCTGGGTACCCGCTCCTCGGGGGCCCTTTGCTTTCTTTCAGGTGCCTATCTGGGATACCAGGTACTCACTCCTCGAGGGCCTGCTCTCCCTGCCCTGGTGCCTGCAATCTAACTACTTCTGCCAGTCGGGATCTCCATCAATACAGCTACCAACTTACAGGCCGATACTGCTTTTCTGTGCACCCTCCGACTTAATATCATGGCGATATTAAGTCGGAGGGTGCACAGAAAAGCAGTTTTTACTGCTTTTCTGTGCACTTTCCCGGTGCCAGAAGAAATTAGCGCCTACCTTTGGGTAGGCGCTAATTTCTGAAAGTAAAATGTGCGGCTTGGCTGCACATTTTATTTTCTGAATCGTGTGGGCATACCTAATAGGGCCCTCAACATGCATTTGCATGTTGAGGGCGCTATTAGGTTCGGCGGGTTGGATGCGAGTTTTTCCGCCCCTTACTGAATAAGGGGTAAGGGAAAACACGTGTCCAATGACATGTTAATAGTGCGCTCCGGAGTGAGTACCTGGTATCCCAGATAGGCACCTGAAAGAAAGCAAAGGGCCCCCGAGGATATGGCGATATTAAGTCGGAGGTCCCGAAGAGTAAAAAAAAAGTAAAAAAAAAGAAAAAGAAATTTGAAGTCGGCCGGCGGGTCGAAAACCGGATGCTCAGTTTTGCCGGCGTCTGGTGTCCGAGCTCGTAGCTGTCAGCGGGCTCGAGAACCGACGCTGGCAAAATTAAGCGTCAGCTGTCAAACCCGCTGACAGCCGCTGCTCCTTTTGCCCGTTTCTACCGCCGGACCTAATTTAAATACTGCATCGCGCGCACAGGCTAGTGGCCTGTGCGCGTGCTGGGAGAGTGGGCGTTCGCCCGCTCTCCCGCAGACTTTACTGAATCGACCTGTTAGTGAGTAATCTAACTTTTGTCAGTCTGTCTCATCTACAGCTCAACACTGGGAACCTGCATCTGGAACTCCCTATACTACCGTGTGCTGCTAACATCTACCTTTGTGGGAAGGATCTCCTCTGCCGAGGGCCCCTGGACTGCTACTACTGGATCACCTCACTACTGCCACCTCTGATGGTATCTTTCAGCTGTATAATAAAGACAAACCTTCTGTGTTTGCGTTCTCGAGTCTAGCCTAGTACTGCTGTTCCTCACGGGGCTCCTCCCCGTGGGAGTGGCCATCACCGCAGTACCCAAGAATCCACTCCAACACCTCAAAACCATAACAGTATGAGAGAATGAACATGTGTATGTAGGAGAATATGTGTTTATAAAAAAGAGAAGGATGAGAAAGTTTGTGTCTCCCCCCACTAATCCATGACAATCTCAGGGTGACTGAAAACTCAAAAATTCCATATTATTGACAGCAGGGGATTTTTTTTACTCTTATTAATTTTATTTATTGAATGTTATCTGATGCATCTGCTGGTAGGAAATATTTTATTTGTGTTAGAAAACTTTTAAAACTTTTTTGGGGTTCATTTTAAAACCTGCGCTCATCCATGCGCGCATGGTTTCCGGCACACACACACAAGAACGCGCTGATTTTCTAATATGCGCACATCGGAGCACACGTGTTCTAAAATGCGGGTCCTGCATGCATGTGTGCTGAATTTTCATGTCTGCACACACGTGTGCGGACGGGTGGCCTCCATGAGCAGGGGAAGGTGATTTTAGAAAAATACGTGCAGTAACGCAATTAAACCTCTCCCAGTTACCTCCCAGTTCACTCCAATTAATGCAATTGGGCCTCCCCCAGTTACCTTCCAGTCCGCTCCTAACTATCCCCATATTTTTTATTATGGTACTTACTGCTCTGGAGGAGCAGAAGTAATATAGAAACATAGAAATGACGGCAGAAGAAGACCAAATGGCCCATCCAGTCTGCCTAGCAAGCTTCGCACTTTTTTTTTTCCTCATACTTATCTGTTACTCTTGGCTCCTAGTAACTCTTGGTTCTATTTCCCTTCCACCCCCCACCATTAATGCAAAGAGCAGTGTTGGAGCTGTCTCTAAGTGAAATATCTAGCTTAATTAGTTAGGGGTAGTAACCGCTGCAATAAACAAGCTACACCCATGCTTATTTGTTTACCCAGACTATGTGATTCAGTCCTTGTTGGTTGTTGTCTGTATATAGATCCACTTTTCTTCATTCCCCCCGCTGTTGAAGCAGAGAGCTATGCTGGATATGCACGAAGTATCAGACTTTCTTCCCTGCCGTTGAAGCAGAGAGCTCTGCTGGTTAGCAAATCTTTAAACTTACGCAAGGGCGCAGATTTGTTCACGCAACCTGGCGCGAACAAATCTACGCCCAATTTTATAACATGCGCGCACGCAGGGGGGTGCACAATTGTGCAACCTGCGCACACCGAGCCGAGCAGCCTGCCTCTGTTCCCTCCGAGGCCACTCCGAAATCGGAGCGGCCATGGAGGGAATTTTTTTTTGGCTCCCAACCTTTCCCTCCCTTCCCCTATCTAACCCATCCCCCAGCCCTGACTAAATCCCCCCACCCCCCACCTTATTTCGTGGAATTACCCCTGCCTCTGGCCTAACAGGCCTGGCCTCTGACAGGCATAACTTGCACGCGCCACTGGCTCCCTGTCCCGGCACAGGCTATTGTGCCGGAGCACTCGGCCCCGCCCCCAGACCGCCACCACGTCCCCGGCCAGCCCCTTATTCGAAGCCCCGGGACTTACGCGCATCCCGGGACTTGTGCACACCGCTGAGCCTATGCAAGATAGGCTCTGCGTGCACAGGGAGAGGCAGGGGGATGTTTTCGGGGGTTGCGCGTGTATCTTACATGCTCAACCCTTTGAAAAGCTACCCCTTTGAGTGCTTGCAGTTAGTGCTGTTATGGTAGGGGAGGTTTATAATATTGCCAATGTAATTCAGTTTATTAATGGCTTTCTGAAGACCAAGCTCACACCCAAAATGAAGTACAATAGGCCTAATACCATATGGGTTCCAAGTGTCTTTTTGCATATAAATATAATATACATGTTGTAAATGTTTAAGTCAATATTCAAAACTATTTAGATGGATAACTCACAAGTTATCCATCTAAATAGATTTAACCAAATAAAAAGGGCTGTGTTGGGGCATTCCGGGTTGTGGTTGAGTTGTCCAAATGACTTATCTGGCTAAATCTGATATTTGGAGTTAGCCAGATAAGCTATTGGGATAGCTGTAAACATGCCTGAAAGTAGATCTAAAGTTATCTGGGAATCTGCAAGATCAAGCCTGCAATTTCCCCTCTAAGTCCATCCCATTTATTTAAATAAAAAAATATACAGGCCAGGGTTGGTGCCAGTCTTGGCCCCTCCACTACCCACCTCTCCGTCTCAATTTGTTAAATATTTACAACTCCTATCCCCAATCTTACCCTCTCTGTGCTTAATTTTTGCTGAATCTTAAGCTCGTATCATGGTAGTGGCCTACCACAGTCCGGTGCTGGTTTTTCTGCTGTTACTAGGCGGTACACTTGCAGCATAGGTCACACAAGTGCTTCCTTCATAGCTGCTTAGCGACTGCAGAACTGCCGGGCCTGGATTGCAATAGGCTGCTCCTGGGATCTGGGTGGAAAATTCAGTGAAAAGTAAGGTACAGACAGGGGGGAAAAGGGGGGATTCTCCGGAGATGAAAATATTTAATACATTTACCCAGGGGAGGGGCCGAGACCAGCATTGGCCCCCAACCCCAAAAATAGATAGGGGGTGATTTAGAGAAGGGAATTGCAGGCTTGGCCCATCTCTTAGCGCTAGGGTGAGGAGTGGTGGAAAGTCTAAAGTTATCCATAGCTGGATAAATTTATGCCTGGCAATATTCAAAGGAATATCTGATTTATGTTTAAAGTTATCGGGCTACAGTTAGCCAGATAATTTTAATCAGGGATATTCAGGAGGATGATTATCCTGGGACAAATTAGGCTAACTTCTCTTGCTGGTTTAGTGAATGTGCCCCCCTCCCCATTATTTTTACCTCTGAAAACTGTACTTTGAATGTCATCTTTCATGTGAAACCTGTTATCTTAAATGCATAATTTTAAATTGTGTGTGGAGAGGCCTAGGTGGGGGGTGGCGGGGTTCAGATGAGAGCAAGGCTGTAAGGTTCACCTGGGGTGCCTAATCCACTTTAACCAGCCCCGTTCTTACCAAACATCATTAAAAGTCTTATCGTTGTGTCCACGATACCCTTTAATCACCTCTAGCTCAGCTGTATTCATGATGTCTTCCAGTCACCTTGGTTTCATATGGGAGTTTGGCTTTTTGCCTGCCTCAAGAATAACTATTTAAGATTAACCAATCCAAAAATCAAGTGACTGCAGTTAAACATACACTATATACTTGCATGGCTATGAGGCATTAAAGGATGAACGCTCAATGGTCAATGGAAGGAATTTGCTGAGCTTAACTCACCCAGTCAATGTTTGTGTTCTAATTTAGCAAAATGAAGATCCTACACTGATTCTAACAGGATGGGTCCATTCTTTATTTTCTACACGATTCACCAGAATCATTTCATGGCACCAGCTATGCTTTGGAGTGACTTTACTTTTATCATCTGAATTTATTTTTCTTCTGTTCTTTCTCATGTGCTGCTGCCACATCATTTCTGCTCTAGTAGGGGGGGTTAGAATTCCTCCTCTTAATAGGATTCGCAGCTGATTGGGTCTTAATGAATGGACTTGCAGAACCACCAGAACTGGATCTGCCTGGGCTAAGGAAATGGAGCTAGCCGGTCACCTTGCCTGGTAATGAGACTGCCTCCATCCAAACCTGGCCTTTTCCTGACAGGTCAATTTAGGCTGATGCTGCCTTTCCAGAGAAATTGGAACTAGTCCACAGGTCCTATGGAAGCCAAGGTACAAAATCAGAGATGGACCATCCTGTTAGGGTTGATGTGGATCAAGTGGCAACCTTGAGCATAGAAGCCCAGGATGTTAACGTGGTATACAATTAATTTGAAAAACTTAAAAAGCTTAAAGTTCATGATAGGAAATCAGTTCACCTGAGTAAACCTCATATCGTCTGTGCAAGCACATTTTTAATCTGGGTGGCATTGGTTCTTTAAGCTGAAAAGCTCATTCTTGGTACAGGCTGTTAGTTTCTAGGAAAGAGCAGAGCAGAATGCTGCTGCTGTTAGCACTGCTCCAGCAAACTGCTGTTTCTAGGGCTGAGAGGATGACTCATCTATGCAGCAAAAAGTTAACATCTTGTGAATGCAGAGCGTACTGTCCCAGGTGAAAGAAAATTGCTCCATTATACAATGTTGTGCAGAATCTCTCCCTGTGATCATGTCTGGATTTGTCAGTAGGCACAAGAGACCTGTGCCTAGGGTGTCAAAAATCTGGGGGGGAGGGGGGGGGAGCAGGCTGGCTGAAGATTTACTGCCTTCCAGCTGTGCTGAATCTCACTCAGCAGAGATCAGCCCTCTGCTTCCTGATCCAGGGAACAGGATGGGCCTGGAGCACAGAGAGCAAAGGGGAACCGTTTGGTAAGATTAAGAGGGAATGAATGGAGCTCATGGGGGGTGAGAAGAGAAGCTGAGGGATGAGAGTGGTTTAGGTGGGGGGAAGAGGGTGTGTGTGTGTGTGTGTGTGTGTGTGTGAGATGGGATTGTGTTAGTGTGTGTTTGCCAGATTGTGAGGTTAGAGAGGAGTCGAAAGAGGGAGCAGGACCAGAGCACAGTAAGGATACCTCCCTCCTCTCCCTCCCCCTCCCCCACCCACTGCAATTCAGGTTCTCCCTCCCTTGATCTCAGATTCTATCCCCCAGATCCTGGAACTTCCCTTCTTTCCAGATTCTGTAATGCACTCCCCTAACACTTCCTATTCCCTCTTTCTCAATCCCAGAACCTCTTTCCCGTTCCCTCTTTTTCTCCCATCCCGGATTCCTAATTGTCCTCCTTTCCTCAATCTTCTACATCTCCCATCCTCCATCCCCATTACGTTCACCTTCTCCTCACCCCATTTCTAGTTGTCCTCCTTTTCTCTCACCATCTTACCTTCTCCTTCTCTTTTGCCCATCCCCGAGATCTCATTCACAGTATTACTAATTACCATCCTTTTTACTCACCCAATAAAAAATTAAATTATACAGCTACAAGGAAGGTTGAAAAATGACTTCATTTTTATACAATGAAAGATGGAAATGTGTGCCAGTGTGCTTCAGATTTTTCCAGTTTTTGCCCCAGAATCTATGCCTGAGCTGCCACAGTGAACTGTGGGTCTGTGCCTTATACCTTCTGCTTCCTGTTGTCTGATTTTACCAAGGGGGGAGGGGAAGTGGAAGAGGGAGTGGAGCTGCAGGAACAGTGCTAGGGATAATAAACTCCTAATCCATCTCTGACTCTGAAGCCACAGAATCTCACTGAACTCCAGAATAATGGTGGCTTGTGCTCAGGCATGCAAACAGTACAGCTTCGTTGTCTCGTGGATTAAAGGTATCTTAGAAAACGATTACACCTTCCACGTGTCCTCCAGATAGGAAATAAGTCAATGTCTCACAAGGAAGTTGGAATAAGTGGGGATCTGAGCAAATTTTTATGGGATCTTCTTAGAAAAGCCATCATTTTCTTACCTTAAACTTTAAATGCAAGTTCATCGTTACCCATGAGAACTCCAGCACATTTCAGAAAAGATGGCTTGGCTTTTACAAAGTAGCACCATATCCCCTGCAGGAAGGATAAAAAATATGGGGATTCAATGCGATAAGAAAAAGTTGTAAAATGACCATACATGCTACTAAATAAATCTGACTGGACTATCATGCGACTTTCATAATGTTATTGTAATGTCCAGTAGATACAATGATGTAAGATCGCATGCAATATGAAAACAATTCAAATGAATTTTGCTAGAGCATTATTTATTTATTTACTTGAATTTGAACCTTATAAGTATACAATTCACATATAAATACTGTGTTTTAGTCACTTAAGAACATAAGAAATTGCCATGCTGGGTCAGACCAAGGGTCCATCAAGCCCAGCATCCTGTTTCCAACAGAGGCCAAACCAGGCCACAAGAACCTGGCAATTATCCAAACACTAAGAAGATCCCATGCTACTGATGCAATTAATAGTAGTAGCTATTCCCTAAGTAAACTTGATTAATAGCCGTTAATGGACTTCTCCTCCAAGAACTTAGCCGTTAATGGACTTCTCCTCCAAGAACTTATCCAAACCTTTTTTGAATCCAGCTACACTAACTGCACTAACCACATCCAGCTACACTAACTGCACTAACCACATCCTCTGGCAACAAATTCCAGAGCTTTGTGCATTGAGTGCCCCCTAGTCCTTCTATTATTTGAAAGTGTAAATAACCGATTCACATCTACTTGTTCAAGACCTCTCATGATCTTAAAGACCTCTCTCATATCCCCCCTCAGCCGTCTCTTCTCCAAGCTGAACAGTCCTAACCTCTTCAGCCTTTCCTCATAGGGGAGCTGTTCCATCACCTTTATCATTTTTGTTGCCCTTCTCTGTACCTTCTCCCTCGCAACTATATTTTTTTTGAGATGCGGCGACCAGATATTCAAGGTGCGGTCTCACCATGGAGCAATATAGAGGCATTATGACATTTTCCGTTTTATTAACCATCCCTTCCTAATAATTCCTAACATTCTGTTTGCTTTTTTGACTGCTGCAGCACACTGAGCCGACGATTTTAAAGTATTATCCACTATGATGCCTAGATCTTTTTCCTGGGTGGTAGCTCCTAATATGGAACCTAACATCGTGTAACTACAGCAAATTTAGACCTCATAGTACATCCAGTGGTGTACAAGGGCCCCCTCCATTGGTTCGAGACCTCAAAAGTAGACAATATAAAGTCAACTTCGGAAATAGGGAATCCCAACCGTATAATCTATCTCATGGAGTCCCACAAGGGTCTGCCCTCTCATCTACCCTTTTTAATATATCATACTTCCTCTCTGTCACCTGCTCTCTGAACTCGGTCTCATGTATTTCTTATATGCAGATGATGTGCAAGTCATCATCTCCATAATCAACTCCCTACATAATGTCCTTAAAATCTGGGACACTGCCCTCACAGCTCTTAGTTCACTCCCCACGAGCATTAACCTTGCCATCAATACTGAGAAAACTGAAATTATGCTTATCTCCCCACAGAGAAACAACACTGATATTTCGCCCCCAGTCCTAAACACCGCAATCACCCCTGCACAAAGTGTAAAAAACCTTGGAGTCACCATTGACAATCAGCTAAATCTTAAAAAACATATTAACAACATAATATAAGATGGTTACTTTAAATTACATACTCTAAAACCCCTACTCTATCAATGTGACTTTCACACCATTCTACAATCCCTTATCCTAACAAAAGTAGACTACTGTAACTCCCTCCTCCTTGGCCTCCCCAAAGCGACTATCCTGCCATTACAAATGCTGCAAAATGCAGCTGCACTAATACTAACACGCGCAGATCCGAACACATCACACCTATCCTCAAAGAGTTACATTGGTTCCCCTTTGCGCAACGGATAAAATACAAAACATTGTCTATAATACACAAAACCTTACATACGGAAAACTTGCACTGGCTCAATAACGCTTTACACTTCCACAAACCCTCCAGACCACCCAAATCACAACATGCTGCTACATTACACAAGCCTTCTCACATAGCCACTCTACTCAACACAACCGAAGAACACGCCATGTCCATAGCCGGGCCAGCAATCTGGAACAATATGCCCCCTGACCTACGTCAGGAATTATGCCCAAAAAAGTTTAAACAAAAACTTAAACATGGCTCTTCTTACAAGTTTTTGGGTACTTGCCAGGTTCTTATGGCCTGGATTGGCCACTGTTGGAAACAGGATGCTGGGCTTGATGGACCCTTGGTCTTACCCAGTATGGCATTTTCTTATGTTCTTATGTTCTTATTCCCCCCAGCTAAGAGATGCTGACAGGCAAACAGACAAAACAGAACAAAAACCCCAAAGTGCCAAAAACAGGGCAAAACAAAGTAAAATACAAAACAAGGATACAAGAAGGCCAAAACTAAGGTCAAACAAGCAGGATAAACAATGCACAACCAAGACACAGGTCAGAAAGTAGGCCATAATAATAGGATCACACAGGCAACAACAAGGACTAGGATAAGAACTAGGAGAGCAGAGGCTATGACCAGGGACGCCAACTTTTCCTCAGATCAGGACTGGACATTTGAGGTCTGGGGACAGGTTATGTGTGTGTGTGTGTTGGTGCGTGTGCACATTTGTTGCCTCCCCTTAATTTGCATAAATTTGCATATGTGACCTGACTTTGCCTATCACTATCATGTTTCCCTAGTTTCAACATGAGCAGGATCATGAGCAGAAGGAAGGGATTGTTGTTTTTTTTTTAGAATCCCCTGGCTGTAACCTCACCTTTTTGTGGAAGTCTTCAATGGGATATAAAATCCCTTGGAGCATGCTCAGTGATTTTAGTGGGAAGGCAACTACAGCATGGGAAGTGGGAACGAGCTGGGAGTTCTAGAGTGTCTCTGCCTCAACTCTGGAAGTTTGGAGACTTGATGGAAGATAAGGAGTAAGATTTGCTTTTGAAGAGGTTATGGGAGGAAAAGATTGATCAGTCTAGAGAGAAGAGCATCCACCCAGGATCCTGAAGGGCTCCATCAAAGATCTTTTTGCTTGAGTGAACAGAAAAAAGCAAGGGTGAGAAGAATTGTGGATTCTTGATTAGAAAACTCAAGACAACTAGAAGATTTGCGCATTGGATTACAATTTTTTGGACCAGTTGGACTTTATTAGGATTTTTGAGCTTGGGGATCTTTTCCCATCTTTTGACCAGTGTATGCTGGAACTAAACTCCAGTTACCCTACCCTTCAAGAAGAGGGGTTCCTTTGCATGGATGTTGATGCAGAAAGGAGGAGACAGTAAAAAGACACAGAACAGACAAGGAAACCATGATTTTTCTTACTTTAATTTTCCTGATGCTGTTTATTTTCACTATTGGGCCTGGATACTCATCTTTAAGTTAAAGTAAACTGACTTGAACATCAATTGGTCTCTCCTTGGTTTATTTCTCTGCCTTGCCCTTGCTGAATGGATGGTGAGTGAGCTGACTGCTGGGGTTTGCCAGCAAGACAAATGGAGGATCGACTACACACACATTTCAGATCTTGCCACGTGAAACCCATATGGTGTGTTAGGCCTGCTCTGTAACAGGGGTTGTGTGTGGGCTTCATCCTTAGAAAGCAATGAGTATGCTGAATTACAATATAGTATACCTCCCATATCTAAACAGCTCTAATTTCTAGAACTCAAATAGTAACAACCCTACCTATGAAAAAGGCAGCCCTGCAAATATTATCCCAGTCCCTAAATTACCAATTTAGGGACTGGGATATTAAAAAAACAGAACAAGCCAGGCTGCTATAGATTACCTACATAGAAACTACCTCACTTCAGCCACACATGCAGAATGCAGTCAGGCCATCACCAAATAGAGAAAAAAATAAAGCATAAAGTATAAATAGAAATGTGAACACAAAAACTGCATGAAGCCAGACTCTGTATGCAATGCAACAACAAAAAAACAGAAACATCATTCCTCATAAAACATCAAATAATAAAAATCAGGAAATATAAAACATTCATAATAGTAAAACCAAAGTAATAAATATTTCAAAACAGCTGATGAATAGAACATTAAAAACTTCATATAAAAATATTTATAAATATTCTAAGTACCAATAAAATATTTCAAAACAGTAGACTCAAGTAACACTCAATAATTACAACTAAGGATCAAAAAAATGTCCTACTCCATGTTTGGGAACTTTTCATTTCTAGTCACCCTGCAATTGGCACAGATTACTGGGGGCCACATAAACTTTCTCCTCTCTCTCATACACACACATTCATTCTCTCTCACAAGCACAGACACACCCATGCACACTCTCTCTTTCACATAATCTCTCTCTCTCACATATGCTTTCTCTGATACACACATGCTTTCATTCATATATACTCTCACTAACACACACACAAATGCTCTCAGTGATGCACACACATGCTCAATATGTTTGCTGACACATACTCTCTTACATATATTTTGACTGATATACACATGCTTACATATGCTCTCACACACAAGATGTCATATGCACTTACTGACATACACATCCTCCCACTCACATATACTCTGACACACACACATTCATATATGTGAGAATATAAGACATCATTCAACATCACCAGCATCAGCCTTCTTAGGGACGGCCTGTAGGAGCTTATTGTATAGTGCACTTTTGCTTATCAGAAGCAAGGATCCTTTGCTTCATACTCCATCTACACATTGCACTTTAGAAGCCGTTTGTTACGACTGTCGCTGCCCGTCGTCTCCACTCCGCCCTCCTTGGCGACTCCTCCCACGGTTGATGGACATCTGGCTGTCGCGGCATCTGTCTGCCATCCCCTCCGGCGTCCCCGGTCTGGCTTGGGCGCTGCATCCCGCCATGTTGTTCAGCTGCCATAGGGTGCGCGCACTGCGCAGCCCTGCTTCTTATTCCTTCTTTGGCGCGAACCTCAGGGGCGTCCCTCTGTGATGATGTCACGCATCCCGGATACTAAAGCCTACTCTGTTTGCTAGCTAATCGAGTTAGCAAGGGAACTCCTTACAGATGGGATTCGCTCTCCGTACCTAGCTACTCTGCGTCTCCTTAATTGGACTTACTCTATCTGGGTACCCGCTCCTCGGAGGCCTCGCTCTTTTCTTTCAGGTCGCTGTCTGGAACCGGTACTTGCTCCTCGAGGGCCCATCTTCCCGGACTCGCTGCCTGAGCTTACTTCTGCTTGGAAGAAACCGCTGCCTACACCATCAGTGAGTTACCATCTACTTTCTCTCAGAGCTGTTCCCTGGAACCAGGTACTCGCTCCTCAAGGGCCTGCCTCTATTCCAGCTTCTGTGTTACCTTCCGGGAGAAACCGCTGTGTGAGTAATCAAGCAACGAAGCTCTATACGAGAACCCTGTGTATGCTCCACTGTACTCCCTATCTCAGTTTCTCTCCACTACAGCACAGCTATTGAGAGATCACTGTTCCAGTGTCCTGAGGGACTACAAGCCCAGCTGGGCTTCATCTCTACTCACTACTGCCACCTCTGGTGGCTTCTCAACTCTGTTTAATAAAAGATAATTCTGTGTTGTGTGTCCTAAAGCTGAGCCTGACCTGTGGCCCCTCATGGGACTTCCCCCCTGTGGGCGTGGTCATCTGCCACAGCGTCCAAGGGTCTCCCAAAACCTTACAAACAATAACATTGTTTAGCTTTTTCTGCTTTCTTACATGAAAGTTCACCAATGAATCAGCATTTCCAGGATTTTGGAAAACTGTAGAACTACCCCCTTAAGGTGATGTCATCCAGCATTGCCAGTGTTAACCATGGGCATGGAAGAATATTGGACAGGTTAGTTTATTTGTGTTTTTGATAAGGTATTTTATTTTTTTATGTTGAAAATGTTTTTATCTTTGCTGTATGTATCTTTTTGTTTTGGGGGATGGAGGTTTTATGTATTGCTCAAACTTTGGGGGATACACAGATATTTGATTTCTGGATTTGGTGTGTATGGAGGGTTACGAAAGAATTATAATTGAGATAGAAAGAAAGAAGGTTGACCTTTTCAAAGGTATTGCATGATGGTGTAGGTGGTACTGTAGGAGGTGGGGCTTATACTGAATTATCATTTGGGTATGTTAATGTACAGTCAGTGCAGAAGAAAGGGCTAGAAATTGCAGATATGTTACAAGATAATGTTGTAGAGTTATTTTATTTACTGAATCATAGCACACAGATGAAGACCTGGTAGTATTGAATTTGAAGATCCCTCCAGGTTATTCATTTTATGGTCATTATAGGGATAATAAGCGTGAAGGTGGGTTATTAATTTTATATAAAACTAGATTAGATATTTCTAGAATTCCAGTGTCTGTGTGTGTGTATATATATATATATATATATACACACACAAATACATATATCTACTAACAGAGAACACTAATGGAAAACTTTGTGAAAAAATATTTTTTATTTTTTATAAAATGTTTTTTATTTATATATATATACACACACAAATACATATATCTACTAACAGAGAACACTAATGGAAAACTTTGTGAAAAAATATTTTTTATTTTTTATAAAATGTTTTTTATTTATATATATATATACACACACAAATACATATATCTACTAACAGAGAACACTAATGGAAAACTGTGAAAAAATATTTTTTATTTTTTATAAAATGTTTTTTATTTATATATATATATACACACACAAATACATATATCTACTAACAGAGAACACTAATGGAAAACTTTGTGAAAAAATATTTTTTATTTTTTATAAAATGTTTTTTATTTATATATATATACACACACAAATACATATATCTACTAACAGAGAACACTAATGGAAAACTTTGTGAAAAAATATTTTTTATTTTTTATAAAATGTTTTTTATATAGAAAAAACAAAATTTAATTTAACAAAACCACAAATTATGCAAAACTGTTATTGCACAAATTATGTTAATAATGTACTCAATACAATCCTGGCATTTTGCTAATGAAACTATTCATACTTCAATTATAAAATAGCCATGATTCCAATGAAGCAGTTCTCAATTAAACATATGTGTCTTTTTGTATACTTCATTCAGCTCAAGAATATCACAATTGTTGCGTGTGCCAGCTGCGGCAGACCCACGGCTCGGCCCTCTTACCCTCAGCTGCCTAATCCAGTGCCTGGTTCCACGTCCCTTGCGGCGGTAGGCCGCCGGCTCCGTCCTTGGGCTGTCCTTGGCGCTCCTAGTACTACAACGGACTCCTTTGCTCCGTGGCAGGCCTCTCTGCGTGGCCCGTGGAGAGATGCTGCCATCCAGCACCGCACCCCTTCGTAGGCGCATGCGCGCGCAACTCTTTTGAAGGGCCCGCGGCATGAACTTGGCCGCAGCCCCAGATGATGACGTTGCTGAAGCTCCGGTCCTTAAGGCCAGGCTCGGCTCCTGGTAGTCGCCTTTGCAACAGGTCTCCACGCTGGTCGTGTACTTCGTTGCCTCTTGGTGGTTCTCCTGTGTTCCTGGTTCCTGATCCCTGTGAGTTCCTGTTCCTGTTCTTTGTCGTTCCTGTGTTCCTGATTCCTTGTCCTTCCTTGGATTGACTCTCAGACCTGACCTCTGCTTTGCCTGACCACATCATTGATCTTCTCCTCGATCCGACCTCTGCTTTGCCTGACCATGCCATTGATCTTCTCCTGGACCCGACCTCTGCTTTGCCTGCCTGGCTGACTAAGCCATTGATCAGCTCCTGGTCCCGACCACTGTCTTACCTTGCCACTACTCCTGGATTGCCACTTGCCCTGACTTCAGCCTGTTCTATGACGCTCCTCTAGTCTTGGTCCTGGACATGGACTTTCAGGCTTTGGCCTATTCGTGATCAGGCGCCCCCTGTCTGACTTTGGTTTCCTTTGGCGCCCAGGGGTCCAGGACTCTGCCTCGTCCAGCACAGACTCCTCAGTTCTACAGTTGCTGCCTCTGGGCTGACTACATCACTCTCTCCTTGACGACTGCATACGGAGGCCCACCTAACTCCAGCCAGCCCCGATACCCAAAGGCTCAACCCGTGGGGAACTAGGGCTGGTGTTGGTGAAGCTCCAGCTGGCCTCTGTCCGTCAGCCCACTCCACCTGCCGAGGATCCTTCCTACGGGTAGCGTCAACCCCACCTCGGCCCAAGGGTCCACCTCACGCACAACAATGTCAGCATCACATAATATAGTGCAAGATTCCTTTCATTGATACTAGATGTCAGCGTGATCAAAAAGTCAATTGTTGAATATTGTAGCCCCGACAAAGGCCTTGTGTTCTCTGAACTAGAATTCCTTGGGGGGGAGGGGACGATGACTGCATAACCAACAAAGATTCATACAGAATTCTAAAAAAAAGCCATATAAAGTAGCATGAATAAAATACTAAAAAAAAATGTAAGTTAAAGCCATATTATAACAGTTGCTAACAAAAGGATTATACACACTTTTGTATAGCACATATAAATCACACAAGCCAAGTGATACTGATGTCATTTTCCAAAAGATTCAAAACCACTTGCCATGTCTGTGAACCAAATTATATAAAATTTTTTAACTAAACAAATTATTTATAGAAGCAAGAGCAAGTATTAAAAGAAAAGGTTTACCAGAATGAAGCATACCTGAGCCTTCCTGCCACTACCTTCAGGTGCGGGAACCAAAATGAGGCTAGGTCATGCGAGAATAAAAGACCTTTAAATACAAAAAATTTAAATGCTACCTACTTGCTGAATCATCATGAAACATAGGAAAAACCTTTTGTTTACTTTAATGGGATGTAGGCAACATCTAATTTCCCAATTTGGAGTGGTCCTACTATTATGGTCTGACCATTATTTTGTTTTGGGTTTGATTCATGTTTGTAAAGATGGAGTTTCAAGGGTATTAAGAGAAAGGAGAGGGAGATCTCAGGTAGATCACTGCCAGTTTAAAGAGAGAAGGGAAAAAGTAGGGTTTGAAGTGAATTATGATAGAATTGTCATTGAAGATTTGATTTCATTATGGTATGGTAAATTGGAGGACGTTTATAAATCAAATTGCTGTTGAATATGTGGTTTTCATGAGTTCTAAGACATTTCCTTGGTATGTTTTGGAATTAAGAGAGTAGAAGATAGCATTACAAAGGCGTGAGCAGAAGTGGAGAAAAACTAAGCAGGAAAATGATAAATTGTTATATAATAACATGAGAATATAGGAGGGAAGTGAAACAAATTTGGGGAAAATATTAATTTGAGCAGGTAAAGAATTAAATTAACCAGCCAAAGCAGTTGCTTAATGTAGTTAATTCATTATTAAAGAAGCCTTGTGAATTGAAAGCTTTAAAATTTGATTGTGAAGATCTTGCTTGTTTTTTTTTTGGACAATGATGCAATTACAAGGAACTTTGGTGGGATCTCAGATAAATGCATCAGTCAGACCTATTGGTTCATAAAGCAGTGACTGGATGATCGGACTTTTGGTTGATGGGGGAAGATGTATCCAAGATCATTGCACAATTGTGTTTGCCTTCTGATCCTGTGCCATTTTGACTTATTACTAATATGGCTGGAGCTATGTATAGAAGTAATATATATATATATATATATATATAAGTTATATGTAACTGCCTTTTCAACACCATTGTTATAGTTATGTTTACTATGCACCCCTGTTTTATGTGAACCAGCACGATGTGACTGCTGTCTCGAATGCCGGTATATAAAAATCTGAAATAAATAAATAAATAAATAAGTATAATTCTGCATATGGTAAATAAATCACTGGGGGAGGGTATGGTACATAGTGAGTGCCCAGTAAAGAAAAAAGCTATGTTGTCAGAGGCAGACCTGTAAAATTTTCATCCCATTTCAAATTTATCTACATTGAGTAAAACCTTAAGAGAAATTGGTTGCTATTCAGTTTGATCAATATCTTGAGGATAATTTTAGATACGTTTCAAATTGGTTTCAGAAATAATTGTGGAACAGAAACTTTACTGGTATCCCTTTTTGATCATTTATTGTTAGAGATGGATAAAGGATACTCAATTCTATTGATTCAGTTGGGTATTGCAGCAGCATTTGATTACATGAGTCATGAGATATTGCTGTCTCAGTTACAGGCTTTGGGTTTATCATCTACTGTGCTGTCATGGTTTTCTTCATTTCTAACAAATAGGAATCAACAGATAATGATTGCTGGAAATTGAATTTTTGAGTTCCACAATATTTTCTAATTCAGATTTTCAGAGGAGCAAAGCAGCATCAAGAGAAGAGTGGCCAGTACATCTTGAGGCTTCAGACGTGGGCTAAAGGGCACAAAACACATGAACTCTGTCCACAAATGCTGCATGAAAGGACAAAGCGGCACCAAATATAGCATTTCATGAGCCCTGTTTAACATCTTTTTACACTGTATTGGGGGTTGTTTAATTTCTTGAATGTGCTATAATGAATTTATGCAGATGATATGCAATTTTGTTTGCGATTTAATCTGAATGGTTTGTTACCATTCCAGAAATGTAATCATTGTATATAATTTATATGGGATTAGTTAAGCTATTAGTTTTAATTGTTAACAAGATAGTTATTTTGTGAATAGATAGACAAAGTGGGGGTGAAGAAATACAGGAGATTCGATCTGGAAATGTTATGTTACTAATTGTATCAGAAGCATGAAATGTGGGCGTCTTGCCTGATACTAAACTGACCATGAGATCACAGATTAAAAAACAATTAAAAAGTTAAAAATTGGTATATAAAATAAAAAGAGTACATTAGTGAAATTGGTAAATGAAGTTACTATTCTAGTGCCATTGCCATCATGAAAGAGGTTGTAGCCCTGTATAGGGCAAGAGCCTAAGCGATTGAGCACACAGCCTGATACCAATTTCTGAGGGTGAAAAAACAAACTGATGAAATGTTAAGACATAATTAATCCTCACATAGGGGCGGATTTTCAGAGCCCTGCTCGCGTAAATCCGCCCAAAACCGGGCGGATTTACGCGAGCAGGGCCCTGCGCGCCGGGAAGCCTATTTTACATAGGCCTCCCGGCGCGCGCAGAGCCCCGGGACTCGCGTAAGTCCCGGGGTTCTCGGAGGGGGGCGTGTCGGGGGGCGGGCCCGGTCGACGCGGCGTTTCGGGGGCGTGTCGGCCGCGTTTTGGGGGCGGGTACGGGGCGTGGCTACGGCCCGGGGGCGTGGCCGCGCCCTCCGTACCCGCCCCCAGGTCGCGGCCCGGCGCGCAGCAGGCCCGCTGGCGCGCGGGGATTTACGTCTCCCTCCGGGAGGCGTAAATCCCCCGACAACGGTAAGGGGGGGGTGTAGACAGGGCCGGGCGGGTGGGTTAGGTAGGGGAAGGGAGGGTAAGGTGAGGGGAGGGCAAAGGAAAGTTCCCTCCGAGGCCGCTCCGATTTCGGAGCGGCCTTGGAGGGAACGGGGGGAGGCAGCGCGGCTCGGCGCGCGCAGGCTATACAAAATCGATAGCCTTGCGCGCGCCGATCCAGGATTTTAGTGGATACGCGCGGCTCCGCGCGTATCTACTAAAATCCAGCGTACTTTTGCTTGAGTCTGATGCGCAAGCAAAAGTAGGCTGTTCGCGCGCCTCTTAAAATCTACCCCATATTGTGTATGTTTGATTGTATTGAGTGAGGACAGTAGCCCTTCAATTTTGTTGTTTGTTTATTGTCTTACATACACATAAGAGAAGTAATAATCTTTATTATGAAATCTATATCAAAATACAATAAAATGTCATGAAACACAATCCCTTTCCCCTCATTCACTCATACACATTCACTCATTAAAAAACCTTTGAGCAACACAAAAATCAGACCTGAATGACGTTCTGTAGCTTGTACATAATTAACAATTTGTTTTACCATATGTGTCAATTAAATGTTAACCTGCAATTTGGCACTAAGCCAAATATATATCTGAATACCCTGTGGTATCTAAACCACTTACAACCCTTGATATGTGTATATAATATATATAATTGCAGTATCATAGATGGCTTCGTAAATTGGTATATAAATGTATCAACATTCAAGAAACCCTGAAGTATCACAATAGTGTGTTAATTCCTAACGTATATTCTTCTATTATATAATCACAGTTTATATAGGAATATTAACATGCTCACATTGCCCACACTCTTCTTCTCTAAATTCCTTCTTCTGTGGCTTTTTTCAGTGCTCAAGGCACCAATGTGTCCCTACAAGAGGCCCTTGTTTCTCCATTCATGGCTTCATCAGGGGAAGATATCACCATCTATAAACAACAACCCATAATATGAACTTCACGTCTCCTACATTAACATAAAATTATCATGACACAACATTCACACATTCATCACATTCTTACCAAATTAGTTTCACCATATTGCTTATAATAGACCAACCATCGTAACCCTAAACCATAAGGGTCTTTAATTTCCTTCAAACAGCATATTCACCAGGAAGCATGAAGTAATCACCTACAATATATAGAATGCATACACATGATATTACAACCACCCTATAAACTCATAGTTTCCCTTTTAACCATTCAATATTTATTCAGTTTACATCGAAGCTACATAAATGTTAACCCCATTACAACAATACTACTCACTGCGGTCCACAAGATCGCGAACCCCAACGTCTTTCATGAAGAATGCATCAAAGAGTTTCCAAAACACTTCTTTCCAAACAAATTTCTAAGATGTGAGACCCACTACTCAGCTTTTAAACAGTCTCTTGTGCCTGGAGCACCGCCCAAACACAACAGGCGGCGTTCTGGGCAACGCCCGAGCTCAGACCCACAAGACTCCATGTCGTGCGCCACATATCAGCGTCACTGTACATGGTAACATCATAACGACATCTCTCACGTTACCCCACAAATACAAATCTGACTCAATGAAACATCACAAAAACTGACTGACACCTATCTTTGTCATAACCTTAGCACAACCAGTAATCACAACAATTATGTCTCTCCCATTTACCATGACGCAGAAGGCTTCTATAAATCACACCAAAACGCCTTCTCAATAACCTTGTCACTACTCTCACAATCAGTGTTGACTCAATCTATCTGATCCCACACCTTCATTACTCAATCTAACAGCCAGCTTTAACATCCAATCACATCATCACTCAATCTGACATCACCATCACACCCCAACATTAGCCTCAAATATAACCAATCATGAATCTGGTATAATGTACCACTCAAACCATCCATGAACACATGAAAGACAAACCATCCATAAGCACTTACCACCCCCACTTGTTTCTAAGCTTTGACCAGTTTCTCATGATACTGGTCTCTGGCAATTTCATAGTTTTCTCTGGCCTTCTGTGTGAGAGTCACAGTCTGCTTAAGCCTTCAACTTTTATGAAATGGAATTTCAGCCTCTACTGTTGCGGCTCCGGGTCGGTCCCGGCCGCTCCTCCTACCTCCGCGGACTTCCGGGGCTTCTCGGGCTTCCTCGGGTCTCCGGGGGCTCCCACCACGGCTCTCTCCGCGCCTCCACGCAGCGCTCGGGCCTGCCCCTGCTCCCACCACGCGGCTCCTGCATCGCCGGAGCAGCCGGCGTCTCGCCGCGGCTAGCTCCGCCCCCTAGGGGCACGCACGCGTCTCGGCCCGATTCTTAAAGGGCCAGGCGCGGGAAATCTGCCTGCATCCTCCCGGTGACGTCAGACGCTGCAGGGCTACTTAAGCCCTGCAGTCCCTCTCCTCAGGGCCTTGCAACGAGGTTCCCAGGGTTGTTCCTGTCTTCAGTTGCTGCGTTCTGCTTGGTGTTCTTCCTTGGCTCCTGACTCGGATCGGCTGACGTCTCTACTTGGCTTCTGACCCCGGACTGGCATTGGTATCTTCTGGCTTCTGACCTCGGACCGGCTTACGTTGACCTCCTGGCTTCTGACCTCGGACCGGCTTTCGTTGACCCTCTGGCTTCTGACCTCGGACTAGCTGACGGCGATCCACTGGTTCCTGACTCTGGTACGGCGAGCAACAACCCTTCGGCTTTCGACCTTGGACTACCGCTGACCAGGCCCCTGCGGGCCCTCCTAAGTCCCAGCGGCCGGGTTCCTACGGGCTCCTCCTGGGGGGACTCCGGCTTCCAGGGTGAATCTCCTAAGTCCCAGCGGCTGAACTCCTACGAGCTCCTCTCGGGGGAGGATCGGCTTCCAGGGCGAAGGTTTCCTCTTCACCGAGCCAGCGCTACCATCACCTCCATCCTCGCCGGGGCCCTTGGTCGCATAGGGCCTCCAGAGTCCCGTCTACGACCTGCCATCAACCTGTCCCTGCCGCCTCCCGGTCGGGGTCGCTGCTTCTACCACCTACAGCAGCTCTTCCTACGGCTCCGATCGGCCCAAGGGTCCACAAATCCTACAGATTGCAAGGCCATGGACCCGGCGGACCTTGCCGGCCTAAAGGCCATTCCTGGCATTGCCCAGAAGCTGCAGCAACAGCAGTCCTGCCTGGATACGCTGATGTCGGCCGTCCAACGCCTGGCGGATCGCGTAGATGGGGCCTCCGCAGCCCACTCCGCAGCATCTACATCTATGGTCAACCCGACTTCTTCTGTTCCGGTACAGATGCCAGCGCCCCCGAGGTACTCGGGGAACCCGAAGACATGTCGAGGGTTCCTCAACCATTGTTACATCCGGTTCGACCTCCTGCCTGCGCAATTCACCTCAGACCGGGCAAAGACGACGTACATTATTTCGCTTCTGGATGGGAAACCGTTGACTTGGGCTTCCTCCTTGTGGGAGCGCCAAGATTCCCGCTTAAATAACTTAGTACAATTTGTCAAAGCATTCCGGAGGATCTTTGACGAACCGTCTCGGGCCTCCACAGCTGCCTCGGAGCTCCTCCAGCTGAAGCAGGGTAACCGTCCCCTTGAGGAATTTGCGATGGAATTCCAGACCCTGGCTACGGAGCTGGCCTGGGGCGAGGACAGTTTGCATGGGATCTTTTTGGAGGGTTTGTCCTCTCGGCTCCAGGATGAGCTTGCGGCATGAGATCTCCCAGACGACTTGCAGGAACTCATCGAACTCGCTGGACGTGTGGACCGGCGTATCCAGCGCCGCTTCCGAGAGCGAAGGCCCGCTCGGGGATCCTCCGTCCGGCGATCCACTCCGCCGCAAGCCCGGTTCTCTCCTCCTGCAGCCACCGCTCCAGCTACAGAGGAACCCATGCAGTTGGGCCGTGGCCCCCTTTCCTCCGAGGAACGTCAACGCCGACGTGCCCAGGGACTGTGTCTATACTGTGGGGGTCAGGGGCACTTTTTGGCTCGCTGTACCGAGCGTCCGGGAAACGCCCGAACCTAGAGCTCAGCGGGGAGTTGACTCTAGGCAACATTTCACCTAGCTCCCCATGTACCGTTCCGGTACGACTCTGCCTTCCGGAGGGAGGCTTTGATACCCTTGCCTTAATCGACTCTGGGTCCGGGGGGAACTTCGTCCTCCGGGAGCTAGTTGAACAGCTACAGCTCGAGGTCTGCTCGCAAGACCCGCCGGTGCGGGTTTCCTCCATTCAAGGGAGCCCACTTCCTGGTTTAATATCCACTCGCACCAGTTCTCTGAAGCTCCAGGTTGGAGCCCTCCACCAGGAGGAAATCTCGTTTCTTATTTTAGAAAAATCCATCCACCCGCTCATCCTGGGTTTACCCTGGCTTCGGAAACACTCTCCGGTCATCGATTGGGGTACCCTTCAGATTACCTCCTGGAGTCCTGCGTGCCATCGGCATTGCCTTCCGGCACGTCCACTGCGACCTATCGCACTCTGCACGGCTCCGTTAACGGTACCTCCACAATACCATGCCTTTCAGGACGTCTTCTCGAAAGAAAAAGCTGAGCTACTTCCGGAGCACCGTCCCTTTGATTGTGCAATCAACTTGCTACCTGGAACCACTCCGCCCCGTGGAAGAGTCTACCCTCTGTCTCTGCCAGAGACCCAAGCTATGTCAGCCTATATCAAGGAGAACCTGGACCGGGGTTTCATCAGACCATCCAAATCCCCGGCCGGGGCCGGGTTCTTCTTTGTAGGAAAGAAAGACGGGTCTCTCCGCCCCTGTATTGATTATCGGGGCTTGAATCAGATCACCCGCCGGGACCGTTACCCGTTGCCTCTGATTCCAGAGCTCCTGGATCGCCTCCAAGGGGCTCGCGTCTTCACCAAATTAGACCTCCGAGGTGCTTACAATCTCGTTCGTATACGCCCCGGGGATGAGTGGAAGACCGCTTTTAACACCAGAGACGGCCATTACGAGTACCTTGTTATGCCGTTTGGTCTCTGTAACGCCCCAGCGGTATTCCAAAACCTGATGAACGAGGTCCTCCGCGATTTCTTATACACTTCAGTGATCGTGTACCTGGACGACGTATTAATATATTCCCAGGATCTCAAGACACATCGACAACACGTGCGGCAAGTCTTGCTGAAGCTAAGGGAGAACCACTTGTACGCAAAATTGGAAAAATGCCAGTTCGAGCACGAGTCATTACCCTTCCTAGGATATATTGTCTCCTCGATGGGCTTCCGAATGGATCCGGACAAGGTGAGCGCCATCAAGGGTTGGCCACAACCATCAGGAATAAAAGCGCTTCAGCGGTTCTTAGGATTCGCCAATTTCTACCGCCACTTCATCCCGCATTACTCCAGCCTGGTAGCTCCTCTGACGGCCCTTACGCGGAAGGGTGCGGATGCACGAAACTGGTCCCCTGCTGCGACGCAGGCCTTCCAGGATCTCAAGGAGGCTTTCCTTCAGGACACTTGTCTTCGGCACCCTAACCCGCAACGCCAGTTTATAGTAGAGGTAGATGCTTCCGCTGTCGCGGTAGGGGCAGTGCTTCTCCAGACCTCTCCCACTGGCAAAACCTGGCCTTGCTCATACTTCTCCCGCAAGTTTTCACCGGCAGAAAGGAATTACGGGATTGGTGACAAGGAGCTGTTGGCCATAAAATTGGCGTTCGAAGAGTGGCGTCAGTGGTTGGAGGGAGCCCAGCATCCGATCATAGTATACACCGACCACAAGAACCTGCAGTACTTGTCTCACGCTCAGAGGCTCAATCCCCGACAGGCCCGCTGGTCCCTCTTCTTTAGTCGGTTCGACTTCTCGCTTCGCTACCGACCCGCAGCCAAGAATGTACGGGCGGATGCTCTATCCCGCACCACCGAGATTGACGACACCACGGAGACCCCTCAGTATATTTTGGACCCAGCCAAAGTCCTTCTGGCAGCCACTAACTTAGGGGCCGAAGGGAGGACGGTGGTCCCGGCTCGTTCGCGGAGGAAGGTTCTGGCTTGGGCACACGACTCCCTGACGGCAGGCCATCCGGGGATTTCTCGAACCCTTGAGTTACTCACTGAGTTTTACTGGTGGCCACGAGTGAGAGAGGATGTCCGGCACTATGTCCAGTCCTGTCCCACATGCGCTCAGCAAAAACCCCCACCGGGACGCCTGTGGGGCCTACTCCAGCCGCTCCCTATTCCCGCGGAACCGTGGTCCCACCTTTCCACAGACTTTGTGGTGGACTTGCCTCGCTCTGAGGGGAAAACTGTAATTTGGGTCACTGTCGACCGCTTTTCTAAGATGGCACATTTTATCCCTCTGCCCAAGCTACCCACGGCTCCTGAGCTGGCTGACCTATTCGTCCAGCATGTTTTCCGGTTACATGGACTACCCTCGCATATCGCGTCGGATCGCGGCCCTCAATTTACGGCCAAGTACTGGCGGGCATTATGCAAAAAGTTTGGGATACAGTTGGATTTTACCACGGCCTTTCATCCCCAGGGTAACGGCCAAGTGGAGCGGACCAACCGGACTCTGAAAACCTTCCTCCGAACTTTTGTAAATGAGCTCCAAGACAACTGGGTCTCTCTCCTTCCCTGGGCGGAATTTTCTTACAACCGCCACAAACACTCCGCTACAAGTCAGTCTCCCTTCCAGCTAGTTTATGGGAGGATCCCAAGACCTCCACTGCCATTACCGGTACAAGTCACTTCCCCCGCAGCACAACTAACAGCTAACCAACTTCATCACCTTTGGATTGCCACGCAGGAGAAGCTTCGCAAAACTGCAGCTCGCTTCAAGACGTATGCGGACCGGTCTCGACGACCCGCCCCGGTATTCTTACCCGGAACGAGGGTATGGCTAAGCACGAAGCACATTCAATTACGGACTCCCTCCATGAGGTTAGCACCCCGTTACATTGGACCTTTCCCGGTGGCGGAACGCGTAGGGGCGGTTTCTTACAGATTGCGGCTACCCTCCTCGCTTAGGATCCATGATGTCTTCCACGTGTCCCTTCTCAAGCCGCTGGTGCTCTCTCGATTTCGGGCAGCTCCGCCAGTGCCCTCCAATGTTTCCTCGGATCCGGATGTCACCTACACGGTAAAGGAGGTCTTGGATGTCCGGTGCCGTCGCCACCGCTGGGAGTACCTATTGTCTTGGGAGGGGTATGGCCCGGAGGAGAATTCATGGGAGCCTTCTTCTCACATCCTGGATAAGGATCTTCTTCGACACTTCCACCTCCAGCATCCGGCCAAGCTGCGACCCCCCGGGAGGGGGCGTAAGGGAGGGGGTACTGTTGCGGCTCCGGGTCGGTCCCGGCCGCTCCTCCTACCTCCGCGGACTTCCGGGGCTTCTCGGGCTTCCTCGGGTCTCCGGGGGCTCCCACCACGGCTCTCTCCGCGCCTCCACGCAGCGCTCGGGCCTGCCCCTGCTCCCACCACGCGGCTCCTGCATCGCCGGAGCAGCCGGCGTCTCGCCGCGGCTAGCTCCGCCCCCTAGGGGCACGCGCGCGTCTCGGCCCGATTCTTAAAGGGCCAGGCGCGGGAAATCTGCCTGCATCCTCCCGGTGACGTCAGACGCTGCAGGGCTACTTAAGCCCTGCAGTCCCTCTCCTCAGGGCCTTGCAACGAGGTTCCCAGGGTTGTTCCTGTCTTCAGTTGCTGCGTTCTGCTTGGTGTTCTTCCTTGGCTCCTGACTCGGATCGGCTGACGTCTCTACTTGGCTTCTGACCCCGGACTGGCATTGGTATCTTCTGGCTTCTGACCTCGGACCGGCTTACGTTGACCTCCTGGCTTCTGACCTCGGACCGGCTTTCGTTGACCCTCTGGCTTCTGACCTCGGACTAGCTGACGGCGATCCACTGGTTCCTGACTCTGGTACGGCGAGCAACAACCCTTCGGCTTTCGACCTTGGACTACCGCTGACCAGGCCCCTGCGGGCCCTCCTAAGTCCCAGCGGCCGGGTTCCTACGGGCTCCTCCTGGGGGGACTCCGGCTTCCAGGGTGAATCTCCTAAGTCCCAGCGGCTGAACTCCTACGAGCTCCTCTCGGGGGAGGATCGGCTTCCAGGGCGAAGGTTTCCTCTTCACCGAGCCAGCGCTACCATCACCTCCATCCTCGCCGGGGCCCTTGGTCGCATAGGGCCTCCAGAGTCCCGTCTACGACCTGCCATCAACCTGTCCCTGCCGCCTCCCGGTCGGGGTCGCTGCTTCTACCACCTACAGCAGCTCTTCCTACGGCTCCGATCGGCCCAAGGGTCCACAAATCCTACATCTGCAGTTTCTGGAAACAGGGTAATGCAGTTTATGGGCTTAGATTCTGCCATGTTGCACTGCTTATGAATTTGTAGCACTGGTAACAAACTTTTAAGATAATTACCTTTTAGCATGGATGAAAGCTGACATAGTTCAGATGGCATTACTTAAAGTCCTATTGTGGATCAGCTGGATACTATCTGAGAAGTCACAGCAGTCAGTGGAATAGTGTATCTAGAGCCTGTGCTCTGCGCCTGAATTTGACTGTTTGCCTGAAGCATGGCCATGAGACGAGGCCTGGCTGTAGATACATAGCCACTGGAGTGAATCTCTTATGGGAGCCACTGAAGTGGTGTGTCTTTACTAACCCCCATGGTTTAATCCCTCATTTAACTATTGTGTCTTATTGTATCTCCGCTATGTGTTTCCTATTGGCATTTTAAACAAATAGCTTAAATCAGTCTTTACTCATAGACAAAGGAGACTGCTTCTTCAACTCCAAACTTTTTTAATAGGTGAAACAAGGGGACGCTGATTTGTCAGCACTACTATAAGTAGCGACTTATCTGGCTAAGTGGCAGCTGCTGATTATCTGGCTATGTTCAGCGGTTGCCACTTAGCCAGATAAATACTTATCTGGCTAAGTGGCTATATACTTAGCCAGATAAATACTTATCTGGCTAAGTATATAGCCAGATATACAATGGGCAGACAATGGATGCATCAGGGAGGAGCTACTTATCTGTCTATCATAGCTGAATAAGTGCCAATATTCTGACTTATCCACCTACTGTAGACAGATAAGTTAGACTAAACTTAGCTGTCTATGAGTTATTCAGCTAAGTGGCGATTACTACATGGATTTTGAGCAGCACAACATTCAGCTTTGAATATTGAGGTTATAAAGTTTTTTTATGCATAAACTGGAGATAAATGACCAGAGCAGTCAGAGCCACAGAAATAAAGACAGGTAAAATAAGGATTGTTCTGTAGGCTGGCCAGATTAGTTGCTGAATTACACAGGCTGGGCAGAGCTGACTGAAAAACATTGGGAAAAACAACCAGGAACCTCTGCTTCCATTCAGAGGTTAACCTTTTAGAGCCAGCTGCACTGAATACAGGAGAAAGAGTAAATGTGCAGGTTGACCACCAGCTGACAATATAAAAATAAACAAACTATGTAGAATAAAGCATGAACAACAGCATTAGCAACAGAAATAGAAAGGCTGCTATGAAAGCAGGATACTCTGAGAGGACAATAATGAATAAACAGAAGAACACCTGTAGAGACAGGACACCTCCATACAGAAATAAGTAGGCCTTGAAATTGAAAGGGTCAGAGTTCTGATGCCAAACAAACCAGGCTCAGGCAGCCTGAGGCCATTACAGGAAGGTGCAGTGGCCTTACTGTCAAGGTGGGAGGAGGAGGCAGTAACCCACCCTACAGGGTGAGAGAAGGAAAAGGAAATAGTGCCTGCCCCATATGCTGGAGGAAGGATAAGGAAGTGAGATGCCATGAGCAACACTGGAGGAAGTGAAGGTGCCAGCCTTGTGCAGGAACTAAATGAGACAATAGTCCATTCTGGACATCAGGAGGAGGTATGGAAGAGGAGAGAAGGACAGATAGGAGGGGAAGAGGTGAGGACAAGAAAGATAGCATGACTGTGGGGAAAAAGAAGAAACAGCAGAAAATAGGAAGGAGAAGGGTAGGCTAGAGTACAAATGTAAGTATAGTAGAATAGCA
The DNA here is from genome assembly GCF_901001135.1 of Rhinatrema bivittatum. Lineage (NCBI taxonomy): Eukaryota > Metazoa > Chordata > Amphibia > Gymnophiona > Rhinatrematidae > Rhinatrema > Rhinatrema bivittatum. The sequence continues at coordinate 290,326,270 of NC_042619.1, forward strand.
TATGCAAGAGGGAGGAAGAATGGAGCGACCATAGAAAGTAGGAAAGAAGAGCAAACAGATGACACTAAGAATAAGAGAGAAGAGGGGCTGGGTGAGTGATGAGTGGGAGAAATAGACAGATGGAGGGGTAAGAGATGGGGTAAAAGGAAAGAGCAAGATTACGGATAATGGGAAGAGGAAGCTTGAAGGCTGTGGAGGGTAAGGGAGAGAGACAAGTAGAGGTTTCATGAAGGAGAAGGAAGTGGTAAAGGCCGGTGACCTTCCTAAACCCAGAAAAGAGAAGGCAGAGGAGAAGCCTGCTAGCCAAGCCCTGGTCCCAGCTCCATCCATGCAGAACAGGAAAAAAAGGCAACTGACTTGCCAGATCTGCACAGGAAGAAGAGAAAATGTCTCTACTTCTGCTGCGGTGGAGCCACAGTGGAGGGGAGGGGGATATAAACGGATAATGGAGAGTTGAGTGTAGGATGATACAGATAAGTCACATAAAACCATTCCTATAACTATCTCCCATTTTGAGCACTGGAAGTATGGATGTGCAAAATAAAGTACATTTTTTTGCTCCATGAATGAATAAAGAAATGGAGAGAGAGAATTTATTTCTTAATATCCAGCAGCTTTCTGCTGCTCATGGTAGGTATTTTGTTCTGGTGGACCTCTTTGGGACCATTGCACAATGATTTACAGGCCACCAGGGTTTTTCCCCTTTGTTATCCCTCTATTTTCTTGCTCTTCCTTTAAACCAGCTGTTTCAGTAATTGTTCTTGATCGAGAGGCACAGACTGCAATGCCTTTGAGAGCCAGGTATTTTTTTTTTGTAAAATTCTTTTTGTTAGGGGACTTAATACAAAATATTTGTATCCAAGTAATAAAAATCTTGTTTATTTGTATGTGTAATATCTAAGAGAAATAAGGAATATGTAAGCATTCACCATAATTCTCAAAAAGTAATAAGAAATTATTTATCCATTTTACAGCATTCATCTCTAAGTTTTTGAGTACCCAATTAAGGTGAAAAATTAAACTTTTCACAAATTATTTACAAGGGAGTGGAAGAATAGCCTAGTGGTTAGAGCAGTGAACTATGAAACAGCGAAGCCAGGGTTCAAATTGCACTACCACTCCTTGTGACTTTGGGCAAGTCATTTCACCATACATTTTATTTCTCATTCCTATAATAAAAATCAAAGACTTTTTAAGTTCTCTACTGTGATTCCTTGCATGTTGTAACAGCGGTCACTGTATCTATTCACAGTTGCATCCACACCCAAAGATCTCAACAAAACATTGTTTTAGAAGAGATTACTGATACTTGAAAGGTTTTAATGATCCAAAGACAATGACAAACCTTTTCCGTCAGAAAAAAAATCAGCAGAACCAGGGATCATGATTTGAAGCTTCAGGGAGGAAGACTCAGAA